>NC_087377.1:8560054-8912478 GCF_963675165.1 Halichondria panicea
AATATACTATAGTCAGGTGTTATTTGTGTATGAACATTTATCAACTCTAGGTTTTTTAACACGCATGCTGAGCAAAATATGCCCAGAGCTAACCATGCAGCTCTAATTAGAAACCCTAACTTTCTTGGCAAGTTACTGCATCACTGTCAGACGTGATTGCATCAGGTATGCGTAATTTCGGAAGAATGCGGTATGCAAATGTTCAGCCGTTACTTTAGATTTCCTTTAGACAATCAGCATGCCATTAATTGAATGCGGTTTTTTTTAACATTTTTTCTGTAGGGATCCAAATAAAGAAACCATGGGATGCCTTAACAAACCGCTGGCTACTTTAGCGAAGGCTACTCACAAAGGGCAAAGGTCAAAGACAAGGAATTCTCCTCCGACACCTAGTAGTATAAATCGGGTGATAATTATCTCCTTGTTTATAATTATCTAGTGTTGAATGAATTTGTATAATATAAATCGTGTGCTATAATTATGTGATGGAGGCTGAATTTTTTCTTTACCACCAGCTTGGACTTGCTCTTGGAGGTCGTATTAGCACTGGTACTTGCTCCCATGCAGGCTAATCGTGTCATGTACATGGTTGTGTGTGTTATGCATAGTCTATTCGCAGGTGAACTGCTCTTTAGAAAGCACCTGTGTCAAAAGGGCAAAGATTCAGGATGAGTACCATAGAAGCATTCCCAATAAAGTGTTCGAGGCATGCATATGCAGGACAATTGTAACTGGCCTGCATGTATTAATCGTAATTATGTTTGCCTCAATAAAAGCGAAATTAAACAGTGCATGGAAGGAGGCAAGACCTTTCTTGGAATTGGACACATCTTCAACATGCCATGTGCCACGTGCCTGTTACAATAGTGGCATCATCAGGTGAGCCAACCTATCTAAGTTAGGCTGAGTGATGGAGTACTTGCAAAAACTGCACTACGCGAATGATAATTGTCGCAAGAGAAAACATTTTTTTATCGTACATACAATTGTAATACTCTCGTGGATTGATGGGTAATGATCTCACAACGAGGAAATTTGTTGAGAATCTCGGCATCTCAAGTTCGAACATGGTGCCGTCCTCTCCCCTGTCTCCAGGCTGACGTCGTTGGTAAGGTAACATTTAACCATAAACTTAGTCGTTAGTACACTCGTTAGTACAAGTTGCTACAATAATATCGTAGGGCACTCTATAATGTTGCCTACACTGTGCTGACGAAACCCAACAGTTGAAAACTAATTCTCAGTACCCCCCTTCCCCACCACCACCTATAGCGACAGAACTAAAACATAGGGTAAAATCCCCTTCGCAATAAACACAATAAACACGAAGTGTCCTAGCTCTGATAAAGAGTTAAATAATTATATAGTTGGCTGGTACCGGACAGACTGTTGCAACAACAGATAAATCACACGGAAGTAATAAAACCAACAACAGTGTCTGAGATACCTCTCTATATGACCGTGCAGGACCGTGCAGGTAAGAAAGCCGTTGCGGAAAATTAATATCTGAGTCACGGGGGGAGGTGGACCAGGAACTTCCTCGTAGGCACAGAGGCACCTGCCCAAGCCGACTTCACAGCGTTTTTGTTTCTGCAGATTTTCTACAAATTATTTTAGCCACATATTTTTCCAACAAAGATGTCGATCCGATTCGTACTGCTGGGCCTCTGGAGAGAAGGTGCCCTGGGTCGGGCACCTCCCCCGAGGTCAAGGATCTCTCCCCAGTAAGTTATTAATGCCACTGCCTGGCCACCCTTATAACAATAACCAGTTCTTAAGGAACAAAGGACCTACATATTCGCTGGCCTTCTAAAATTCTTGTAATAAGAAAAATCCGGTTCCTATTCCACCGTAAGTCCCCTTTAAAAAATGTTTTTACACGACATTTATTGATAGGAAAGGAAGGTGAAGAGGCATATCATTCGCAACAAAGTGCGGGCCGAATTAGATGCTCAACGCATGGTAAATTATTACACCCACTCTGTCAATGATTTCATTATAAATTTATATACCTGGCAGACAGTTCCTCCTCCAGAACCTGCAGTCTTAGAATTATGCCTTCTTTGAATTATGTCTTCTTTAAGATCTTTAACCAGAAACTTAGTCGTTAGCACACAGTTGCTACAATAATATCGTAGGGCACTCTATAATGTTGCCTACACTGTGCTGACGAAACCCAATACAGTGCATCCACAAATTTGTGCAGCTGTACTTAAATTTTCGATTAGTTTGCATACTAATACTACTACTACTATACTGGTGCATGCATGTGTGTGGTATTATATATAACTCCCGTAGAACTGAAACTGTGTGTGAGGAAGAGGGTTATTGCGTCCTGGAAGAGATTGGTGAGTTTGTATACTACTACTGGTGTGGCATTATATATAATTCACGAGGAACTGTGTGTGACGATTGGCGAGAAGGTAATAAGAATAGTAACGACTGCTTACCAGTGCTATAATTACATGACTGTATCGTTCGTCAGCTTAGAGACAAGTTTAGCTTCAATGTGTTTGGCATCTACTGCATTCAGAATGGCAACAGGAAGAGGTTGGGTTGTCTTCATTCGTCTTGAGGGTAACACTTTCAACGCACAATAGTTAGCCACTTCTTTACTAGTACAAGAATCCTTGACAATTTGGTTTTGAGCCGTTCCATTATTAATGTGTTGTACAAGTTGGTGTAAAAATACACTGAAGTACAGTTAATAATAAAGCAAGCACAGGTTTATACATGTAGATAAAGAGTTAAATTTTGGTAAATAAGTTAGTGGCGGCAGAGTGTCTCGGAGGTGGCCAGTATACATGTTCATTTGCGCACACTCATTCATTACAGTGTCTTACGATAAATATTTTTCAGGCACTCTCTAAGACACTCCATAGCACCAAGGTGAGTCCGTATTCATATTCTGTACAGTTATTACATACTGCTTCAAAACGAACTAGACCTTTCATTTAAACTAATCTTATTGCTCTGGAGTGTGTATGTACTATACGTACAATGTCAAAATTATCGTGTCAATTTAGTATGATTTTATTACAAGGAAGGATGGAGATCGAATTTGAAAAGGTAGAGGCAAGTCTGCCAAGGTTGAAGCGTGAGTGGCGGAATGGCCCGGGGAAAAAATGTTTGGAGGCAATTCTAAGATTGATTATCACCCACGATGCTACAAAGAAACTTGATTGGTATGGCTCCAATGTGTATGCACTTTTACACACACACACACACACAATTGAAGCTTCCTTTTGTCACCCTAGTTATTTTCGAATCACTGGCATAGTTGTTTTTTCCTTCCAGTTTTGTCATGACTCGCGGCACAAAACAGTCACAGGACGTTATAATCAGAAATTCAAATTTTACCGCCAAGTTCACTGATGTTACACTGCCACTTGCGTCAATGACAGATGGGGTGGCTCTGGAGAGTGTCTTGGAGAGTGCATGGTTGTGGGATGCAGCATCCACAGTGACAGATCGGGTAAGGGACATACAAAGGGTTTACACCCGAAGTAGATGTCTCATGCCTGACCTGAGGGGGCGAGGTCTCCCCAACCACAAGGGCCTGTACAGCTTGAAAGACTTGTCTAAAGCTGCCAAGAGGGGCCGCACTCGGCGTTGCATGACGCTCTGGTCACAATGGCTGTATTTAAAAAGTGTGCATGTGTACATCGATTTGTTGTGGATTCAGAACATATCCCGTCTCTCCAATGGCTCCCAGAGTCACCAGAGGACTTCAACCTGGAGGACTTACTCTGGGGCTTTTCTGGACTTCTTGGAGCTGCCTCCAGCAAAGGGGTTTTCGAAGCCGGCATCATCTCTGCGGCAAGGTGCAGGAGCGACCTCAGGCACTTCAGGCTTGGCAGACTCGACACGCCTTGTCCCAGACTTCACCGCCTAGCGAGAGTGAGTGCCTGCTTCCTATTATACCCTCTCCCCAACAGCTTAATCTCTCTGCCCTCCAGCTACCCTCTTACCAACAGCTCAATTTCTCTGCCCTCCAGTCACTCTCCCACCAACAGCATAATCACTCTCAACTTTATTGTGCTTGCAAGTGGCAAAAATGCACATGACAGCCAACGAGGACCGACCCTTTTGATGAATTTTACAACTAGCTAATTTTTATGTATTATAATAATCTTAGTCACATAAATAACCGCCCTTTGAAATAACCGCTCATACAAATCTAATACAACGTGTGCAAATAGTCCCACACACACATATGCATGCATCTCATTATTACGTGCCGCTCGTGCCGCTGGTGTTTTTTCTATTCGAACATCGTTATTAATGACAAAGAGATGTAACTACACCCAGAGCAGGCCCCTAAGAACACAGTTTATGGACTAAAAAACTATTGTAAAAATAGAGATGAGATTAACGTGGACTTAACACTGGTGTTATAAAGTCACTTTACCGCATCTTAGAGGCTGGTAGATGGAACTACAGTGTTGCCACCAAGCACATTCAATCTTCATTTTCAATTACAACAGCAATTAAGTATTAATTATGAATAGGACCGACCCTTTTGATGAATTTTACGACTAGCTAATTTTTATGTATTATAATAATCTTAGTCACATACATGTAAATTAACCGCCCTTTGAAATAACCCCTTCTACAAAACGAGGGCGGCTAATTCATGAGGCTAATTCTAGCCGCCTTCTTGTTTATGTATCTAGTCAAAATTTATATCAGTAAAATATGACACCGGTAGATAGGTATTGTAATACAGGCTGACTCAAGTCAACGTTAACATAAAGTTACTGTTCTCGCTACACTTTTTACACATTTTGGATGCAGAAGATCACCCACCTCCTACCGGTTATTTTTGTACATTATACAAAAATTAATACTATGTTTCTACTGCAATAGGTTCAACGTCATTATCCTGAGCTGTACGAATATTCAAGTTTCACCGACACGCTAAACTTCCGCGAAAATTACTAATAAATCAGTGATGATCTTTCCTCGCTTGGCCCAATACGGTATACTGACCAATACAGTATACTGATTAGATATACTGACTCTAATCATTACTACGGAGAAAATAAATTGTTAACTGATAAGAGGTATATAGGGTGGAGGAAGGGGATAAGCTTAGCTGCTGTCTTAGTCACCAGCGAAACCCCACCCCTCCCTCCTCCCCTTAAATTAATCAAACCTCATTTCTATGCATCTCCGGCCAGGTCTATGGAGTCATCAATCTTTGCTAGTAAGGGCTCCTCAACTGCAACAAGCCCCTGTAGCAACAAGCGAAGTACATCAGCTGTTCCCTCGACCTACACTGTGTGGTTCAACTGCTCACACGACTGTGACTGTAGAGTGAGTGCTAATTATAATGAACATTTTCTAAAAAAAAATCCTAGTTACCTACATGCAAAGGTGACGATCTGGAAGTTGTGATATGCTGTTCACCGATATCAGAAATCTGTTTTGTACATGTATTGATCTGTAGATCTGTATAGAAAAAAGTACAAGTTTAGATGGTGATTTACATTGTATACGACCTCTGAGCAGCTAGCAATTAAGAAAGGAAATTTATATCTTAAGTATACCTTCTAATTACTGCACAACTCTAGTAATTATTTTCTAATCAAACTTAGCTATATGAACAACTCAAGCGAGATACTATGATGATCGAAACCTGAATCATAGCACCAGTAGCAGCAAAGCAGATAATAACCATACGATACTACCCTTACAGTGCAGGCAAGAGCATGTATTAGTTTACGATTTAATTAAGCCATGCTGCCATTCATTACTAGGAGCATGCGCCAGAGGAGACGCAGTGCAGCTCAAGCAATTAACCTCGGATTACACTCAGCAATAACACACAGCGTGGGCGGATAGTTAGGTTTCAATCAATGACTAATTGCTAGAGCTGCACCACACCTGTCGTACCTCCCCGGGAGCATGCAGATCATGTGAGCGGATTGTGTATCTGGTTAATGATTTTTGGCATGCAACTTTATCGGCATATTAAAGCCCACGTAACTTCCAGGGCCACAAAATTAATAGAGATTGGGACTAAAAGACAATGTGAAGTTGCAAGTAGAATTCGTACCGTATAGCGGGTAATTTTCGTGGGGTAAAAGATGTGATTTTCTTGAGTATAAATTTCGTTACCTGCACTGCATTCATACGTTATGGTAAACGTTATGGTAATCCACGCCTACGTTAAAATTTCGTTGAGGTCAGCTTGACAACGAAAATAACAAATTTTTTACCCCACGAAAAATACCCGCTATACGGTACCAGGTGAGTAGATTCAGAGTACACGAACAAACAAACTGACTACTACCGTACGGGTAGAAAATTTCAAGGTGTTTTTAATTTCGCGTTTTTCGTGGGTGGCTGCAGAACACGAAAATTAAAACCCGCAAAAGGCTTTGTTTACGCATGCGAGATAGTGACACACACTAACTCCTAGTTGGGCGGAGTCCAACCAACTGCGTAGGGTTGGGCACCACTCCAATGTCAGGTTTTGTGTGCCATGTACTTAGCTTTAGGGTGTGGCTAACCAAGTGGGCGGTAACCGCAAATCTCAGTTAGAATGCTCTGCAGGAGTCACTTTTGCTTGCCACTAGCTCTAACTGACCTGGCGTGTTCCTGAATCAAGCTGGCTTGTCTACTATTGTTGCATTTTGATTTAACTAAAGAGAATTACTAGTTACTGACTCGTTCATTAATAAGTCACGCCTTCAGCACTTGAACTCTGCAATCTGATTGGGCTGCAAAATTTCTGCAGTTGCACAAAACCTGACATTGGAGTGGTGCCCAACCCTACGCAGTTGGTTGGACTCCGCCCAACTACACTAACTCCACGAAATTTACTACCCGCGAAATTTTCCCCAAATAAATAAGTAAGACAGAATAAGACAGAATATTGAATTGCACGAAAATTTACACCCTCGAAATTTTCTACCCGTGGCCGCCCACGCACGCCTCTGGTAATTATACACGGCGGCACACCTAGCCTCGAGACCAGCCGTTCGTTATCTGAAAGAACGCCTGGTCAAGTTCCAATGTAGCACTCGTTCTAGCTGAGTCAGCGGTTTTATAGCATCATAATGATATTCATTTTTTTTTTTTTTTTTTTTTTTTCTAGGCAAGGCAAAGCAAAATAATAAAGAGTATGACAAAAACAAAAATTATACAAAAAGGAAAAATATACTTGTTAGTCCATTTGGCATAAGTGTGCCTCGGCCGACACCAAATCCATTGGTGGGATTGTCTTTATGGCACGACCACGGGAGGACCGGGAGCCTTGAACACATTGTATAGCAGATCTCAGCAGACTATACGATAGGGAGCATCTTAGCCAGTTTATGACCTGGTGGTATGGTTGGTCCCATTTCTCAGCTAGGAGGGAAGCCAATCTTTTATAGAACGTTGTTGCTTCTTTTCCTAGTCCCCCACTTGCGGAGAGCACTAAGGGGGTGAAGGACGCATGTTCCACCTCCCTGACTCTTTGCTCATAGGCTCTTTTCTTCTCAAGTTCGTGTTTTCTGAAGCACTGCTCCAGGCTCGTGTTCCTGTTCGATGGTGCGTGGGGGTTAAACACTCTTGACATCTACAAAGGTTCTCTCCAGTCTTCCTCCCCAGAAGCCGTTTGCCACGATGTCTAGTCTTGCGTTATCGGTGGTAATGGCGGTGCGTCTTGCCATGGTCTCCGAGGAGAATGGTTGGAGATCCGGTTCCACACACACATTGTTGCAGACTTCTGTCATTAGGGTGGCAGTTAGATCTCTGATCTCATTATGGCGTATCGACGGGAATCCACCTCTTGGGCAGGAGAGAGCATGCTCGATAGTGAAGTTTGCGCCACAGACACAGTTTGTAGCAGTGTTTGGCGGACACCATCCATATCTCAGGGCCAGAGCGTCTACAAACGCGCCTTTGTGTAGGCAGAACCCATGCTCCTCCAGAGGCAACGTCGTCAACCAGCTTGAGGAGCCCTTTTCCTTTGCTAGATCCATGGCTTTCTTGAGGGTAGGTGTTAGCTCCTCTCTGAGGCGATTGGCATTCAAATCTGCCTTTTGGCGTCTTTCTCGCTGGATCTCTGCTTTAGCTGATATCTGGTTTGTTAGAGCTTCGTAGGGATATGCAGGGTCTTGTGAGTGGATTAGCTCCCTGAGTGGAGCAGTGACCAGCATTCATTGGTAATACACCTTGGGCGGACCTTTGCGGGCAATTACCGGTCCAAGAAATTCCTGGACCATAGAACGAGTGCTACATTGGAACTTGACCAGGCGTTCTTTCAGATAACGAACGGCTGGTCTCGAGGCTACGGCACACCCAACTAGTATTTAATCTATATAATCTGTATAATTCTGCCTAGTTATTATATTAAAATTGGTAAACAACAATTTTTAAGATCATAGATCCTGATTGTACATTACCATGAAATATTAACCATTCACCCCACCCGGAAAAACAATTTACAGGGAAGAAAAGATATCTGATAAGAAAGAGACAATCAACATAATGTTCAGCTTACCTGATAAGCTCCATTGACTACGATAGCTCCGATGAAAGCAGATAGAATCCTAGAACGTGTTTTGGACCACGAGGTCACAAATGCGCATGCCCAGAAAAAATTTAATTAGACTTAGGGGGTGTGTCTGAATGCATCTGCTGATGATGCGATATAATTATGCATGTATCTGAGGCTCATGTACAGTATAGTATAGTAGTATTAAAGTCGTCTTCTGGCCGGATCCTTAGTCTAGCCTACTACAAATTCTCTACCTACTTCCTAGGCGTTGGCTACACAGTAGAGATCTGACCCAAGACTTCACTGAGGAAGGTACTATCCAAATAATAATGGCTGGATCATAATCTATCATGGATACCCTATTTAAATGAAGGGTTTGTATTGATACATCTAGTGTGAGCACAAGCATAATTGTAATGATTGGTTTACTAACTTGCACACACACACAGTGAAGGAACACTATCATAACCTCGATCACTTAACACCACTGACTGTGAGAGCCATGGCTTTCAACATCAATGTCCTACCAAAGTTTGACCGTCTGACAGCTCTGTACAGACATCGCAAGTCTATTGAGATGGTAAGACCAATCTATATACGTAGTGGAAAGGATTGCTGACACATAGATATAGCATATTGGACTAGTGTAAGCTCAGTGGAAGTAAATTAATAAGGCTTCGTGTATTCAGAAAGGAGATAGATACATGTAGCTATCAGTGTATGTTATGAATACATAATTGTATAGTCCCTATATGTAAACTCTGAGGCTTATGCCAGCATACTTATCAGTACTATGAGGCCAAGTAGTTTCAGTTACATATATGTACTGCACTACATATAGATGTACGTAGCTTGTACGGCTCATTGACAAGCAGTTCTTGCCCGTTATTCCATAGCAAGGCACTGGCCGAGTCGTTTGTACAAGTGTATGCATGCTTGTACTTTTAACAACACGTTATAATTTACCTGAGTTAATACCTTAATCATAATCATGAATACTTGATACTCACCCACCCACTCCATACCCCTCACACCCTCACAGTCCAGTTCATTCTCCGAGGAGACTACGGACGCCCATCGTATGGTCCACCAGATGAGCATGTCCCTCACCACCAAGGGTCTGCTCAACCCAACAGGAGAAAACAACTGCTTTCTCAACTCCGCTGTTCAGGTATATAAAGAAATTTACTCTGTGCTGTTGTACTTGTGCTACTGTTTCACTGCCAATGTTTTCAACAGTAAAGTGAGCATAGTTACCTACATGTAGGAGGTTACTGCTCTACTGAACTATTAACACTGTTGAACACTCTCTGCAAAGGGCAGTGCTGCCTTCCATCCTCACATTTATATTTTCTGGGAATTATGCCCCCCCCCCATAATAAATTTATGAAGTGTTAGTTTGCAGGTTTCACGCTATACAGCTACATAGCTAATAGAGGTTGCTTGTGAATCCTTAGCAGGTTTTACCATATCCTATTTGTATCCTTCTTGTTCCGCCTCAGGTGCTGTGGCATATAGCAGTGTTCAGGCGAAGCTTCAGGGAAGTCAAGGGCCACCACTGTGTGGGGAAATCATGCATATTCTGCTCACTGAAGGTACATTGTCACAGTGTGTTACAGGCATCACAATTACTGTAGGTGAAACTGTTATATCAGTATTCTGAAAATGCATGCAAACAAAATCCTTTTTGAAAATCTGCCTATACTTGTCTAGTGTTAGTATTTGTCCACTAGATACTTTATAGGTAACGTACGACATCCTCTCATAGACACCACCCCCTCACATGATTACAGTCGCTGTTCTCGGAGTTCCAACACGACACCGGCCAATCAGCCATCCCCCCTGACGAGTTGAGGCAAGCATTGGCGTTGTGTTACGAGGGTCAGCGACGGTTCCAGCTGGGACTAATGGACGATGCAGCCGAATGCTTTGTGAGTCATTTGACCTCGTGTAATGTCACTTCTAGGACTAACTGTTACATCAGTTGTTAACAATAACTTACTCATGTCATCTAATCGAGTCAGTGACATGACTGCATACATGTGTTTAATCACATGACGGTGCATTACGCGAGGGTTATAGGCCAGCTGTGTAATATTGTTATGATCTGTAGTTTCCCATGTAAACAGAAGATCAATATTTATTTGTGTTTATGGTACGTACAATCAAAGTATACACAACACAATTTATTTATACTACCATAATTATAGCGAGCGAGTAACTTTTGTGGGATCGTTTATCTTGAATGCGGAGATTTTCGTGAGTAAAAAATGTTGCTTGACTTCATTGCCTAGCTGCACTGCATTCCATGCGTTCTGAGAAAATGTGTGTAGAGGCCGCCCACGATATTTACCCTACGAAAATTACCTGCTATACGGTATAATACAGTACAGTTACATAATTTCCCCACCCCTTCAGCACACCCCTCTGGCAGTTAAGGATATAGCCAGCCGTTACTTAGAGTAGTGTACCTATGTTATGTGTATCAATGTGCGCACAGCTAAGCACAGCAACTATACAATATACGTGTACAATGTACCTATTTGTTGTGTGGACATAATTATAGGTACGTACGCATGTCACTGCATGTGTGCTGTACGTAATAGGTGATCGTATATAATTATAATATACTGTTTTTTATTCCCCTCATTTACCACTCTAGGAGAAGTTGCTGGAGCAGGTGCACTATCACCTGACAGGAAGTGAGGACATGGACACGTGCTCGGCTGAACACTGCATCTCCCACCAGAAGTTTGCAAACACCATCCTGGAGAGGGTGAGGCTTTGGGACGGATTAGTGTTTAGGGTGGTGTCTTGAGAGAGTAATCGTTTTAGGGCCCGGGGACTCCAAAAATAGGGGGAGCCCCTAATTATCGCTTCTACATCGAGAGTTTATTAAAGTTTTAGTTAGGTAGCAAATGTATACCTAGTATAGCTATTCATGAGATGCTGTAGATATCTATGCTCTATTGATACCTGTATAGAGTGTTCTATTAGGAAATTCATTGTGAAGCTTTCATCACGTGCTGAGATAAGTTCTCTCCACGTCCCTTGACAAAATAATTTAAAAGTCTGAACATAATTATTTGATTGTAACTTCTGATAGTAACTATGCTGTTGTGTTACAGACTGAGTGCCGTTGTGGAGCGACCTCTGAACCCCTCTCATTCGTGCAGTTTGTCCACTATGTCTCATCATTAGCATTCTCGTGAGTTAATTAAGCACCAGTCTACGCATGCACTACTGTCTTTTCCACTGTGGAGTGCTGTCTCAAGAGGTAACAATCTATACTGAAGTAGGCAATTGGGTGATCCTTTTTCTCCATTTTGGCTCAAAAACTGCTTATTATGTTTGTTATTCAAGTATCCAAAAATAACCACTCCGTGTCCCACCCTCTTGAAAATGGTTTTGTGCTTACAGAAAGTAATGTTAAGGGTGGCACATATACTGTACGCATGTACTAGCTCTCAACATATTGACATCACATGCACACACATACACAGTAAGGAGGCGGAGAAACTCAAATCCCTGCCCCCCTCCTCCCCCGAGGTTAAAAGTTTCAGCAAGATCGTGAATAATGCCAGTGCCTTCGGAGAGACAAGACAGTGCACCAACTTTGTGAGTTTAACTTAACAATTACAGCCGTGTATAGTCAGTGTACTCTGATTTGGCAATTTAGCATTCCTTGCTATTATACCGGGATAATAATCGTACATATAGTAGTGATGGTTTAGTATAATATTATTGTATGCCCAAGCACACTATAAGTACAGGCCTGTATTACTTGTATACGTAAAGATCCTTCCTGTCATTCCTCCCATTGCAGGCGAAATGTCGTCAGAATGTTGTGACAAAGCGTATCCTGCTCAACTCTCCAGATGCGTTCTCCTTGGGCCTCATATGGGACTCCGCCTCCCCCTCAATAGATGACATCATGTCGGTCGTGAGCAACATAGGCCTTAGTCTGCAACTCAGTGAGGTGGGCAATAATGTAATTATACTTTAATACGTGTACTTTAATTATGTGCTCCTTGTTGAGTGGTTTTTTGTACTATTTATCGTATAAATAGTTCGTTTGGTGTGACTGGCATTTGTATCACAGTTGGCTTTTCGTCAGGGGTCGCCGGCCGTTTATGAGTACACAGAATTTTTTCTTTTGGTATCCATAGATGTTCTATTTCCTTATAATTATCTCCTCGCCATGCAGGTGTTCGACCATGTATTCTCAGACGCGGCTCAGTGCAACCAGCTGGAGTTGGCAGCTGTCGTCGCGTACTATGGTCGTCACTATTCCACCTTCTGTTACCATAGCAAGAGAAGCGAGTGGATCTACTTCGACGACGCCAAGTTCAGAACGGTGAGTGAACTATATCCAATAGTCATCTTTGTTCAGTTGTGCCTGCGTGTGTACGTTATATCTATTATATGTAGCTTTCTCTGTTATAGCTTGTCGTGTACAGTGCACTATTCCCTAAATTATAAGTTCATGCCGTACGTGTCTATAATTATTATAACAGTAATACATGTACGTACATGTATCTAATACGTATAATTGTACCACATAATAATAATAAACTACGCGTGTACAGTATACATGCACGTAGTATAATAATATGGTCCCTGTAGATTGGTTCCGAATGGTCTGACGTGTGTGAATTGATCCGCAAAGCTCACTATCAGCCACTGTTGCTGGTCTACACCAACCCTTTTGGAGAAACAGTCAACCTCTCCGGGGTAAGTGCATACTTTAAAGAATCTGTCACATGATAACATTTATCACATGATAGAATGTTGCTGTAGCGTTCCCTTAGCAACTGTCCTCTCAAACAAACTATCTTACATCCTTCTCAGGCCCCCACTGAGACTATTCTCTCCTCTGAGAGCTCCAATACTCTGCCCACTGTTGAGGAAACGGAAGAAGAGACACCAGAGGAGATCGAACTGATGAAACAGATTGAGAGTGAAGCTATTCCTTCTGCCACGGCGACCACTGCTACCGGACAGTCCTCACATACTATTGATCCAATGACGTTGAGTATCATACCATCGGGACTGTCTTCCCGGGGACACACTCAAACCAATGGTGGGTATTCGAATGTGTTTTACCGGTCGTTAGTTGTTAATATGTATACAAGCAATTTTCATAATGAACTCAAGCTACATTTAAGGCAGGGTTCTATCGAGTTGGAGGGGCGTGAGGGAAAGTCCTCCCCCAAACTATCTAGCTCCCCCCCCTCCACTAGTCTGCAAATTCTTAATTTGAAACAAGTGGGAGCCTACCATCTACTAAATGGCATTCTAAAAAAACTTGTTTCCCCCCTCCGTACCCCTCATTTAATTCGGTTAACCCCCCCCCCCCAACTGCTACTCCTAGATAGAACACTACCAAGTACGGTACATTTTCTGTACATAAATTAGTGTATCGATTATAACATGATATTGGAGGACATCACGGCACAGTTTGTTTATAGCTATGTTATACGTGATTATAGACAACTGTACTTCTGCAGGTGTACCTTCCAGCTCGAATGATCTCATGATGTTCAGTCTATCTCCAGGTGCTAACAAATCACACCCACTTGCTGAAGCAACAGACAAGAATACCTGTGTATCCACCACGACCCAACCGCTCACATCCACACCTACACAGCCCCCCACGTTACAGGCTCACAGGGTCACGCCATCACAGCCTCCCACGTCACAGCCTCACAAGGTCACGTCGACACAGCCCTCTATGTCACAGCCTCACAAGGTCACGTCGACACAGCCCCCCACGTCACAGCCTCACAGGGTCACGTCGTCGCAGCCTCCAATATCACAGACTCACGGGGTCACATCGACACAGCCCTCCATGTCACAGCCTCACAAGGTCACGTCGACACAGCCCCCCACGTCACAGCCTCACAGGGTCACATCGACACAGCCCCCCACGTCACAGCCTCACAAGGTCACGTCGACACAGCCCCCCACGACACAGCCTCCCACGTCACAGCCTCAAGATTCAGCAGTTCGAGCTCGTCCGCATACAAGCCACAATGCACCTCCTGATAACCAGGTACATGTAGGTACATTGTATATTATGTGTTTATACTTTTGTATATTTGTTCACACACAAAGTACGCCGTACATTATCACGCCCAATGGAAACTTATGGACACTAGTAGTAAGATTTTGGGGGTTATTAATAGGAAATACCAGCTGTATTAGAGATTCACCCACACGTGTGCTTTAATTATATATTACAAGTGGTGTACTCCCTCACACACAGCCGAAGTTACGCATCAACAACAAATCAGATGTAGTCATTGAAGAAACGAAAGTGCATGCTCAGCATCACACCTACCAAGAGGACGACCTCATGAGTTTCAGCATATCACCTGCTGCTGTCATGGCTACTCGGAACACTCATACAAGCAGTCCTCCTTCTAATAGTAGCCGAAATGACAACGATACAAGGTCCAAAGGTCAAGATTTGATCAAGTTTTCGCTTACTTCAGAAGATCTGGCTAAATTGCACACTAAGCAATGGAATACTGCCCCAACATCGCGTATGAAGCCACGTGGTCCTCATGTAACGTCATATGAGTTTGCTGGTAAATCTCATGATAGTCGAAGGGAACAGAGCACCAAATTGGATCAGCGTGAGACCAAATTTGGGCCAATGCCGAATCTGATACCAACAGCCAGCCATGATAATAACAGAAGTGGTATGGCTAGTGACATCGATCAATGGGAGGTGTTGACAATGAAAAGACTAGAGAGAGGATCAGAGGCTAACACAACAGGTACTGTGTCTCACAATTCTTAGTCTGTTGTGTGTGTAGGTGTTGTACGCACAGTGAAAAACCTAAGAGATTTATACACTATAATATGCATGTAGCTATGATAATTATACATTTTGTGCTGTGTCCTCTGTTTTTTTATGGAGGCGTGTACCTATATAACTTTATTTAGTCGGGTGTTTCACATTGAATGTGCAGTGTATACAGTAGGAACGCTATAAATAATGACACCTTATTATTTATGTGCATTCCAGCTCTAAGTCTATTAATTTAATTTAATTATTAATTTAATTTATTATTAATTATTAATTTATTTATTATTAATTTAATTTATTAATCTAAGCCTATTAATTTGTTGCTGTGTATTTTTAGGTTGGTATAGTGTGCAAATGTAGTTCTTAGTATTCACAACATGTACCATTCACACACACGCAGTAGTACGACCTCCTGGCAGCAAATCTGAAACGCCAGCCGTCAAGTCCTTGAAGAGAATGGCTTCTCTTACGGACCACCCCACAGACGGGATTCCCCCTACAATGCCGGGGAAACCCCCTTCTCCATCAGGACACCGCCTTCCACCATCAGGGAGCGGCAAACCTGACTTCTCGAATCGCGATCTACCTCAGATTCCAGTGAGTTTTTGTGGTATGCATAAAGTACGTAAAACTGACAGCGTAAAGTGCCAGATGCTTGTAAAGGTTTATTGAAACGAGACTCCGTGGTAGTGCATGTATAATAATTATGCATGTATACCAATCAACTGATCTCTAATTCTATGTGCAAATTGCATGCAAGTAAGTGTGTGTGTACTGCATTGCACACACACTACATGTATATGAGTGCTATAACCTCTCCATGCACCCACCTCACAGATTGCGATACCTCAGCCAAAGCCCAGTGTCTCACCTGCTAGCCAAACTACTGGTACCTATGTTGAGTTGGACTTTCAGATGCCGGCTCAGAGTCAAAAACCTATCACCAGCGACACTCACAGAGCTACCGGGCAAGCCGACTATGCAGAGATTAGCTTTTCTAAGAAGGATGTACCCAAAAAAGGTGAGTGTTAAATTAGCCACATGCCTGACATAACCATGTCAAATACATGTTTGAATAAGAGTGCATGTGTTTATTTCTCCACAGACTCTACTTCTCGGACTCCCACTCATTCCGACACTCCCATTGGGTCCCACCCTCTTTACGCCCTCCCGGACAAGGGCAAGCATCAGATTAACCCCTCTCGCCATCACTCCACTCTGCCGACTAGTCGTGTGATTAGGGAGCCTACTCCTCCAAGTGGTCATGTGACTATGCCACCTAGTCAAGCGACTAAGCCAAGCGGTCATGTGACGACAGTTGATGAGTCACTAAGTAAATCGAATCAGCTTATTGGTGAGGATCCGTTGTATGCCGTGCCAGAGCAGGTGAAAAAGCGCCTCAAGGCCTCTGACAAGGAGATTGATGGTAAGCATAGGTGAAAAACTAAATTTGACAGTACAGTAGAACCTCGATTATCCGGACACCTTGGTTCCAGAAGCAGGCCGGATAAGTGAATATGCCGGATAATTGAATAGATAAACCACACCTTGATCCACCCACTTTATAGATAAACAGCAGTGCCACATACTTGTCTGCGCATTCGCAGAAGATAAGCAGGTATGTCTCCATGGTAACAGCTGTAACGCACATGCGCATTTGAGGGACACGCCCATTTTCTGAATTATTTAATCTGATAAAAAAAAACTACCAAGTCGGATAATCGAGGTTCCGGATAATGGAGGGCCGGATAATCGAGGTTCTACTGTATTACTAATTCATTATTATTTGTTACACGTTAGTACTGATCCGTATCACATTAGTATTTAACCACCGAGTCACTTGAAATACGGGTGGCAAGTTGTTTTAATAATTCTGCATTAAAGACATTAATTGTTATTATTTTACCAATATTTGAGACCCTCCAGGGCATTCACAAAGCCTGTGTCCGTTATACATGTTGTGTATACGTATAATTTATGCTTTAATTATGTGATGACTCCTCCCCCTTTCCCAGCCCTCCCTCGATGGGTCCAGGCCAAACTCTCCGAGGCTCGTGACCTCCTCGCTAAGGCTCAGGCTGTGAGGGGTAGCGATGACACCGTTGCACTGATGCTCCTCACACAGTTCAAGAGTGAGTGATTTAGCTCCCTTTTAATACAATTATGATCGGAGCAATGGTCGATCATTAATCGGAGGTCCCACTGTTTTAAATGAACAGTACGTACAGTATATTAAGTAAGTGCACCCTATAAACATTAATTCAGGTTACTCTTATTAACGACCTCAAAATGTCAGGTGTTTTGGTTGCAGTAAATTCATTACATTGATACAGTGTGTGTCAAATAAGGATCGAAGGTTTAGAGTCAGGTACAGTTGAAAAGGAGGGCTAGCACACTCTCGTGGCCTCTTGAGTCATAATGTGTATAAGTTCCCGTTTTCATTCGGGTCTTATCTGTTAAGCCTGGTAAAACAGCAGCTCAAGGCGTTGGGGCAAGCGTACAAACTGTACATTGTACGTGTTGGTGGTAAAAGCAGTGGTATTATACGTAGGTATGAGCTTATAAAGTTATAACCCCTTCTCCTTGTACAAGTATAAGCTACTGCTATTATTCAGCACTCGTTTGTGCTACATACTGTACATAAATGCTACAAACTTATACGCTAGTCATGTTATTCCATTACAGGTATTCTTGACAAGATATTGAGAGATCCTGTTGTACAATCAAGAACTGTGCTGAGTCAGCAAATACGAGCTAAAAGAGAAGAGGGGGTGCGATTGTACGACCAACTGAAGCCTAAAAAAGAGACACCTTCAGAAAAGTAAGTGTACTACATGCATATACCTTTCATTCCTGGCCCAAACTTTTACCCAGTTGACCTCATAAGATTCCAGGCCGATAAAAATACGGCCTGGAATCGAGGCTAAAGAGAACGATATTCTTAATTCTTACAGGATGCATTTCCATATGTACCACAAGCCTCGTACCACAAGCCTCGATCTGTTGTTACAATGTACATGTAACTCTATGCATGTATTCCATCCATCATCATTACGTTCAGCTTGCGATGTCTAAATATCCAAATTCGGCATTTCGTCCATCTATAGTCTATAATTATAACACGAAAATGATCGACCTTTGTACCTTCTGAACAATACTAGTATTCGTTGAGGTCAATAATTTTGGCTCTATTAAAACACATGTGTGCACCAACATGCATACACACAGGACGAGGGACACGTGCGGTCGTTGTGGACAGATGAGGGACTTGGACCCCAACCTAATACTATGTGGACCGTGTGTATTAAGATTGAGAGTGTCTTCTTGACTATATAAATATTAAATATGTGTCATTGTGTTCTTACGTACGTATAATTATGTGTTAGCATTATGTAATTTGTCAAACTGTGTAGTAAAACAATTATTCGCGTTTCAATGCCAGGAAACCACACCCACCAATAGCTTTGCATGTGAAAATACCGATGCGTGGAAGTTTATCCCGGTTTTAATTTTTGTGTTACTGCTCTGCCCTCGAAAAACGCGAAATATTGCACCCCAAGAAATTTTCCCGCTACAATGCATATACTGATATACAGTATGACAAAAATCAATCTGCATTTCATTTGAAATTTCAAAATAAAGCTGTATGCAAACTACGGCCAGCAAAAGGCTATGTACGTATACAATTCAAATTCAGTCTACAGAACTAGAACTATATACTAGAGGTCTAATCGATCAGTTTCTCAAGAATGTGCACAATCTCCTCTTGAACGGTAACTTCAGATGATCTGAATTTTTCTCCAATGGCTTCAAGCAAAGCAACACTCTCATCAAACTTCATTTTCTTTTTGTTCATCTCAGAGTTTGTTTCACTTTGCGGAATCTTCACAATCTTTCCAATGTAGGGATACAAATCAGTGCCACATATGTTATTATGTTGCAAACCGCGGCACACATAAGACACGAACTTATGGTTCTTCATATTCTTCCATTGCAGGCATACTTCAGCATTCTTAGCGTTGATAACCCCATCACCGTCTCCCATCGTGATAATCGGGGTCTGTCCCCTAATCTCAGCTTTCGTATACTCCAAATGTTCCGGAGTGTCCACACCAAGACTATAGAGACAGTAGGTTCGGACATTTGGAGCAGGGAAGTCGGCTCCAGTGCTGATAGCTGTCGTAAACTTTGCATAGCTGTGTTCAAAACCTTTGCCAAAGTCTTTAAACATCTGTTCATACTGTTTTGCAGTGTAGTCGCCTGATGGTGTGGAGACAAGCACCTCGTCATTCCAGATAGGGGTCCTTGGCATGAGCCAGTACAGACCCTCAAATGAACGCTCAAGGTAACTGAGATATGTACCTAATACGTTTTTTATAGAACTTCCTAAATTTTCCAATTTCCCAAGAAGCGTATCGGCTGCTGTGCCAGAGCTCACAGCTTGAAGGAAGTGCACACCACCTGCCCAAGCCCCGACAACGGTTACATAAGCATGGATGTGTTTGTCCTTCCACTCCTGGGTGAGTCCTGTTCTAGTAAGCAAGTGGTGAGTAACAGGACAGCCCATACTAAAGCAGACGAGTGTTAAGCTGCGATTTCCGTTTTTTGTGTACATGTCTTCGATGATGTACTTGGTGCGTGGAAAGAAACCGGTTGACTTCTTTATCTCATCTGTGCACATGCATAATTATTGAGTTATACATGGGGATGGGGTGACAACATGTATTGTATAATGGATATACGCTGCGTTAAGGTACTCATTACAAAGTACAAAATTATTATGTTCATGCATGCATGCAATCTGTAATATAGTCACTAGCTTATTCATACAATCAATTACTATCACAGTATACCATGCAAGTTCTTACTTGCGCCGCGCCTCCAATCATAAGTGGAACCACGAATGCTCTTGCCTCTCTTGTAACCAAGGTTATTGACGTAGTAATCAACAAATGGCTTTAGCAATGGTATTTCTTTGTTTGAATCTAAATACTCAATTCCAGGCAAATCCTCTTTAGGCTTGACATATACACCATTTTTATTGTGGAACCGTTTTTCTGCTGGATCAAAGATCAATCTGCATGAATTGAGAGATATAATAATTATCGTATGTACATAATTTGTCTGTGATCATGTACCGTATAGCGTGTAATTTTCGTGGGGCAAAATATTCGTGGTTTTCGTGGTTGGAGGCCTGGCCACGAATATTTTACCCACGAATGAAGCGATCTTGCCTACCTTTACCTGCAGTGCAAGCTCCAACCACGAAAATATTACCCACGAAATGTCTCAATATTGCTGAACCACAAATATTTTGTCCCCCGAAAATTACCCGCTATACGGTATACGTAATTAAATTAAGGCCCTGATCGACATACATTCTATGCTACCAGGCCAATAAACAGCTTGTAACAGTACGCATATAATTATAGCCAAATGCATGTAATAATTAATACTACATACAAGAACACTAGCTACTAACTGAATTGTAATTGATCAAGTATATAAAAAGGAGGTATCATTTCAGGCAATTATTGAGCAGCAGAGTGTATAATTATATATACCGTATGGCGCGAATTTTCGAGGGGCATTAATTTTTACTGTTTTTGTGGGTTGTAATCCTACACGAAAACCCCCCAATATTATTATGCTAAATGTCCAAAGATTTAAGACATGACCTAGGAGTATTTCCGGTTAAGTAGTCAAGCGTCATCTCATTAAGATTAATTACAAACGCTATAAATTATAGAGTAGCTTATATATATATTCGGCTGTCTCTAAAAATCAGACGGTCACAAAACAATCTGTACTGCAGACTTTTCAACTACAAAATATGTCACCTTAGGTCATCAACGCATACTGGTAGCCTTATAGTATTGATCCAAAGATCTCTATAGCCTCCCAACGTATTACACACAGACAGCCTTGTGTTCTTGATTTGAAGCTGATTGGCCATTAGCCCAGAAACTGCATGATTTCAGAATTTTCTATAATTATATGATATGCTTTGGGGCACTGCAAACACATAACTTACCAAGCAGTATGGGAGAGTACTGTTCATCTCCTGTCTCTTTCTGAGACCAACATTCTGGTAGAACTACCAACATCAGCATTCCAGCTAGAAAAGTACTCACGGCTGAAGCTGACATGGTCACCATATGCACTGTGATCTTAAAGTTGAGTGATGGTTGCTTCTTGGTCAAGTAGAATTAAGTGAAGAGCTGTCAGATCATAGGGGAGGGGACTGATGTCAAGCCAGTTCAAGGAATCTTTTTCCAAGAATCAGCATGGATGAGAAGCTATATGCATGTTTTCACAGAAAAACACTTAAAAAATCACTCATTCAATTACTAGTTTAGCATAGCTATGACCACTTCCAGAGTATTAGGTGACAGCATGCTGACTGCATGTATCTGTATTGAATTTCATGAATTGCGCATGCGCATTGGTGACCTTGAGCTAGCTATAGATCTACCTTAGGCTGGCTAGGCTAGTACTATTAGTCGCCACAATAGGAATACAGTATATGAATTGAGTTGCCATTTGGAGTGGCCTTACATAGCTATAAAGTATGACTGCATGTACTAAGTTTTAACCACTAATGCATGCTAATTATACATGTACATGTATACATGTGAAAGAAGTCTTACATACATGTAAGACTTCTTTCACAGTAGTAGCATCCTGTGGTATAATTATAGTAAACATCTTCCTATGAAAGCGGTTTAGCATACATGCAGTTGCAGGATTTATTTTTTGGAATCTATCATCTATCCATAGGCTTTCCCATTAGCTCTCCCAATATGAATAAGAGGTCTTAGGGTACAATTACAAGGGGATATTATGAGACATCTAATGTTTCTTATCCCCCTAGGCCCTGTATTGCAGTAATCTTGAGGGAGCTAAATAGCCTGTTCACTAACTACTATGGTCAATAGGCTTTGCATGTAAGTAAAAATTCTAGTGACAGTGCTTTGTTCGCAGCTAATGCTAGCTTTTAGCTACAGAATTTAATTGGAAAAACATGGCTCAAGAGACTATAGGGGGGTATTTACGAGACACCTTTAACGCTAATTGGCTACTTTAGCTGGAACTTTCCTATAAAAATTATGTGATTATTCTGTCTATAAAAACAGTACTCCTGTTTTAACAGATACATAGTGAATTTCTACTTCTGGCACCCGAATGTTTATTCTGTACCTAAAGCTGTCTCATAATTGGTTCTGTCTCACAATACCCTCATCTACCGGGCCCTACTGTGCATGCCTGAGTGGTTCTTTCCCCCAAAACCCAGTTCAAGAGTGCAAATGATTAACATTGATAATCTGTGTGCCGAGGATATAAGGTTAACGCGATGCAAAAGAAGCCGAGTGCATTACGTAACCGTTGAGGGCCCATCTGAGGTACCAGCGTTAAAACATGAGTGTTTTCTAGTCACGCGATCTCTAATAGCCTCATGTACAGCCTACCATGCATGTGTACAGCTTAACTTGTTACAGTTTTGTAACTGGCTATAACAGGAGCCCATAAATAAGAGAAGGAGCGGCTAACTTCCACGTACTCTCGAGGATCGCGTTTCGTAATTGCCGGTTTCCTTTTATGAAAGCGACTAAGTGCTTGCAAACTGCAGCCCTGTATTGTGTGTAACACATGTAGGGATTCAACCAATGCTACATATTATCATATGGAAATGCGGTCGGCTTATTTTTATGGGCTCCTCCTGGCTACAATAATGTTTGTAAGCACACGTTACCGGTAGTTAAAGTGACTATACGGTTGGCTAAACTGATTGGCTGGAGATCTGTGACAGCACTAATTCAACATTATACCATGCATGCCAGTGGCGTAAGAAGTGGGGTGGCTCCAGGGGCTGGTTGTTGATATTGCACCAAGAGATAGATGCCTGCATGCGCGTTTGACGGTTTGTACAGTGAATTAACAACAAATACGTGGGGGTGTATATAAGATCACGAAGTTGATGTGCCCAATTTAGGCTTCTTTGTTTGTTTACACATTATATGCTATGCAGCAATAAAACCGTAACAAGAGTGCTCATGCAGACGGTCTTTCACAAGGAGGGCAAATGATTCATGAGATGTACCTGTATATATAGGGTGTAATTTTCGTTGGTAAATATTCGTACAGCTCAAGATAGTGACGTTGACATAATTATTGCGGTATAGAATAATTTCACAGTTGGATATGATGCTCGAAAATAACCCGCTATATACGTTACGTTTCTACAGTGGGGATGTAATCTTACGATAACTAAGGGCAATAATTATATCCTACAGCTATCAGTGGTGAATCCAGTGCAGGGCACAAGGGGCATGCCCCCCCTTTCTGGCTCAAGAAGTGGGTGTGGCTTAGAACAGTAAGCAGCATGTAGAATAGCTTTATAGAAAATTTTTTACTGGTCAACAGTTTTTTTAAAGCCGAAATCGATTTCATCCATTTCTGCTATCTCTTGCTACTATGTATGTCATACTGTCATCAATCAATCCGTGATCAGAAAAGTTACACTGATTGGGCTTTAAAAAAACTGTTGACCAGTAAAAAATTTCAGGTGCCCCCCTTTTCAAAATTCCTGGATCCGCCCCTGGCTATACTGTTTATAATTATATATAGCCTCCATGATATAGTGGAGCTCAAACAAAATGATCAGAGCAAACATGTCCGATTTTTAATCACATTTGACTTGTTCTGGGATCATATACAGGAAGGTCCCAGCCTGCATACTTCCTGCCTTTATAGAGTGGCTATCTGATGAGTCATGAGTTGTGTCTACACCTGTTGGGGCCAAACATAATTATGTTTTTCCATGCTAATTGCTTATAACATACTCTAGAAAAATGATGACCGTATAATTATAGCGGGTTATTTTCGTATATTTTGTTAAAGAGCATCATATATATGAAAAACTACGAAAGTATTCTACCGCAATAGATTCAACGTCACTATCCTGAGCTGTACGAACATTTAAAATACGAATTGGTAGTTCATGCAAAAATTTGCACCAACGAAAATTACCTGATAATTATTATACTGTATACATGATTTTTTATTATTAGCCAGACGTATAATTTAGCGTTAATTAAGAATTCACTAATGCCTAGTACCTGTTTATAATATTAACATTAGTAAGGTAGTAGTTTTATACCAGTTACCACACAGTCATGTTGATTCTGCTTGCATAATTCTGCAGACCACTCACAGGCTATTATATTATAGTTTCTGTTTCAGGAGCAGCTTTGTGAAAAACGGCGTTGAAAGTGACCTTAATATTGATAGTAATTTCACTTACTTAATTATCAGAAAACCTGATTATTTTCAGTGCATAATCATAATGTACTTCACATAAGACACCACACCAAAGCCACCATGCATAAACGACGAAAAAAGTTTTCATTCTAGGGCTTGTGAAGTGTCTCATGCAATGATAGTTTTTGCTCACAACAACCATTGCTCTAGTATAATTATACCACTATACTACGTTCTCTAAGCTTCATGGATCAGCTCGACCAAGTAATAAAGTCATATCACAGAACAGAACAGGCCGCAAATTAAGTATCAGCACGTATCTCTGCTTCTGGAGCAAAGTTGGTGAAAATAAAAAGTTAGCGAAAATAAAATTTGACCCCTCCTGCAAAATACTGTTTTAAACTTACAGGCACCAGAGATTATAGGCCCTCCTTCTATAATCTCTGCAGGCACTAAAAACTAAGGCTGAGAAATGCTAAAGTCAAGTGGTCCAGCCTCCTAATAAGGAGCGGAAGTGGGTGTGGATTGTGATTAGAGTGATTGTGTGGGCGTACTGCTCCTATAGAGGAGAGCTGTGCAGTATTGGATCTTTATACCAGTTATACTTTATACAGTTATACACCATAGGTATTTGCTTGCTATTATACCAGCTATACTGTATAATATACTGTATAATCTAAGTATATTTATGAAACCAGTATAAAGTGTATAGTTAATAAAAAGTATAGTTGTATAATTGTATAGTTGTATAGTGTATAACTGTATAATTGTATACATCACACTTAGTAGAAAGCTGTATATTTGGTATAACTGTATAATTATACTACCTTATATTGATGTTATACATTGCGTATAACTATACAGTATAGTTGTATAGTGTATAACTGTATAATTGTACATCACACTTAGTAGAAAGTTGTATATTTGGTATAACTGTATAATTATACTACCTTATATTGATGTTATACATTGCGTATAACTATACAGTATAGTTGTATAGTGTATAACTGTATAATTGTACATCACACTTAGTAGAAAGCTGTATATTTGGTATAAATAGTGTATAACTGTATATAATTGTGATACATCACACTTAGTAGAACCCTATCCCTAACCCCTCCTTTACCTAATTCTATCCCTAACCCCTCCTAAACCTAACTCTATCCCTATCCCCTCCTAAACCTAACTCATCAACTCTATTCATATTCCCTGATTCCTATTCCTAAAACTAACTTTATCCCTATCCCTATCCCTACCCAAACTAACTTTATCTCTATCCCTAACCTCTCCTAAACCTATACTCTATCGATCCATATTCCCTAGCCCCCCCCCTAAACCTAACTCTATCCCTAGCCCCTAACTTTTAACTTTCCCTATCCCTATCCCTAACCCCTAACCTAACTCTACTGATCCATGCATATTCCCTAACCCCCCCCCCTAAACCAAACTCTATCCCTATCCCTATAACCCCTAACTTCTAACTATCCCTATCAACCCTATAACCCCTCCTAAACATAACTCTATCCCTATTCCTATAACCCCTAACTTCTAACTATCCCTATCCCTAACCCTAACCCTATATCCCTATCCCTAACCCCTAACCCCTCCTAAACATAACTCTATCCCTATTCCTATAACCCCTAACTTCTAACTATATCCCTATCCCTAACCCTATAACCCATATAACCCCTCCTATATCCCTAAGTATCCCTATATCCCTAACCCCTATATATCTAACTTTATCCCTACCCTATCCCTATTCCTAACCCCTCTTAAACTTAACTGTATATCCCTAACCCCAGAGGAGGCTGGACACGCGTCACGCTTAAAACTGAGCCTTTTGCATCCAGCTGTCTCCTGTTAGTTTATGAGTCGTAGTAGTTTAACACTATATGGTTGCTATACCTACATCAAGACAGGAGTAAAAAAACAAAGCCAAATGCAGCAACAACTCGAAGTTGTAATCTTAAGTTTCTGTCTCATTGTTTCTATATGCCACTCAGTTTTCAAGTTTCACTGGGTATTTTTAGCATAATTTACTACTAGTATATGGAGTGCTACACCAAAACAGGAGTAAAAAAACAAAGACAAATGCAGCAACAACTCTAAGTTTGTGACCATAGTAATCTTAAGTTTCTGTCTCATTGTTTCTAGTATAAATTATGATTATATACCACTCAGCTTTCTAGTTTCACTGGGTATTTTTAGCACTAGTATGGAGTGCTAATATCGTTTGCAGTCTTTTGACTTGGCTGAATAGCTACTGTTCTCTGTAAGTTTCCATATATCTCTCCATGTACACACATTTCGTCCGTAAAACATTATGTGATGCGTGTCCAACCTCCTCTGCCCATAGCTAACTCTATCCCTATCCCTAACCCCTCCTTATGATGAAGGCGGCCCCTGTTATAAATAGCTGTAACATGACATCATAGATCATGATCAGCTACTAAAGTGCAAATACCTCAAATGAACTCATGCAGTAAGGCAAGCATCTGCAAGTATGATGCAACAATTAAGGCCCCTGTTATAAATAACAGTCATCATAGTATTTTGAACAAGAATCAGTTGCTCATGAAGACTCCAGATATGAAGACCGTAATTCTCCTGTTTGCTCTGTTAGCATTGGTAATCAAGAAATTTCTACCCTATTATTATCATGTTGTCTATTCCTTGTAGAGTGGAAATCTAGTGCAGGAGTCTGAGGCTTTTATAGGACTCACGCCAGCGTGTGCGGGATGTGCTGGCTTGTGTGAGTACCCAGTTCGTGGACTTAGCTGCCGCTGTGAAGTGGATCAAGCTTGTTTGAAAAGACTTTATAATGAAGATTAGAAGTTATGTTTGAGCATACGTGCAGATTTGAACAATTTATGACTATAATTATGCATAATTGTAATGTAACATAACTTTGATCTTTGAATGATTTATATAGGTGGAGTTCTTGCTACTCTATTTTATAGCTACTCATGTTGTATAAGCTTAAGTGCGCCTCCACCGAGGCATCAGCACCCGCGGTGCTTTCATTACATGTATGTACTAAGTCTATACATGTAGGTGTATAAGATTAATGAGTGGGCAGCTCACCAGTTCCTGTGAGGGAAGCCGTATAGTGGAGGATTTAGGGGAATTCCCGTGATGGCCGTACGACTCTGACTGTATGCACTCATGAAGAGCGCTTTGAAGGGTTCAAAGTTCACCACTGCAAGCTGGTCATTCAGCAACTATATACAGAGAGGGACACAGAATGTGAGATGGAAAAGGGATTAAAAATAGAGCCTATAATTATGTATACACTATAACAGTGTGTAAAAGGTCATCGAATATAACGCTTCATCTATACTTATAGTTCGCTAGAAGATATCATCATTACCGTGGAGTACACGCCCACTCACCCTCATGGCCGTCTCGTATGACCCGGCCCTCACATGATCCCCGGGCAACTGGGAGTTATTGACCCACACCTGGGCAGGACTAGTGCCCTTAGTGGGTGGGACGTAGTAGCCCTCGTCTCCTATACCACCGGCACCAAGGTCTGGTTCCTATGGTAACGCAATCATTATTACATAGTGACATGCTCAAAAGCTACATTTAAATAATTATATGGAATGAATGACCAACAAAACTGCACGCATGTAGAAAAAACATTTGCTATTTGATTGAGATGGTAATTACACAAATAATTATACAATATTATATTGATTGACAAGAGACTAACGAGGTCGGGTGGTAGTTCCAGTTCGTCGTCATCAACGTCCCAACCTCCTCCCTCCTCTCCCTCCATCATGTCCTCACCACCCACATCCGTCACTATCTCTCCATCTGTGTGTGTGTGTGTGTGTGTGTGTGTGTGGGGGGGGGGGGAGGGTACATGATTTGTACACTACTACTGAGGCTAGCTACATAATATTCAATAGTCGGAAAATATACATCAATTGTATGCAGTAGGTACGTACACCTGTACATACTTATAGTCTGTAATAAACTATATGAATTTCATCACGGCAGGTAACACACTTACAATTAACATTCCTTAATGTTGCTAAGGATGTACGACACAATATTAAAAAAGCGCACAAGTAACTGTAGGTACATGTACTTCAATGTCTATAGGGTTCAATGAACTTGCCTTCATTGATAATCAGTTCATCATCGTCTCCCCACCCACCATCCTCGGGCTGATCCAATGGGTCAATGGTTGCCATGACACCAGCACCACTAGGACCTGTACCAACGATGGGAAATGTTTGGTAAGCATGGTAAGCAGGGTTTCATCTAGTGGGGGGCAGGGCTGAACCTTCCCCCCAAAATGTTTGACATTATCACATTATTACTGTCTGTGATGTAACTAGATCTACTGTGATGCACTAGCATGTAATAGGGGGTGTGGTCAACAAATATGGGAGTGGCCAAACATTTTGCGGCGTGCTTACACGCGCCCAAACCTTTAATCCTAGATGAAACCCTGGTAAGATGTACATTAATTGTAACAAGGCATACACTGTTATTAGGATTCTAAAGGTGACCTTTTCCAGTCATTCCTTCAAAGAATCCCTTTGACACGTTGAGGAGTGGCCAGTTGGACTCTGTCTGACTGATGGGCGGGATGGGGCGGAGTAGCTTGGCACTGGGGTGGACCTCGGGGAGCTGAGGGAAATTTTGTACGGTAACAAATTAAATAATAATTATTTACGCCACTAGCCCACAAAATTCAAATGTGTGAATCATTAATTTTTCCTAGAGGTGGTTACAGTACTTACCAACCAAGTGTGGGCATGCACATGCAGTGTATGTGCACATGCATGTACATTTGTATATTGTTCACCTTGTCGAGATGAGAGTTGAGAGATTCTGCCAGAGCCTCGCTCTCTTCAGTGAGTCCGTGAGTGGCAGCTGTCAGATAGGCAAGTGACTCTGTGAGGGTGTGGTGTGGGCGTTAACGGTTGTTGTCATAGAAACAGCTAAGGTTACATACGTTACATGTACATGTATAAAAATCAGAAATTTAATCGATTGAGGTACGTAATAAGGCTTATTGAGAGTTCATAGAGATTGTACCTTGACCCACAGCACGGAGTACTTTGACCCTTTCCTTGACGTCCCCAGTAAAGAGTGCGTTCTGGTACTGACTGCTCACGTCTTTGCGGATCTCAGCTGCATTTGAAAAGAAGGGGGTTGAATCAAAGGTTAATGAGTAATAACAGGTATCCAGGGTCTTACAATAATTCCAGTACATTGATAGTAAAAAATGCAGCACTGTCGTATTAAATGTACAGTAAAGCTGTCCTGTAGTGCACATGCATGATGTTACATTGACTCACCAATTTTAGTCATTTTCCTGAGTTTATCCATGTTCCCAGTGATGACGTACAGAAAGGAGAGACGATCGAAGTTCTTGGTACGTTGGTATGCCATTTCAACCACCTGCATGTGTGTGTGGGTGGGTGTGTGTATGTGTGTGTGTGTGTGTCGAGGGTGCCATGTGTGTGTGTGTGTGTGTACGAAAATTACTAACAAATAACTTTCATTGACATGAATGATACCTGAAAAACAGAAACCATGCACTATACATTTATGAGAGGTAAAAAATTGCTAGTATAAGTGCTCACCTGATGGTTTCCCTGAGCGAGTGCGGCCGAGGCCAGTCTGTCCCAGCACACCTTGTCATCGAGGGTCTTGGCAGCCTCCAGAGCAATCTACACGTGCGTACAGTACAGAGGTCAGGTTAGACAAGAATACCAACAAGCAGTGAGTTTTACCCACATCACATGAGCTACATGTAGCATACATACAGTGAAAAGCAACTGAGTTTTGTACACATAACATGTATACAAGGCACACGTTCAAGCTTTCAAATAGTGCTCACACTGTCATGAGTTTTACATATGTAGTACGTGAGATTTTATAGATATACAATCATGGTCGACTTTTGCACGCTGCAAAATACAAATGAGCAGTACAAGCACAAGACTGTGAAGGGGGCGTGTACCTCAATGTTCCCACACTCAAGAGCCAGAGAAAATCGTGTCCTCTCATCCTTGACAAAGTGGAGGGCCACCTACAAGGTACGAATATAAAATTCACATCATGACATCATTTTATTGTGGTACACGTTCACTGACCTCGGGGTAGCCTTTCTGTTGTAGGTAGGCGATAATGGACTGACCGACCAACTTGGCTGTACGCACCATGTGCAACACCTGCGTGTGTGTGTGATGTGCGTGTGTGTGTGGGTGTGTGTGTGTGGTGTGTATGTGTGCGTGTGTGTGAGGTGTGACGTGTGATGTGTGAGCCTTGAAATGTCAAGTATGGAATCTAGCAACCCATAGAAAGGTAATTGGAACGCACAACATTGCACACCTTTGAAACTTTATCATGATGACAGTTAATTAACACGGTTCCATCTACACACATGTAACACATGCGGTCACACAGTACGAGATGTGCGTTCAACGTCAACACCGTATTACTAGAATATTTTGCTGGTGAAAAGCATTTGCAAATGGGCCAAATCAGCAGAAAAATTGATCATTTTGCGATCTAACTATTGCGTTCTGGCAAGGATCGTGTGTATTTTTACTAGTATTTCAATTAGCACTCATATGTCTTAGACAAGCAATGCATGTAAAATATAAATACCTCATCGTATTTCCTATTAATGAGGGCAAGTTTGAACTTGTACTCAGTGGGGTCAATGGAGAGCACCCTGGTCTTGCACTCTCTGTCCAGACAGTACACCTTGCTCCCCTTGACTGCCGTGATGTAGATAGGCAGGTCCAGGGTACGAATGATACCATGGTCACTGGAGGGAGGGGGGGTGGTTATTTATGGGTACTTGTTTCAGAGATAAAGTGAAATCAGGTCTATTGTGGTCACCCTAAGGCCTAAGGTGTCCAAACACACATACAGCAAGATACTTTGGGGCCCATTAACCTATAGACCTCTATAATCCTTGGGAGACTGTAGGGGCTTACCCGTTGCTGAGGGCGTATTTAATGTGGTTACTAGTGGTGTAAATGAGGACTCCGTTCTCGTCCCAGCCGGCACTCTTGACTCTCATGTTCTCGTTCACAGTGCACTGGGCCACCAGTTTACGATTGCACACCGCCAGGGCTGTGTGTGGGTTGTGTGGGGTGTGTGTGAGGGTGGGGTGTGGGGTGTGTGTTAGGGTGGGGTGTACAGTACATGTACAGGTACGCATATCAACCTCAGACACGATGAATAATAGTTGCTAGTAAGGCATAGAAAACAGCTTTCGATTTAATGACATACTATTTCTGCCGAGGAGTGCAACATGTGACATGTCATCTGACCAGACAACGTATTTGACCTTGGATATCTTCACAGTGTTCAGAGACCTACACACACACACAACACACACACACACAGTGACATAATACAGTAGGTATCTGTAGTATATAGAAATGCATGTACTTGCATAAGTAATATTATTATAATAAAACCACACAATATTATTTCATAGTCGTTTGTAATGAATATTGAGTAGAAAAAGCTTTTAACAGTAACCATACATGTACTATAGGTCTTTGCCTTTTTTTATGGCAAAACCACTACAAGCAGGTTCGATGCTGCCCCCAAAATAGTATGATAATTTTGTACTGTACTCTACAAGACATGTACATGTATATGGAGTACGATCCAAATAGTACATGTATAAAGAAACGAGCTTTATAAGCAATTGTATGAGATAATCTCATGCCTTCTCTGCTGCACATCAAAGAGAGTGACAGACTCAGCGTCCTTGAGGAGGAGGTGACCTGTCCCAGCGTAGAAGATTCTGTCACATGGAGGACACTGAACCTTCTTGGTCACCTCGTTACGAAGGTTCTTGATAACCAGCTGTGTGTGTGTGTGTGTGTGGTGCATATTGATAATATTTATGATCGGGAGAGAAATCTTAAAACACAACAGTAACAATTATTGGTGCAGTTACAAGGCAAAAAATCTGTCAATTACCTTAAACAGTAATATTTAAACTCATGAACATTTTTAAATTGGCTTGCATAATAATGTGCCATTCACATGTGTCAGCACACATGACTGCACTTGAGGGAGGTCTATTTTCAACAACAGTAGCTAGCTTGTCTGTGAGGATAATCAGATCAGCAAGTGTCTAATGGTCTAATGGCGGTGGTTGTGACAACACCGAGCTCTGGAATTCTTTGAAGTTTAACAGTTTAACAGATCAACATCAGAGGACGTACACGCGGCAGTTAAGTAATAAGTTTGTATAAGCACTGTGGAAACGTACATACGGTTATATGGATGAACATTTTCCAATTTTTTTTTATGAAAAGACACATCTACACCTTACAGGGTGACCACAACAAGACATGCTTCACTGAACAATGTACATGTACGTACGCTACATACAGTGTACACTAGGATTAGCATATGGATGCATGCCATGGTTATTACCTGATGGCTCTTGTCAAGAATGGCAAATCTGTTTCTGGCCAACCATACTGCAGTCAGCCCTGGTGACCTCTTACCCTCAGTGACTGCAACGAATCAACGTGAAGAATTTTTTTTTAATGTAGAGCATAATTATAGGGAAGACAACAAAATAATAGGACAAAGCTAATAAGACAGTCTCTACTCAGAGGAGAGGTACAATGTACACACGGCGGTTAAGCTCAGCATGGCTACTATTTCTTGAATGGAGGCAAGAAAGACAAAGAAGGAGTTAATTAATGACGAAATTCTAGCTGGTAGCAAGATCAGAGTGTATTGTAATTGAAAAACAGCCACCACTTGGTCCACTGCTGTACATGTACTCACACTCTGGATTGGAGGGGTCAGTGTTCCTGGGCACAGGGAAGATCTCGTAGTAAGCGTTCTCAGCGTTGGTGGTGTTTGAGCAGACGAGGACAGCACTCTCCGCCGGGTTGTAGGACAGGATGTGGGGAGAGGACCGGAACTGGGGGGCTCCACTCCTATAGGGGGGGGGGGGTAATCACAGGAAAATGTGTTTAAAACGCTCTGTAGGGCTCCACTCCTATAAGAACACTGTTATGATTGATTAACTTGTCATAATGTTCGGCGTGGGTGGATTCAATGGAAAATGTGTTAGTATAAAACTCTCTGTAGATTATAAGGATTACCGTAATCCAGAACACTGTTACGATTGAGTGCATGCGCCCATAACTGGTGCCAAGAGTTATCTACTCTTGCTGGTGTGCATGTACAGTAGGCGTCTGTATAAGTCCATTGACCTTTGGTCTTACTAAAAACACATACATGTCCATGACATAGACAAATTGATATGCTACAGTCAGAAATGCACGTTTGCTTGTTGTTGTAATAATACCGTACCTATGTATGGCCATGACAGGGGCGTCCTTGGAGGTACCAATCTCATAGCGACGCAGAAATCGATCCTAAACATAAACATCAATTTAACGTACATGAGAACAATTAACGATCAAAGATAAACATCAAATACCTCCCTAATATGGTGCAAGGTAGGGACTAGTACCGGAAGCATACGTACGTGACTGTTGTAGTTATAGTAACATGATCACAGGTCAGTAAATACATGCCCAGGCACTTTAGGGACCTCTTGAGATCAATTGTTTATTGAGATGTACGCCCTAACTTTACGAGAGATACGTAATTTGTACATGTACAAGTTGGTACTACATGTACGTGCATGCATGTACATGTAACATGGTTTGGGATCCTGAATATTCCATGAGTTAATTGAACATACTTAAGAAAGTTGATTTGGTTTGCCTCTGCATGTAGCCATACCTTGACATAGTAGAGGATGTTCTGGTGCACAGTGTAAGCTGGTCTCTCCCTCTCCAGTTTAAACACCAGCATGCCGTTGTCATGACCTGAAGCAATCACATCACTGATAGTGTTTACAGCCTTCACACAACAAGTTTTAATTGTGGAAGATTTTGATGTTATAGGTTCGTTGTTGAATAGATACGTAGTACATATTCTATTTCGAAACAAATTTTTTTGTACTTACCAGCGGCAAAAACGTTGAGTGTTGGATGAGCAGCTACTACCCAGAAGCGATCAGACTCACGACGAAATGTCTGAATACAAGATCTGGAATGGAGGCAACACACGATAAGAGGATGATCACATACGTGTAGGGTTCTATGTGTTCACCTCTTGGACATATCCCAGACTCGAATGCTGCGATCCTCTGACACACCTGATCAATATGAGGGAGTGCATGGGAAACGTTCAAAACATGTAAGCTAAATGTACAGCTAGTGACATTCTTGAACGAAAACGAAACATGGCGAGAGGAAAACTGCTTGCATGTAGATTGATCTAACTTAAACTTATGCTGTTCTGAAGTTTAATGATTGATCGTTGATCGAAGCAATTTAAGGACTGGGCAGCGAAATCTGTCTCCATCACACTGACTAAGACTAGTACATCCACACACACACCACACACACACCCCGCCCACACCACCCTCACGGAACACTTACTGAGTATAAGGTCTTGTCGAGGATGGAAGAGGGTGCTGCAGACATTGTTGTAATGGCCCCTGCACGTGTCCACCTCCCAAGCTTTGGCATCTATAGAATATGTACATGCAACGTGTAAAGCACACCTCTACATGCAGTTGGTTATAGGACTGTGTTGAACACACACACACACCCACCTACCCCACCCCCACCCCCCCCACACACACACACCCACCCACCCCCACACACACACACACCCACCCACCCACCCACACCCACACACCCACCCACACACACCTACCCACACCCACACACACACACACACACACACACACACACACACACACATGCAGTACGTTATAGAACTGTGTTGAACACGCGCACACACTCACACACACACACACACACAGCACACCCACCCACACACATACAGTCATAACACACACAGCTCCCCCCCCTACACAGAGCACACACACCATTCATCCTCCACATCTTGATCTGACGGTCGTCAGCAGCTGATATAATGAGAGGCAGTGAGGAGTGGAAGGACACCCAGTTAACACCACGGTCATGGCCCTACACAGCAAGGCACGTGTACAACAATATATATAATTATGCATGTACAGCAACATTCACACTGACAAGGGTAACCACACACACCTCCAACACATGTTTGACAATGACATCAGATGTTCCAAACAGTTCCGTCCCAGAACCAGGATTCCGGAATGTATCTACAGGGCCGCTGCTACCTGGAGCCACTGTCTTCTTCCTGAGTCCAGATATATCCCACACTCGGACAGTTTGATCGAGGCTGGCTGATGCGACTAAGTCCTCTGTTGGGTGGAACTGGGCACACATAACGTAGTGGTTGTGGCCTGTCAGAACACTGTGTGTGTGTGTGTGTGTGTGTGTGTGTGTGTGTGTGTGTGTGTGTGTGTGTGTGTGTGTGCGCGTGTGCATGTGTGTGTGCGTGTGCGTGCGTGGTGTGTGTGTGTGTGTGCGTGCGTGCATGTGTGTGTATGTATGTGTGTAGCCTCGACTCAAGTCCGCTTTACAGCGGCCTGGTATACCTTGTATGCGCATGCGCGAAATAATTCGTATATTTATCAGTATTACGCAAGTGATAAAATCCACAAAGGAAAAATACGTAAGACAGCGTGGTTGGTGGTAGAATGTTCAAGCCCACAATGGCAGCCACCAGAATGTGCAGATTGTGCTGCAACATTGTTACTTCTACTCGCTGCTCAGCTCTGTTTAGCAAAGAGTCTGTTCAAAGATGCCTTCCAGACAGACTTGGCAAACTGCTAGAGCTGCCAGTTAGTGAGTGTGATGGGCTATCTTCATACATTTGTAGAGCTTGCACAAACAAATTCCAGTCTCTGGAGTCTAAACTTAAAGCCTTTAGAAGTATGGCTAAGTGTGGTTTTGAGCAGGGTCGAAATAAGGCTTCCATCTGTAGTCCTATGGTATCAGGTAGGAAGAGAACTATGGGCTTGAAGCATCACCTCACACAGTCCATGCTAGACCTCTAGCAAAACGTCTGACAGTAGGAGCACCTGGAAGAAGGCTTGCTTTCTCAACCAGGGAGGAACGTAGGTTGATTGCAACAAATCATATATGTAGATGACAGGAATCATCTCTTTTTCATAGCGCACACAGACTGTCCTCGTCAGCCACCGCTGTTAGAGTTGACCAATCTCGAGCAGTTTTCTTCTGTTGACGGTATGTTAAACCACCTACAAACGAAATGAACGTAAATTAATATATAGCCATTAACTTAAAGGTTCAGAAGGTGTTGCAAGAGATATTTCCAAGCCTGGTTCGACTGAAACAGTTATGGTGAGGATAACAGATCTGATACTGTAAACACACCAAAATCACACTAATTAATTAAACAATATACAGATCACAGTGAGCTCACCCAGTACAGTGACTGCGGAAGTAGATGAAAGTCTCCAGAAATTACGCCAGGCACTGAATAGTGGCAACATTCAGTCTATTGCCAAGGCAGCATTTTCTTGCCCTTCACTGAAGGACCAATTGGTAGAGGGTGTGGTGAAAATTCTTGACGACGAATGTTCCACTCTATGTCGTAACTCTGGGGAGTTTGTCTCTCTATTTCACCGGGTTCCAATTGACAATGTGGAAGAGTTATCGTGGAAACAGGCTGTGTCTGAACTACAGCGAAAGTCTCCGATTCTATTTAGGCTTATCCAGACGATCGTAGGACGTTCAGATCATAGGAACTTGCATAAACGCGGAGAGAGTCACTACCCTGGGATGTGTATGGCCACAGCAATTCTCTTGAAAGAGCGTAACACAAGAATGTGTGGTATTCAGTCGTTTCTGTCTCTCGTACTCTTCAACTGTAGAGTAAACAAAAAGGTTTGTACATGTACATGTACATGTATGATGTGTGTCCACTACGTATTTTCAGATACAGGTATAATTATTGTATCACAGAGAGGGATTGAAAACGGAAGTTACCTTGCCACGTTAGGCCAGGGTTTAATCGAGGCTACAAAATGTATGTATGATTGTAACGTTAGTAAAATCTAGACTAGATAGTGCCTGCAGTATACTCCCAACTGTCACCTGAGGAACGTATGGATTGACACATGCAGTACACTGATAATTAAGTATTACCATTATATAGCTAGAAGCATACTCATAAAGATCTCAGAGCATGACACTCTTTGTAGCTATTTTGAAAAACGTATTTTTTCCAAAGGATGCTCACCATTATAGAGGGCATGAGAATGCATGTTGTTTTAGGGGGGCTTTGAATGCATTAATTGCAGTGGTCTTAATTCCAGAAACATCGTTTCCCCAAGTGCTGCACAACCGTACACAGATTTAAAATTAATGTAACGCGATGCTACCTCCGTTTCCAATCCATCTCCTCTTATATAATTATGATTACATTGAATTACTCACAGGTATACTCCAGGCTGAATCATCTTAGTGTCACTATCAGTTACTGTGCCGTGTTGAAGTTGGTCACGAAAATCAGCAAGCTGTACCAACGTCCTATCGATGCCTGGATTGATGAGGGTGCATGTTTCAAGTTCGTGGGGGACAACGTTGCTAAAACAAAGGGCGTTAGAGACATACGTAGTGACCATCATGGTGAGCTAGTGCAAATGTACAGTTTGTTGGCAAAGGACCATCTCCAGTCTCAACCTTTTCCCCCCTAACCTGGGTTCCCTAAAAATAACTCACTTCCTTCCTACAAAGGCCGACATTGAGGGCATCCAAGAAATTTGGTCGTTCTAGTCGGTCGAATACTGTGCGAGTACATCAAGCCCCTCCAGCGGTACAAACGGTGTGTTGTCAGTCACATTAAGCACCCCCACAGCACAGAGATGGCCAACAAATCTGAGGTTGTAGTCCTTGATGTTCTACACAAGAATGAGGCAAAGGCCGCAGACATGATAGACATAATGATCGAGAAACATTCATACTTGAAAGATTCTATTGAACTTACTGTTATGTCAGGTGGCGATCAGATGACTTGTGAAAGACAGCGATGTAGCAAAAAACATATGCGAGATGCGGACACTCGCAGTGGACAATTGGAGCAGTTAGAGCCTTGTATAGAGGACTGGCACTGCCTTATGAGTATTCTGGGGGTAGGTGAAGCACTCACTTGGACTTCTTATCGACCCCTTTGTTTCCACTGAGTATACCAGCAAGGAACACCACGATCATGTAGACTAGTCACTTGATCTACCATTAGAGACACTAGGGGACAATACTACGCTCACTAGGAGGAGAACTAATTCTATCCAGCTTCTTGTCGAATTAAAAAGGCAAAGTTTGGTAGCAGATAGACTTTCATATCCAGTAGGAACCCACAGGAAAACATCATTCCCTTCGTACAGCATCCGTAGAGTGTCAAGCTGTTTATCCCTCAGAACTAAATGACTTCTCTTCACACAAGAAAGGGCATAAGCCAGAGCGGAAGAGAACTCAGTGTCAGTCGAGCTAGTCATCTTTGCTATATGTAAAGTGTGTAACACGGACCACTAAAATTAGAATACAAAATAGTATACGTGTTTATTTTACTGACAGTATCCACAAATACACGGATTACCCCCTTTTTGGGGTAATGTAAGCGCATGCGCATACAAGGTATACCAGGCCGCTTCTAAAGCGGCCTTGAATCGAGGCTAGTATGTGTGCTTCTGTGTAATATGAGCAACTACACACTGTGATTTTTTTTATAATCATTAAAACAACATTTTGTTGAGCTCATACGAAACCCAGTAACTACAAATACTGTGTCTACAAATTTGGCCCTTACAAATCAGCAACCATTACAGGAGAATGTAGTGTCAATTTCCACCAATAAGCCACTGTGATTTTTTTTATAATCATTAAAACAACATTTTGTTGAGCTCATACGAAACCCAGTAACTACAAATACTGTGTCTACAAATTTGGCCCTTACAAATCAGTAACCATTACAGGAGAATGTAGTGTCAATTTCCACCAATAAGCACTAGCATACTTGCTCTCAGCGACTGTTACCTGATGCATGTCCGCGACTGCCAGTTCCAGATACGAATGGTTTGATCATCAGAGCAGCTCACAACCCACGGATACTCCTGAGAATGGAACGATAACTTGTATGAATTGATAAAGTTTCGTGGATTGTAAACTGATTACACAACAAGCATTCTAGAGGCCGGGTTTTAGCAGAAGTGTTGTTATGCCTACCAGTCAACTGACTACAATGATCATTGTGTCTATTAATAAGTACCTAACAGGGTGTCATACAGGGGGGGGGGGAAGGGGGATATCCTCCCTCTAGCTCCAACCCCCCCCCCTAAAACCAAAAATTTGCGTTCAGGTACAGGTTGGGGTCCATAGCTGGCAATTTTACATACTACATTTATTGAAATAACAGTTGAACTTTTTTTTAGCAAGTTACTTTTCTTATTTCCCCCTCTACTTCAAAATCCTGTATGACACCACGCCTAACTTTGCATTTATAAACTATATTGTCGGACCCTTCATATGCGCTCTAAACTTAAAAAAACAAAAACATTAATAAGTACCTTGTGAAAGAAGGTGGTTCGTATGTAGTCCAAGTGCCCTAGCAACGTGAACAGACATCGCTTCTGCTTGTAGTTCCACACCTACAGTGTATCGAGGTTGAAATAATTATTAAAAAACACATTCTGATTTATAGTGTAACCTCAATGTGTGCACTGTAACGAATACCGTATAGCGGGTAATTTTCGTGGGTTAAAATATTTGTTATTTTCGTGGGCAAGCTAGACCTCCGCGAATATTTCCCCCTCGAAAACGTAGGCATGGTGTACCTAAAAAGCAGGTCACCCTCTATAATACAGCCAGGTTAATGGGCCCCAAAGTCTCCAAAGCATGTGTTTGGACCTGTGTTTGTAGTGTACATTACAGTCACTGTTGTTACCTTAACTTGCTTGAGTGAAACCTGTCTATGGTCACCTTGACCCTTAATAAACAGGCTTCACCTATTAAGCATTTCGTTACAAACTTGGAGGGTTTACATTATTTGAGAAAGATATCAATAATATTATCATGACAACAAATATTTATTAAGAACGTAATCTTTTCACTTGCTTTGATTTTGTAGTCATCTCCTCCTGACACAAACAGCGGCTGGTTGCTATGGAAATCAATACCTCGTACAGGACCTACAGAATTAGAGAAAAATATACTATTTCAATACCAAAATTACTACAGCTAAGTGAAACCTGGCCACCGCTGTGAAAACCAACACAAGGGGCTGAGCAGATTAAACGTATACGTATATGTGTACAGAACCCTGGTAGTACATACATGTACTACCAGGGTTCTGCCCACACTGGTCAGCCCAGCCACCATCCAGACCAATTTAACCTCCAATTTGACTGGTAGTCATATGAAGTGTAGCAATTTGTGCTAAACTGATATTGTGGACAAAAGCCACCACTAACAAAATCCTGGGCAGATCCCTGTACTACTAAGCACACAATGCCGTGCTACGTAAACACGTTAAGCTTTAATTATTTGCGTTGAGTTCGACCCCGGAAGTTATGTGGTAAATTATGGCTTCATTTATGTGGTGGACAAGTATGCTAGGGACTTCTACATGGAAAATGTTAACTTTTAGCTGGTTGGAGCTTACCAGCTCTACAGCATATAGATAGAAGCGCTTTTTAACAAGGAATCCAATGGTGTATGAAACTTTGAATTTCAGTGAAGCATGACATGGTTATGACAACTTTACGAAGGTCAAACACAGCACAAATAAGGGGGGGGGGGGCGCCCATTAACTTGGCTGTATTACAGACGAAGAGGGTGTTGTTTATAGTGACTTCATAATTATGATAAAATCACAGTATTTTGTTTGTGTTCATGTACGTGCGTCTAAATTCACTATCTACTTCCCCTCAAAGTACATTACATTCGTGAGCACATGAATAACATTCGTCACAAGCATACCATCATGCTCATCGTAGCGATCAATGAGTGTACACATGCGATAGTCCCACAGTTGAATGACCCCATTGTGGAGACTGGTGAGAATCCAGGGGCGTGTCCCGTGAAAGACAAGACCTGAGAAAAAATACACAATCATTGTTAATGTTATGGCCTCTCAGTCACCTGTCTCTACTATGGGGATTTTTCACCCTTGACTCTGTGAGACTTTGTTTCGAACTTGGTGAGCATCTCGCCCAGCTAGAAACCAGTAGAAACAGAGAAGTATAGTATAGTAGTTGGCTATTATTTTAGGATGTGCCACGTGGCATCAATCGTGACTATGACGTCATACATTTCATAAACACTACAACCACATTCTAATAATGGAAAATCATCGGGAAAATTGGGCCCATGCCAAACTAGCCTCGGTTCCAGGCCGATTGATTCGAGGCTAATGGCACTGGCAAGAGCACTAGAAGATAGACTGGCGGCGACAGCCGCCCGAGCGTGTAGCGCGAGCGACTGGCAAACTGCCTATCAGTCACTCGTCTCAGCGGAAGTGTAATAGATCGTATGACACTACTAAACATGAATATCCTTATAGATAATGTGGTTAAATTTTGCTACTATGGAATGCACTGAATCCCCTGAAGTGTAAGTGCGGTTACAATTACAGGGCTAATATGACGTTGAGCAATCTGATAGGCTGCAATGCTCGTTGCAGCTGAGACGAGTGACTGATAGACAGTTTGCCAGTCCCTCGCGGTACACGAGGGGCTGTCGCCGCCAGTCTACTAGAAGATGGCATGCCAGTAGACACAGTCGAAAGGTATAATTATTGCATTACAAAAAACTTCTCATGTGTATATAACCGTTTTTTAAGGCTGTTTTGTAAAAGTCGATTGTTATGGTCATCATCTATATATATATAAATTATGATTAAATAGTGCCTTTATAACTGTGTACCGGTAGAGATCCTATAGTGTGTGCAGATTTTAGTCTGTTCAACGTGACACTAATGCAGTGATGTGTCAGTAGAATACATGACTTGTATACATAACTGCATGCATGATAGAGTTACAGTAGCCATTCTAGCTAGCTGTTCAGTGTTGTACAGCTAGACATACACGCCCCCACATTCTTATAGAGCATTGTAGATCTGTAATTACAGCATAATACACAAAGAGCACTTACATTAATTTAATATTGTGGTGATTGTGTCCCACACAATCCTCCCAGCCGCGCCAGCAATGAGATCGATGCCTGACATAATCGGGCACTCCTAGATCCCACACCCTCTTCACTTGAACATAATTATGGTAACCATCTTCACACAGAGCTCAGCTTGTTCAGCTAGTACACTGTCAAGAACCAAGCAAAGGAAAACCTGACAATAATGTACTGAGATATAAATGTGTGAGAATAAAGCAAGTGAATTTCAATGGATTTCCTTAGCTTGTACATCATGATGCATGCAAGTTTCTCACCTCAGCCTGGACTGATGGAGACAAGAGTCAAGATAAAATTGACATTGATGTATTATTATCATCGAGAGGAGGAGCACACCCTGTATGTGTTGTGTGTGCATACATCAGAAGGTAAAAGTACGCTATATACTCCCCTGCCATTATGATCATTTAGATGTACTGTGTATGAACTTCATATAAAGCTGCTGCTGACTAGATCTAAAAGGCAGCCAGCAGATATTGCTAGATATAGACATAGATCTATCCATGCACTCCTGATCCATAATTTTAATATCAAACTCATTTCCTCTGCAGCAGTTCAGGTAGGGGTCCTTTGATCGTCTATAGCTATTAACGTACGTTGCTTAATTCACTTTCTCTGCTAAGAGAGCAAAGCTAAACCATAGATAGTATCTATGGCTAAACTGAGTAAATTTTCAGGAGGTTGTCCTCCAAAAACTTTTTATGACGTAATGCGATGACGTCGATGCAACCGCTCTATAAGAATGTGGGGGCGTGTATGTCTAGCTGTACAACACTGAACAGCTAGCTAGAATGGCTACTGTAACTCTATTTTTCTGCTGTTTGCTGGGAAGTATTTCTCTTGTGCATGGGCAGACTTTGGGTGAGCTGATATGTATACAGTATGCAGTACAGTTGCTTACTATAATTATTGTAGATCTAGCTTGCTCTTCTTTTTTTTGTATTGACTCACAATAGCTGACAGTGAACATCATGAACTATTGCGTAGCTAAATTTATAATAATTATGTGCAGTGCGACTAGCAGCAGCCAATGAGTTCTCCACTCTCATTGACCATACTGGAGATATTGTCTCGTTCACTGTTATCGGACCAGGATATGGCCTCTGTCCCTGGATCTGCTTCACCACAGACCCTACTAACGTAGAGTGGCAGTTTCCTAATGGGACTACAGTGACTGAGATTGAAAACAAATTTGATATTGAAACCGATTTATCTAGTGGAAGAACTATTAGGAATCGTTATGCTCTGTTCCGTGGCCATGACTATTTTCCCCCTGACGGAGAGTACTGCTGTGTGAAGATGAATGGCAGTGTGGAGGCTGAGAGGAAATGTGTCACCTTCAGTGAGTACTGCTAACTTTATTGTCTAGCATGCCCAATACTAACCACCCCCTCTATACAGCTCCCTGCCCTACACTGAGTCCTGTCATGGATACCAATGGAACGATTTCATACGACCCTATCACCAATGAGGCTACCTACAGCTGTGTCACTGGTTACACACCAACTAGTAAAACAGCTCTACAAATAACTTGTGAAAGTAATGGCACTAGTGCTGGTACCTGGTTTCCAACACCACCATTAAATGTTACTTGTACAAGTAAGTTTTAAAATTATGTGAACGGTAACCAATATGACTAACTATAGGCCTTACATAATTATAATTTACTTAATAGGTGAACATTGACTTGTCTGTTCAATACATGTACAGTTGTCGACTGTGGAGAACTGGGTGACCCAACCAATGGAGCAGTGAACACATCCTCCGGAACTACTTACCTCCAAACAGCTACTTACAGCTGTGATGCTGGATACCGGCTTATTGGAGATGTGACCAGAACATGTCAATTAGCTAATGGAATGTGGAGCTCTAGTGAACCTGCATGTGAATGTGAGTGACCTACATGCACGGCTTCAATACTATAATCAATGTGCTCCCCTGCATGCAGTCATTGTCTTATCCATTGGAGGCACCGTCTACACTAACAGCACAGCTCTTTCTTTCTCCCTCATTGGAGAGGGCTTCTCTGCCCTTACCTGTCACACTGAACTCATCACCTGTTGCAGGGAGCAAGACAATCCCACTGGAGGAGCTCTTGGAGGGTGGAGAGGACCAGACGGGAACAGCATACTCGAAGCAAGTAATACTTGTCCATCAGACGGATTTTACATGACCAGAGGTGTCAGAACTATTAGCCTGAATCATCATGGCAGTGAAACACTGGCAGGAGGTGTCTACTGCTGTACTATTCCCCGAGCTAGTGATGCCATTCAAACATTATGTGTGCTGGTGCAAGGTGCGGTGTGCATGTGTAAACATCGATTGTGTTTACTTTAATTAAACATGAATTATCCAATTTCTTTCAGTTCCTGCACCATTAACTATCGATGGACCTACAGTAGCACTGGGAGTGTTGCTAGCAATTGCCGTGGTAGCCATTGTTGTATTGATCACTCTAGTTATTATTGGGAAAAAACAACTTTCACAAGCAAGGTGATTTTGTGGAATGATGTAGTATCATTAGAAAACCTCCATAATTATATACACATGCAGAAGTCAACTGAAGCAGATCTTCCAAAACAAACAACAGCTAGCTTATGATTCACCCGATCAGGTGGCTTCTTATGAAAATATAAGGAAGCTAGATGTGGGTGGCCCCCCCACAGCTATTAAGCTGAGTGAGTGTCCAGCATATGGACCCACTGGGTCAGGGAGTGGGCAGAGGAGAGATGAAGATCATATCTATGACAATTAATTATAATAATGAACTCTTTATTCACTAATGTGCTGATGCTCTTGTATTTCGGTATTATATATATAGCACTATACTTTTATTATCACACTGATTGATCACACTGTATGCAATCAGTGAATGTAGCAACTCAGTAGCAGATAATCTGCATGTATGCACAATTACCAAGGGCGTACAAAAAGAGAGAGGGCGTACAACTGCATGACAATATATATATCAACCCGGCCTACTTGCGAGCAAAACTAAAGCCACAGACCGGGGATATACTATGTATACTGTACACTACTCCACCGTTTTGTTCGCAAGCTGTTGCATGCATGCCTACTAAATGGAGTAATTCATTAAATAAATAAATTATTGGTCATTCTTCACCAATGTTTGTTTCAGATTGTTTAACAGTTATTGTAAAAGTGCAAAGTTGTTGTTTGCGAAAGTGAAGCAAATTACAAAGGGAATGACTTTTATGTGACATGTTTGCATCAAACTTCTCCTGGTCGCAAAGCTCTATCGACCGTTGAGAGATTTGGCAGCTGCTTACCGGTAAGCCTCTGCATGTAGAGGCTTACACTATTAATTTTACTACAATGTATAATAATTACACGGGTTAATAATTACCCTGTGTGTACATGTGTGTGTGGACACAAAAATATGTGTTTGCCACTGTACGATGAAGCTTAACGCCCGGGGTAGAGCAGTATGTAGAGCAGTATGTACTTAGACCGGAAACGACTCCCTTTCAGTTTAGGGAAAGGGAGTGGCAATTAAGCTGCCGTGCATGAGAGTTGTACCAGTGCATGCGTGAAGAATCTCATGCTCCCACAAAATGCTAATGTCACATGCTTGCCCACGCGCTGCACATAATATTTATAAGCCTCGAGACATAATCACTGGCGGTCTGTTTTTGAGGCTAAAAGTAACATCACGCACGCATTACGTATTTTGTGGCTTGTATATCCACCGGACAACTCTCAACACTGCAGCTGGCCAGTCTCTTTCTCCAAAAGGAAAGGGTGCTTCTAATTAATCTAGTATGTACTTTGATTCACATAATGGATTCGACCGCTGAACAGATGTTTTACATGTATCTAGCTAAACACACAATCTAGCTAAACACACACCATAATTTATGATGGGAAACTCCAGATGTGCAGACTAACTTTTCGATCTGTGGTATCCTAACTTAGTGAGATAGCCTTCTTTTGAAGCTATCTGTTGGTGGTTTGGGTGGAAGATCGAATGGGCGTTAATTTGACAAAATTACAAATTATGATGTACTTGAACTACGTACACAACTTGGCTCTACGTGTGTGTCGTTCCTGAAATGTGTGACTCATACTACTAACTTTCAGTGTAAATTATTTCAGTATCTGTGCCTTCTAAGTTAGAGTAGAATGCCACAAATTTGTGAGCATAATAGTGGAACATTTCTAAGAAATTGTGCTGACAATAAGCTACAAATAAAAAAATGTTTAGATGAAAACGGGGGTGATCGTAAAAAAATGTATGCAACATCAATTATCTCTCGAAGTAAAGAAAATTATTGGTTTATGCGTGACATGCACATTTGCTTGAGTTCCATCGCTAACCCTAAAGTAGAGATAATTGAGTACGAAACAGCGTAATTATGTAAAATATGTTATGCATAATTATGTTAGATAAGCTATAATTATTATCCACTAGTGTTGTACCAGAGCTCCAGACCTTAAACACAAAGGTTGGTGTTTTCACCAATAAGACATTGCTCACTATAATAACAATTTGTTGCTGTTACCACATAGCATGCAGAGCTGTACATAGAAATCCCAAAAGTTTTTCCATTGGGTCATGTCCCCTTCAAAGGGGGGTGTATATTAAACTTTGACAGTCTTATGCAATGTCCTCACATGGGTGGAGTTCCTGTACTGCTTCCATGAGTGGGGTATAGAGTAGGGGATATATGGGTTTCCTAACCAGCTTCTGTATATTATAGGCAGGCTGCCGGATCATTTACCCTGACTGAGTTTTGGCTAGCTAGTTAGCCACACATCACACAGAAATCAAGCTCACGTGCAGCTAATCAGATTTGAAGAAAATACTACAATAAAGGCTTGCATTCTTACTGATTCAGCAGCAAAACTATATTATGGCTGAAGATCTAAATGTCTGTGTAGATGCACGCGTGCTTAGTAAAGATCGTCATAATAATCGTGTATGAAATGCTATACAAAAGCAACTTGGAGAAGTCAACCGAATATTGTGAAAAAATAATGATATGCATGAAATTCTTAAAAACGTCACAGATATACAAGTATAAAGCTGATATTGTGCATAATTATTACATCTATTGAGTAATTTGCGAACTGACATATACGACAGACTCACTGTTTGAACTTAACTAACTGAACTGCTGTACATGTCCATAAGCGAGATTCCCCTGGGTGTGGGGGTCTGGTTTAATGTCCTCCGCTTCTTCGTATATTGGCCCCTTCATTTTAGTTGATTTCTTACTACTGCCACCAACATGTTCATATGCTAAATTGCCAGCTGTTTTTGGATCACTAGGTAAACTGTCAGGATCTTCGTACACTGCACACTGGCTTTCCTGAGAAGTCAATTTCTTACGGCGATAACCAAAAAAACAGCCAACACCCAACCCAACAGTAAACAGAGCTCCAAGGACGACAACAACAATAATTATGATTACGGTAACCAGCCAAACGAATACTGAAATAGTTAAAATGGCACTAATTATAATAGATTAATTTCACTCACTTGAACAGGCTGGGACAGAATAAGTTCCAATCGTTGGATCGTACGATGCAACAATATGTGACGATCCACCGTTGAATCCCTCGGCAGAGTTCACACACTGGTAAGTTGGAGGGTTGCTGCTAACTAATCTGGCACTAGCAAGCATAGAGGGAGGGACAGGAGGTGCGGTGGTGAACATCCGACCATTTTCAAAGCCGATGATGATGCCAGCATTTACCACTTCAGAGCGATAGCAATAAATGAAACTAGCACGGAGATTGTTTACAATTGTGAACGATGTCGAGGTAATAGACATTGACTGTTCTTTAGTGGAAAAGCTATTATCTTGTGGACACTGGCAGTTGACTTGGTCAGTACATTCTTGGTAGTAAACGATGATGCTAACAGATGGTCCAACACAACCGGTGTTACTCAGAGAGAATGTTAGAGTAACACTTGTCATTGTAACTGAATAAGAACTTGATACACTCGTCAGAGCAACTGCAGGCAACAACATAATAAACAACTTTGCACAAGCCAAACACTAAGAGATCTATGAACACATGTAGGGTTTTGGTATGCGCGATAGCCTAGCATGAAGGGGCACACCCGTATGTCTGTGTGCCCCTTACCTCGAGGTAAGGCCGCTCCTTCATTAACTACGTTTAGCTACCTTAAACTACATAGGAAAGGCCATGAATAACATCAGTCTAATGACGATTTTACAGTGTATACAACAAACATGACATTATTGTGGTTGTGATCGACGTAGGTTGGACAGAACGCCTATTTAAGTGGAAATGTGTACTAATAATTCTTGCAAACACTTATCATACCATCCAAATCAGCTATCAGTCGATTACTTTCTCCTAAAACGTTGACAGCTCTCAAACTGAACGAGTAGACTCCAGCACTTGGGAAGGTGGAGCCGGGAATGGTGATGTTTGTTTCAGTTCCAGTGGTGGACATTATAGTTCCATTGTTGACAGTCACGTGATACATTAAAACTGGAGGGTAGCCAGATATCACAGATGGAGCCTGTTACAACATACACAAGTACACGAAGAAAAAATATAGCTTCAGCGAAGCCCATGCACTCACCACCCAACTAAGAACAGCATTAGTACTTTCAATTGAACATGTTGATTGCAAGTTCCCCAAAGAGAGTTGGAATGAAGATGATGGAACTGAGAAGGATGTGATGTTGTAATAATTGTATTTGTTTTTACTTACCAGACAGAACAACAGATGCCATTGCAGCAGTATCACTGATAAACCCACAGTCTTGAGAGACGGTCCTCAAGTCAAAGACGCAGGTCTGACTACTGGCCGTCCAACCAAAACAGATCACACTGGTAGTGTCAGCACTGACAGTAGTGCTCTCACAGCGCCCACAGTCCTCTCCAGTCACTGTGAACATGTAGCCCCCCACATTGCTGGCATCAAAGGGTGAGGTCCAACTAACAGTGAGGGATGAGGTGGAAGTGATGGCCACCATGGCACTTTGAGGGGAAGAGGGAGAGGCTAAGAGAATAGCGATTGGAGTACAGTTAGTACTTGAAAAAGTGAAAATACTCACCTCCGATTTTTACAGTATCACTTCCAAAGTCTATACTACTGAACTCAGAGTACAATTAATAGTCATTCCATTCAACTCCGTTGTTGCTGTCAAAGTCAGTTGTGAGGTGTACTCATTTTCACTAACCTCAACACTCATGGCAGACAGGTCACCACAAAAGCGACTAATTCCATTAGGATTAAAAGTAGAATGAAAAAAGCTTATACCCGACGAGGTACAGGTAAATGCACTCCCATGCCACAATGTTGACCCAATAGTAGGATTTGATGTATCACTGACAGTACACTCATAGCTGACAGTCCTGCCCTCTGGTATACAACCCAGTCCAGTGGTTCTCTCTACTGGCAGCACCAATCCTGGAGTGGCCTGGACTGAGAACATGCACACAATGAAATACATCAACAAAAATGGATCTTACAGTATATACCAGTCAATGAGCATCCAGCAATGATAAAGAGTAGTTTGTACATTCTCTACAGTTGTATATATATCTATTCTATGATTAACAGTTTATTTGCAGTTTATTTAGCTGCTGGAGTGGGCGGGTTTGTTTACACATTAATTACATATGGAAGTGAGTGAAAATTAGGTTTCATTTGACAGTAGATCTACACATTATATTGAACTTTCTGTGAACTTTTAGTGAAAAGAAGAATATGCCAATTACCCAATTCCAGACTAGACTACTAATGTTCTCAGAACAGCTAGCCAGTTTCATAAGGCATGTCACAGAAAACATTAATGGCCGGTATATATGACATTAAAAGGGAAATTAATACAGAGGGGTTATAAACAGAAGTGCAAAAAATATTCAATGGTGAGTTAAAAACAAACTTATCTGTTACAAAGATAAAAAGTGTATAGAAAGCACACAACACACATGCATGCAGAACTGACTGTCACAATAATTATTATCAGCTGCTAAACATTTATTTGTACTCGGTTCCTCTGGGATGATCCTGCAGGGAGCAAACATAGATTGTACAAACGTTTCAAATTACTTCATGTACCCATATACGCTGTGATTACCTATTAATTTATATCCAATTCAGCGAATAAGACATTCCACCTTTTTATACCTCGGTGTGTACATGCGCAGCGAGGTATACGGCACCGTAGTGTGTTTGTGTGTGTCTCGCTCTGTGTAGAAAGCTACAGCTGCTCATGATGAATGAAGTGCAAGTAAGAGCTTCTAGTCAAAGGGTGTATTTGCAAATAATATTTCGTTTTATATATACATAGAATGCCATTTCAGCCTTTTTAGAATAGTGGTATAGCAACCAGTCAATGGAGTGTTGCTACTTTAGTACATGTAGTTAAATTAGCTCTCACTAGAACACTATGGTATTGGCTGAAGAGTGAGGAATAAGCTGCAAAACTGTTACGCGAGGGAATTAATAAACTTTGGCATATCAAAAATCATGGTCGATCATTTCCCACTATTCTCCAGGGAATGCAAATGCTTTGGCGGCTCTACCGAGGCATCAGCACTCACGGTGGTTTGGCTTCTGAGGCGTGGCTACTATGTCAATGCATGATGTTCCGTCTGCTTCTTAGCTTTAATATTGAATCCTTGGTAAAATCACAAATTGCTAAACTTTCACATTGTACGGTACCAATATAGATGCTACAATTACACTGAATGCTGCAATCATGCACTCAGTACCACAAACATCAGGCTTTCAAATAATTATGCCAGTCTGCAATATATTTTACCTGAACGTAGGAACATTATACTTGTGGCGAACAGATAATGGTCTTAATCGGCAACAAGGTTATGCTCACTCATCACCACGTATCAATTCCCACTTGATGATCCTGATCCACTCCTCAGCTTCTTGTGCTGAGCTGGCAAACATGAAGTACGTTCTGTCTCTGGTCACCATTTTGAGGCAGTTCTGTTTCCCCAGCGCCTCGTCCGCCACTACGTCCAAAACATCTTCAAGATTGACGGTTTTGATCGGCTTCTTTTCCTGAGTGAATGGTAATGTGAGTACCGTATCGCGGGTGTATTTCGAGGATATAAAAATGTTCGCAGTTTTTGCTGATTAAGCATGTACCGCAAACATGTATACCCACAAATTAAATATCACATTCATCCGCATGCAAAAAGTCTGCTATTCTGCGAAAACTTTATCTGCCAAAAGTTGACCAAAATTATACAATGTACAGAAACTACTGTGATAGGAAGTAATAAATTAACTCACTTCTCTAGTTTTGTAGTAGCTGAGCTCATTCTTGAAGAGAACAAACCATCTGACTTTCCAGCTCTGCAATATTCACAAGTAAGATTGATACAGTACGTGCAGAGTGCAGACTGACCTTTCTGTGGTATCCTAATTTCGTGAGATAGCCTTCTTTTGAAGCAATCTTTTGGTGGTTTGGGTGGAAGAGATAAATGACAAACCATAACTTATACGTACATACAACATCAAAATGATCCCTCCTAGCTAATCATAATTACTAAACGCACAGTATGTCTGTTGCAGGTAAACAAGAGAAAATGAATTATGACTTCACGTCAAGCTTAATTAGCCTGTGTTACAGATTCCAATCTTACTCACAGCAAATATTGGAGAGCACTCTTTGGTCTTGCTGCTGTCCTCCTTGGCCCCCCCACTCGGCGTGTACTCGAATGAGGTCATACGTCTCTGGCTCCTCAACACAGCGAGGGTACGGGAACTTGAGCAGCGTCAGCACTCCTGAAAGGATAAAATATAATTATGATGTAACAAAGGAGGAAAATGCACAAGATATAAATTACATGTACATGCAAGCAATAAAAGTCGAAATTTTCCAGAGTATGACAGCTAGCCCACCTCTTTAAGTGCAACCACTTCTTACCTGCTCAAGGATAATCCCGTAGTTTCACTGTACTAAAGTGTGTTGCCATGCCGCAATTTACTACGACCACCCACCCACCTGACTGGCCTCCGATGACTGGCTTGCTTGCAAAGTACTCCCTCAGCTGTTGCACACCAGCAAACCTTCCGAACCCGAAACAGAACTCATTTCCATCCCACCTCACGGGAAGTGCTTCACCGTGTGCTTAATTGGCCCTGTGGGAGGGTAAGGGTGCATGGAGGGAGGTTGTGCGTATAGTGGATTCATGTAGTAGCTACTGCACTTACGTTATATGTAAGTCAGAGTGTTTTGAAATCTTAAAGGGAGACTTTTACATTGGGCCAAAATCACGAATCAAGCAAATTAATACGTTACATAATACATGTATGGCTGCATAATAGCCTTACATATTCTAAAAGGGGGTGGTTAATATCTTTTTCAGTATTACGCTAGCTGTAGCACATACAGGCACTATAATCACCAGGTACGCTTAGATCAAGATCAAGGACATTCTATGATAGTGCCGTATTTATGGCATTAGCCTCCCTCACCTGACAGAGAGAGTGTACTCCCCTGGGTTAGAGGTGCTGTCCCTCAGAAGATAGCTACCATCCTCACTGGTGGATATAAGGATACTCTCAGCAACATGGCGGCTGATGTTGAAGTGATACCAACTGCGGGCATGTGTGTGTGGGGGTGGATGGGGTTAGGTTACGTTCAACATGTAATTTAATCAGCAATTGTAGAAATAGCGCAAGTCATCGTATAATTATAGCTACATGTACATTGTAATTATACAATACCACATGTAGACATGCATGTATCCATATGAAATGTATAATAATACAAGATGTTGTATCAGCTTGTATTTTTTGCATGCACACTAAAATATTGATAAACAAACGTACTTCAATTTCACCATTGAGCAATTGTTTTAACAGCTGTTCTAGCAGTCATTGAAATGCCAACTTAGTAACCATGGATTCTCATAATGAGTTTGGAACGACTACAGATACGAGCCAGCTGAGCATTTTAACTATACAATTCCACGCACACATGTACATTTATGATCATTGACCACAAGACGAAGAAACCTGCATGGAACAAAATTATCAATTTCAGTCAGTACAGTAGAACCTCGATTATCCGGACACCTTGGTTCCAAAGACAGGCCGGATAACCGGATAATCGAATAGATAAACCACGCCTTGATCTACCCACTTTATTGATAAACAGCAGTGTCACATGGTTTCTGCGCATGCGCAGAAGATAAGCAGACATGTATTCATAGTAACAGCTGTAATGCGCATGCGCATTTCAGGGACATACCCATTTATAAAAACAAACTTCCAAGCCGGATAATCGAGGTTCCGGATAATGGAGGGCCAGATAATAGAGGTTCTACTGTACTACAAACCATGCTACAGGCCCCCTCTGTGCCCGCCCACTCACTCGATGTTCTCCATGTTGAGCGGCTGTTTGGACAGGTCCAAAGGAGACGCTCCAAAGCCACTGTCCATTGTGCTCATGCGTTCGTTCAAGCCTGTATGATGACTAGGCAACATCGCCGCAACTGTAGGGGTGTGAACGGAAATAAAATAAAATAACGTTATGCATTGCCACGGCAAAGTTAACAGATGTCCCAAGAGAGAATACTGTATATGTTAACTGTATACGTTGAATGATAGGACTATAATTATATGCATACATGTATTATTTGTAGTACAAGAGTTTTTCCACAGATACAACAATTGATTTCGATGCAGAATATAATAATGGCTGTGTCTAATGCACTATTAGGAGGGCTAGTACAAGATACCATCGGCCACTGTTTGTTCACCGGGTGAGAATAAACAAACAGTGCAGTGTGCAGCAAGTGGGTTAAGCGGGTGAACAAACTTCACCACTTCAAGATGTTAGTTAAACACCATAATTATTACATAGGATTTATTTCAAGTGTACAATCACGTACAATGCATGATTCTGAGCTTTCGCTATTATTTTATTACCTGATTAAGAGCTGACGTGAGGCTCACTTCAATAGGACATACAAACTAGAGCGTTTGCATTATAAACTTACACCTTGCTTGGCATTTGCTCTGTACTTTAGGTATATGGCCAGGTAAAAAGTATGTAATCGATTGCAGTAATTATTCCATAGCTCTATACAAGGAATCACTTAATAACAAACTCTTTTTAATAGTGAGTAACAATAATCTTAAAGCAGATATAACTTTCGTTGCACATAAACTTATTAAGTGTAAGCACATGCACCATCCACATTGTAAGAAGGCCTGAGTCAATTTGACACTTAAAAGGCTTAAAAGAAACCTAAAAGACAGACTCACTGTTTGAAACTAACTGAACTGTACGTGTCCATAAGCGAGGTTCCCGAGTGTGGGGGTCTGGTTTAATTAATGTCCTCTGCTTCTTCATAATTATATTAGCCCCTTCATTTCAGTGGATTTCTTACCACTGGCATCAGGAAGTACAGAAGAGAGATTAATAATTGAGTCACTTATTTATACAAAGACCATGCATGCCAATAATTGCTAGAACAGAATGTGACTGGTGGTAAATGAGTAGTATGGTGTAGTTAATTAATTTACCGAAACGAGACTACTGAGTTGGCCGTGTGAGAGGTCAGTCCAAAATCACCCTGCGAGAGGTCAGCAGATGAAACAACATGCGTGTCGGTGGGTGGAGCTGGAAGTTGTGGGCATAGACCTCATGGTATTGCAGTAGTTTGCCTAAAGAGGAGGTAGTACGATACACATGCAGACATCTTAGAGCATAATTATAAAAAAGGCCATAATGCTCACTGTGTTTTTCTTTCTCTGCCCACTCATCTGCATGGAGCTCTCTTAAAAAAACATGATCAATTTCAAAGATACAGCGCTATATAGCTATACAGTAGACCCTCGCTAATCTGGACCCCTTTAGTCCGAAACATCGTAAATCCGGACAAAAATGTTATGGTAAAATGAAAAAGAGGAGGGGCTGTCAGTATAATACTACTACATGTACCTGCAAGTTCAAGCTTCTTAGCTTTTGCTCGCTTTTATACGACAACAAAGCATTAATATCGAAATCTGCCACTATGTGTGAAGGCTATCCATGCTGTAAATCTCTGGCATCCCCATGCAGGTGAGCAGGCTCACAAATTACAAACAGACAGACAAACAAACAGACTAACGGACTACTATACCCGTGGCCACCCCCGCGCACCTTGCAAGATACAGATATTATCATGCATGTACATGTACAGACAGACAAGGTAATTACATGTACATTGTATTGCTTATACTTGTCTGATAGAAGCATTGAAAGGGTACACAATACCGGTAGTTTCCTAACCAGATTTTTATAGGCTCTCGGATTTACCCTGACAGAGTTTTGGCTAGTTATACACAGAAATCAAGCTCACATGCAGCCAATCAGGTTTGGATAAAATACTACAGTAAAGGCTCCGATTCTTAGCAAACCTATATCAGCAGGTCTGAATATCTTACCAGTATAATTATATGTGCTGAGTAAAGATTTTCATATAATCGTGTATATAAATAAAGCAATTTGAAAACCACCCGAATATTATCAAAAGATAAAAGATGTCCATGAAAAATAACATGAAGCATGTGTTGCAACATACAAAGTCACTGCATTGTGTATAAAAGCTGATATTATGTACATAAAATTATTATAGGAGGGCCATCTATTAAAGTAATTTGCGAACTGACAATAAGAATTACCTATACGACAGACTCACTGTTGGAACTGTACATGTCCATAAGCTAGGTTCCCCTGAGTGTGAGGTTGTGGTTTAATGTCCTCTACTTCTTCGTATAGTGGCCCCTTTAATTCTTGTTCATCCTCCAACTCTTCTTATACAGTGTGCAATCCTGAGGAGTTAAGATCCAATCCCAACAGTGAAGAAACAGTTACCATACCAAATGGTAGAGTTATATATGATGGAGTTACTCCTGGCTCAATGGCAGTGCTAACTTGTGATAGTGGGTATGAACCAGATATTGGCTCTAGTACTAGGATCTGTACGACTGATGGCACCTGGAGTGGAGATCAGCACAGATGCATGGCCATAGCTTGTGAGCTAACGTGTGTTTTAAATGGTTACTATTATAATCATTCATCTTTGTCGATAGACTGAGTCACATAGTACTGTTCTAGCAAATTTTTTTTATTGATAAAGAAGTATGTAAAATATGTGTCGGTATATGCATAGTTCTTTGACCCAATCTCTCTTCTGTAGTTCCAGTCGCATGGCTTGTTGCTGTCATCGTGATTGTTGTTATTGTCGTCCTTGGAGCTCTGTTCACTGTTGTTTTTGGTATTGGCTGTTTCTTTAGCTACCGCCGTAAGAAAAAGACTCGTCAGGAAAGCCAGTGTGCAGTGTACAAAGATCCTGACAGTTTACCTAGTGATCCAAAAACCGCTGGCAATTTAGCATATGAACACATTAGTGGCAATAGTGAACAATCAACTACACCTGTCTTTACGTATATGGCATGATAACAGACTTACAATGGACATGCAGGTATATTATGTACGTATTATTGTATATTGACTGCATGTAATATGTGGCACTCACTTGATCTAAATGTTCCATCAATGATTAGAGCATCTGATCTATAGCTCACTGACACAGTGTAGCAGTATACTGTTCCTGAGGTGACGTCTTCTATTAGATTTAGTGTTATAGTGTTTCCAGGACGAGCCACTCCAATCATGGAGCTGGTTATGTACATCTCACAATTGTTTGGGGAGGGGCCATAAATGATCAAGAAGACAAATAGGGTGGTTTCAGGAAATGAGTTCAGTAGTTGACAAGAGACAACACGGTCGGCCACATTAATTGTTACGTTGACAATCACCTGACCAAGCAAGTTGGTAGGAACTACACAAATTAATTGTTTGAGCCACATAAGTTGCATCTATGTACAATCAATGTATACCTGGCATTGGGAAGGTAACAGGGTCTCCGCTGCCTACAGCATTAGAAGCTACCACATTGACAATGAGCAGTCCATCCTCTGTGAGCTGAGAGCCAGGCACTTTGAGGGTACATGTAGTGTTACATTGAGCTCCAGTGAAAGACAGGGATCCAATCATTACTGTGTAGCTGATTGTATCTGAGATGCCACCACCGATAATTATTGCATTCTGAAACATAGAACCATGCTATAACAAAGTTTGGTACAGTTGAAATAACTTACCACACCCATGAATGCCACATCAATGTATTGGACACTCCCATTCAAGTGATACACTGGTGACACATTGAGGCCACTAGTGGATGCAGGAACTGGAGATCGAGAACAATTCTTAACGTAACTATTTCTATCACGTGCAAAATTACTGACCAGCCAATGTCACAATTGTAGTAATAGGAATCAAACTGGTGAATCCACAATCTTGAGAGATGGTCCTCACTTCAAAAGAGCAGGTCTGACCATTGGCCGTCCATCCAGAACAGCTCACACTGGTAGTACTAGGACTGATAATACTCTCACATCCACAATCCTCTCCAGTCACTGTGAACATGTATCCTCCCACATTGCTGGCATTAAAGGGTGGGGTCCAACTAACAGTTAGGGATGAGGTGGAAGTAATATCCACTATGGCGTCTTGAGGGGGAGAGGAAGAGGCTGAGGGGATAGGTATTGGAGTATAATAAGTAGTATACGAAAATACTCACCTCCGATTTTTACTGTATCACTTCCAAAGTCTACTACTGAACTTAGAGTACAATTAATAGTCATTCCATTCAACTCCGTTGTTGCTGTCAAAGTCAGTCTTGAGGTGTACTCATTTCCATTGACCCCAACACTCATGGCAGACAGGTCACCACAAAAGCCGCTCACTCCATTAGGTTCAAATGAAGAATGACGTAAGTTTATCTCTGACAAGGAACAGGTAAATGCACTCCCTTGCCACACTGTAGAGGCAATAAGAGGATTTGATGTATCACTGACAGTGCACTCGTAACTGACAGTGCTTCCCTCTGGTATACAACCTAGTCCAGTGGTTCTCTCTACTGGCAGCACTAGTCCTGGAGTGGCCTGAACTGTGAGAACATGCACACAATGAAATACATCAACTGAAATGGATCTTACAGTATATACCAGTCAATGAGCATCCAGCAATGATAAAGAGTAGTTGGTACATTCTCTATAGTTGTATATCCACATTTATGATTAAAGTGAGTGGGTGGTTACAATAATTAGGTTGAACTTTCTGTGAACTTTTAGTGAAAAGAAGAATACCTTAAGGTGACATATTTTCCCAGGTAGATTTGTTTGCACAGTTTTGTACATTTTGCGGTATAATTTTTTGCGAAATGTCGATCTGGATACATTAAACAAGAGGGTGGCCAATTATTTGCGAGTACTAATTTTTGCGATTTTACTCTCATTCGCAGAAATAGCAGAAATTAATACACGCGAAAATATGTCACCTTAAGGTATGCCAATTACCCAATTACCAGACTAGACTACTAATGTTCTCAGAACAGCTATATAGCCAGTTTCATAAGGCGTGTCACAGAAAACATTAATGGCCGGTATGACATTAAAAGGGAAATTAATACAGAGGGATTATAAACAAAAGTGCAAAAAATATTCAATGGTGAGTTAAAAACAAACTTATCTGTTACAAAGATAAGAAGTGTATAGAAAGCACACAACACACATGCATGCAGAACTAACTGTCACAATAATTATTATCGGCTGCTAAACATTTATTTGCACTCGGTTCCTCTGGGATGATCCTGCAGGGAGCAAACATAGATTGTACAAACGTTTCGAATTACTTCATGTACCCATATACGCTGTGATTACCTATTAATTTATATCCAATTCAGCGAATAAGACATTCCACCTTTTTATACCTCGGTGTGTGCATGCACAGCGAGGTATACAGTACCGTAGTGTGTTTGTGTGTGTCTGTCTGTGTGTCTCGCTCTGTGTAGAAAGCTACAGCTGCTCATGATGAATGAAGTGCAAGTAAGAGCTTCTAGTCAAAGGGTGTATTTGCAAATAATGCTTCGTTCTCGAGTTACGAGTTATATACCTAGAATGCCATTTCAGCTTTTTTAGAATATTGGTATAGCAGCCAGTCAATGGAGTGTTGCTACTTTAGTACATGTAGTTAAATTAGCTCTCACTAGAAAGCTATAGCTATGGTATTGATTGGCTGCAAGAGTGAGGAAAAAGCTGCAAAACTGTTACGCGAGAGAATTAATAGACTTTGGCATATCAAAAATCATGGTCGATTATTTCCCACTATTCTCCAGGGAATGCAAATGCTTTGGCGCCTCCACCAAGGCATCAGCACTCACAGTGGTTTCATTTAATTTGGCTTCTGAGGTGTGGCTACTATGTCAATGCATGATGTTCCGTCTGCTTCTTAGCTTTAATATTGGTAGTTTCAAATCCTTGGTAAAAGCACAAATTGCCAAACTTTCACATTGTGCGGTACCGATATAGATGCTAAAATTACACTGAATGCTGTAATCATGTACTCAGTACCACAAACATCAGGCTTTCACATTTACTGAAATATGCCAGTCTGCAATATATTTTACCTAAACGTAGGAACATTATACTTGTGGGCGAACAGATAATGGTCTTAATCGACAACAAGGTTATGCTCACTCATCACCACGTACCAATTTCCACTTGATGATCCTGATCCACTCCTCAGCTTCTTGTGCTGAGCTGGCAAACATGAAGTACGTTCTGTCTCTGGTCACCATTTTGAGGCAGTTCTGTTTTCCCAGCGCCTCGTCCGCCACTACGTCCAAAACGTCTTCAAGATTGACGGTTTTGATCGGCTTCTTTTCCTGAGTGAATGGTAATGTGAGTACCGTATCGCGGGTGTATTTCGAGGATATAAAATATTCACAGTTTTTGCTGATGAAGCATGTACCGCAAACATGTATAACCACAAATTAAATATCATATTCATGCGCATGCAAAAAGGCTGCTATTCCGCAAAAACTTGACTACAATGTACAGAAACTACTGCGATAAGAAGTAATAAATTAACTCACTTCTCTAGTTTTATAGTAGCTGAGCTCATTCTTGAAGAGAACAAACCATCTGACTTTCCAGCTCTGCAATAATAATTATGTGTGTGGGATGGTCATGTGAATTCATGATCACAAGTGTACAGGGTTTTGCAGAGTTCTTGCAACATGAACTTTTAATTAACCTGTCTGCACATGCGCAGAGATCCACCTTAGTTATATATCTCAAGATCTCATGCACCGCAGACTAGATAGCCAAGTGTGATGAAAATGAGCACGTCTTTTAAGTCCACACTTGCATTTAGCTCAGCTCATAGAAGGGCAATAAATCAAAGTGGGCAGCCCCAAACTCTATTTAAACATATAACAGTGGAGGGTGGTGTGTACACTGATAATTGGTGGGCAACACTAGAGTGATGTGATGCTGCCAGAGTACTTCCAGCGTGTGGAAGCATCTGTACCAAAAGTTAAAAAATTAGCTATAATTATAATTATAGTGATCTTGTGAATGAGCACGAGTTACATGGGCAGGAGTTAAAGTTATTTGCAGTCATCCAGCCTGGTGTATTAATGATTAAACCAATGGTGCCAGCTCTAGCTATAGTCCCAATATTAAACTGCTCTATAAAATTGCTGTTATGTTATTAACTATTTCATTTGGCTCACAGGCAGTACACAAAGATTTGGTGAAGGGGTTCAAATATTGTCTGCAGAAGAGGATATTCAGTATGGAGAGGAGAAGGTAGGTACAGTGTACATCTAGGTAGGTAATCCTGTCTATAGTGGTCACCCTTGTCTATAGTGGTCACCATTGGGAGACCAAGTGGCTGTAATAAAGAGGTGCCCTGTTTACAAGCACACACAACTACAGTAGACTCTCGCTAATCTGGCTCTCTGACATAAATACGGTCACATCGATATAACGTGAAGGTACACAGGGTTTTGCAGAATCTTTGGCGTAGAGCGCTCCTTATATGGATATCACATTAATTGTTAAGAATGTAGCAGAGTTCACTGTGGTTGGATTGACATAGTGGTCAAAACAATACATCCATGAGTTCGAACCAACAGGAACTTGGTAGAAGTTGAAGCTTTAATACCCTGGTTTTGTAGTAGGACATGCATGATTGCATGTAATATATCCTTTGTACACGCACTTTCTAAGTTGGCCGTATCCTTATAAAGACTTCAATCGAATGCTGGATCATGCAACAGTGTTTCAGCCTTGCCCAGGACCAGTGACAGTGACAATACCATCTCAAGATTGACTGCCCACTTTTGATTTTACTGGCAGCTAGCTAGCCTCAGCTACATACAAGTCCTGGACTTCGCTTTAGAATCCATCACATGGTCACGGGTGGCCAATCTGTGTGCGCATGCGGGTTAAAAGTTCACGTTGTAAGAACCATGCAAAACCCTGTACATGTATTCATTATGCCTCGGTGCGCATGCGCAAGCGAGGTATACGGTAGACTGAGTGTGTTTGTGTGTGTGTGTGTGTGTGTGCAGAGATTGAAGAGAAGGGGATATGAACTAGATCACGTGAGCTTATACACTGTTAAAAATGGGGTGTTAATTAACACCCTTTTAGGGTGCTCGTTGCACTGCTTAAGTTTAACACACTGGTGGTAATGTGCTCACATGACATGCATGTAAGTGTTTATATAGCACGCACTGTATAGGTAATGTGCTCACATGACATGCATACAAGTGTTTACATAGCATGCACTAGTGTATATCCACATTGTCATAGCAACAAGAATAACGTTAACATGATACAGCATAAACGAACAACAAATAACAGTGGACATAATGAACAGTCAATTTAAGATACAGCATAGTGATACACGATGGTGATACATGAATGATAAAAGATAGTGAACGTTTATAAGCAGTTTAAGATTATGTGGTGATTAAATAAGTGATATCGAATGCCTATAATTTGTCTAAGGAAGTGCACAAAATATGGTTGGCATTCTTTGTTGGTCAAAAATATTAAAAATAATATGCTGAATAAAGATTAATAATGGATAGAGCTGCCTGGGGTAAACAATATCAAAGGAATAGTATGCTCCAATGAGATCGAGCACACTTCCTTCTATACTGGCACTCTCTAATAATACCTTTTCTACTGCAATAAAATATTGGGTAGATTCGTCGTGTCTCAGCCTCATTATCTGAGGAAAGGAGGGTAGTTTCTCAGCCCCCTCGTCTAAATTGACAGACCCCTGCATGTGGCAGTAAAAATTCATAAAATTAGTTCGAGTCTGCATATTAAATTTATTGCACGCAAGATAGTATTTTTGCAGAATAACTGGTTCAATGTTGTGTAAACGAACTGACAAACCAACACATGTACAACAACAATTAAGTGCAGTGGACCAGAGTCACATATACTCATGAATGTCATTAAAACTACTTTATATGAATTCATTGTTTGTAAACAATTATACAAACCCACTTTATACTGTAACATTGGTGAAACAGTACAAGGTATAATTATATATATATACATGCAGGGTATCAAGAGTAGATAAGAGTAAGAATGTTGAACTGCTAGTAACAGCATTTGCCTGCTCCTGCGTCATCACTTGATAGTAATCAGTACTATGTTAGTAACACCTCCCAGAAACCGCATGCACATGCTGTGATTGGTTCTACAAACCACAGACCATGCACAGTTTACTTAACAGCACTCATTAATTGAATAGTAACGACAGTGATGACGCATGTTAAGGCAAATGTGGTTCCACGATTACTACAGCAGTTCAACACTCTTACTCATATCTATATACTCTTGACGGTATAATTATATACACACGGTACAAAGTATATAATTGTAATACTGTCGTATCCAACTTACAGGGAACTCATGAAGGATCTTCTCTTTGCTCCTGGTAGCCAATATTGCCGAGAGCAGGCGGATTGTTTGAACGCCTTGGGAATCTGCAAAAAATAATGAAACACATGGTGAGGAAAGGCACATGCTCACTATAGTTCATCAATAAATCATAAGCAAGCTATAGTGTATTATTTTGTTGGTAAAAATTAATGTTGTTTTAATTTTGTAGGTCTGAGGAACATCAAACAATCAACTGTTGGAGAACATTAACAAGTCAACCCTTTAGTATATCAGAGTATTATTCTACCATGACATTATTCATTTTACGTATAGTAGTTTTTGTAATTAAAATGATTATTGTCTCGCATGTGAGACTGCCCCTTGAAATACAAAGTTGGTATTATAGCTTGTCTTTTAGGTACATTGAATGTATCCCATAACTTATTTAGTTATACCTTGTGATTGTTCTTGCTTAGCAAACTCCGAGCACAGTTTCTGAACAGAAGGCTTCGTTTCTTTTCCCCCATAGACCAACACTTAATGGACACCAATTAGCCAGAAAGTTTGTTAATTGCTTTGTCCACACCCAGAACTAAACAAAGTTCCCTTCGAATCTGGGACATTTATAATTAATCAAGGCATATGGCACAGTAAAATTTAATGACTAGCTTACCACGCTCGATGATTTTAGTGAAGGGAAAACTTGGATAACTTCAGCTACGGTTGGAGTGTCCTTTAGGATCCAGGAGCGCCTTCCGCCAAAAGTCACCTTCATCAATTTTTTAGCTTGGCTACGAGATGGCACTTCTTTGTGGTGTTCATCTGCAAGTTCCACTAATTGATGAGTATACCTCTCATCAATGATGTCATGCTGGTTGTTATCAGCTACTCTTAAAAAAAAAGAGTAAGTGAGGCATCTTGCACGGTGCAATTTGAAGGACTAACTGCAAATGTTTATGAACAGTACAGCTTATATCCATAGCATGAAGCCATTCTATGTAGCACTTAATAACCAAGCAATGTCCTGTTTTGACTTCACAGCAGGGAAAGAGAAAAATTGACATAGAGTAATTCAAGCTAAACTCCAAAAAAATTGAGTAAAGACAACCGGACTTACAGCTTGTCAGTGGTATAAACTTACTTCTCTAGAGTTCCTTCCAGTCCCTGATTGCTAGTGGATAGAAGAGCTAGAAACAATTAAAATACAACACAGAACAATCAACCACAACATATTCGCGAGCGCGAAATCAATTATAACGCGGAGTGTTTCAACCTTTTACACAGGTCGCTTCCAATCCCCTTCCTTTTTAATCTATGATTATAGGAAAGTGCATGTTTAAAGTGTTCCACAAGGTCTTACAAGTGTAATAGCACCCTTTAAACACGTAGCAGTTATCATGCCTCGGTGCGCATGTGCAAGCGAGGTATACGGTAGTGTTTGTGTGTGTGTGTGTGTGTGTGTGTGTGTGTGTGTGTGTGTGTGTGTGTGTGTGTGTGTGTGTGTAGACCGCTACAGCTGCTCAAGGATGAATCAAGTGCTAGTAAGAGTTTCTATAGGCTTCTAGTCATGTTTACTTGGATTTTAATTCGTGGATTTGAAAAATAATGCTTCGTTCTCGAGTTATGCCTTTTCAGAAGAGTCCGTAGCAAAACTTGTTCACCGAGTGTTACTACTCTACTTAGTAGTTAGCTCTGCACTAGAACGCTAGCTATTGGTAGCTGCAAGAGTGAGCAGAGAGCTGCAAGGCTCTGCTGACTTGCAGCCATTAATTTTAGACTTGAACTTTTGGCATCGATCGTTTTTAACAACAATCATGGTTGATCATTACCCACTATTCGGTTGATTGCATCATAGATACACGAAAGAAAGAGATAGGCAACACCCAGCACTTCCGTTGGATGAGGCGAGTTGCTAAAAAGGGGCGTGTAATGAGCAAAAAGGGGTGTGTGCACTCAAAATGTCAGTAATAGTTTATAGTATTATAGCAAACTGTGCTCTTGAGGAGACACCAGATAGACTTAGACATAGGCTATTAATCTTTTAGAGCTACTATATGCAAAGTGATGAGAAAGTGAGCTCCAAAGGGGGTGTCAGTACACTCTACAAACCATAACAGGTCTGTTCCCAAGTCCTTCAAATGCCATCTCTTCGATCACACAATACAGATAAAGATACTTGTGTTCCACTTTCTAATACCTAAACTGTGTCTTAGAGCACTTCAAACTACATTACCATGTACAGTAAGAGCAGGAGAGGTACGCAAACTTTCTGGACTTCGGACAAACGTTTCATGGTGCTGCTACTACTTCACTGCATTGAGAGCTGGAAAATATGCTTTGTTCCATGCAGTTATAAACACACTTTAATTCTGTGAAACGTACATGTTATAAAATTATTTCATATTGGAGATATAGGTACATAAACTGACAAATCGGTGTTTTTTCACACAAATCAAGCTGAATAAAAGAAAGCTCGGCACTAACATAGCAACTGTAGCTATCAGTAGTGCTGGGTGTATGTGTGCATGATGCCTGATTGCTTTGAATTTCTCTTTTAGGCCCCCTACGAGAAAAATAAGCAGATATAGGGATCATTGTGTACTTTCTTGAGCGCAACTTGCCTCCAACCAGAGGGTGTGACGTCACACACTGCATTTACCTAGCATCACGTGGGGTGTTGCCTATCCCTTTCTTTCGTGTATCTATGATTGCATGCAGCAAAATTCATCAAAGCTAGCTATTAGTAGTTTTATGTTATGTAGCTTTGGCACCTCCACCAGGGCATCAGCACCCGCAGTGCTTTCATTACAACTGCACTCCTAGTGTTGTGATAGCACAATTGTTTGGTGAGTGTTGGCATAGCCCTCAAGGTGCTATTGTAACTAGATCTACCCATTTTAACACTTACTCTTTGTTAGTGATGATTTGATCCAGGGTAATCAGCCATTACAGCAAACTTTCAGCAAATGGTATAGCAATAGTCAAGGAGATAGGGGTATAGGGGGTGTAGGGATGGGGGGTCACGGTCAGACGGTGGAGTAAGGGGAGTCTCATAACTGAACAGGGACGACGGGAGCTCAAACATGTCCGGGTGAGATCTATAGTTGGTTACAATGTGGGTATGTAGATTTCTTGTCGGAAGTGCTTGTACGATGAGTGCAGTCGCTCTAGTAGTGAGGTGGCAAGATCACACGATGATGGGACCTCTCCCCAACACGAGTATAGCTGGACCAACCTGTTGAGGGAGAGAGAGGAATAGATCGTTCTGATAATGACTGAATAAAGCTATATAGAGCAAAGACATTAAACAGGCAAATTAAGTCATCAGCACTGTACTAGATGTATGTACATACGTATACACAGTGACACGTACTCAGCTTCTAGAGCAAACTCAGAGGAGCAAACTATTTGGTGACGGAAGGCTCCAGCGAATTAACAAGGAGCGGAAGTGGGTGTGGGAGAGTGATTGTGTGGGCGTACTACTCTTATAAAAATGTGAGGGCGTGTATTTGTTCTACTGCATGGACAGAATGGCTACTGTAACTCAATTTTTCTGCTGTTTGCTGGGAAGTATTTCTCTTGTGCATGGGCAGACTTTGGGTGAGCTGATGATATACAGTATATATATATGCAGTGCAGTTGCTTACAGTAGATCTAGCTTGCTCAATATTATTGCATTGTCAATGCAATAATATCACTGATGCCATTGACTCACAATAGCTGACTGTAAACATCATGAACTAGCTAAATTTATTATGTGCAGTGCGACTGGCAGCATGCGCAGCCAATGAGTTCTCCACTATTATTGACCATACTGGAGATATTGTCTCGTTCACTGTTATTGGACCAGGATATGGCCGCTGTCCCTGGATCTGCTTCACCACAGACACTAATGTAGAGTGGCAGTTTCCTAATGGGACTACAGTGACTGAGATTGAAAACAAATTTGATATTGAAACCGATTTATCTAGTGGAAGAACTCTTAGGAATCGTTATGCTCTGTTCCGTGGCCATGACTATTTTCCCCCTGACGGAGAGTACTGCTGTGTGAGGATGAATGGCAGTGTGGAGGCCGAGCGGAAATGTGTCACCTTCAGTGAGTGCTAAATTTATTGTCTAGCATGCCCAAAACTAACCACCCCCTCTATACAGCTCCCTGCCCCACACTGAGTCCTCTCATGGATACAAATGGAACGATTTCATACGACCCAATCACCAATGAGGCCACCTACAGCTGTGTCACTGGTTACACACCAACTAGTGAAACAGCTCTACAACTAACTTGTGAGAGTAATGGCACTAGTGCTGGTACCTGGTTTCCAACACCACCATTAAATGTTACTTGTACAAGTAAGTTTTAAAATATGTGAACGGTAACCAATATGACTAACTATAGGCCTTACATATATATATTAATTTACTTAATAGGTGAACATTGACTTGTGTTCAATACATGTACAGTTGTCGACTGTGGAGAACTGGGTGACCCAACCAATGGAGCAGTGAACACATCCTCCGGAACTACTTACCTCCAAACAGCTACTTACAGCTGTGATGCTGGATACAGGCTTATTGGAGATGTGACCAGAACATGTCAATTAGCTAATGGAATGTGGAGCTCTAGTGAACCTGCATGTGAATGTGAGTGACCTACACGGCTTCAATACTATAATCAATGTGCTCCCCTGCATGCAGTCATTGTCTTGTCCATTGGAGGCACCGTCTACACTAACAGCACAACTCTTTCTTTGTCCCTCATTGGAGAGGGCTTCTCTGCCCTTACCTGTCACACTGAACTCATCACCTGTTGCAGGGGCAAGACAATCCCACTGGAGGAGCTCTTGGAGGGTGGAGAGGACCAGACGGGAACAGCATACTCGAAGCAAGTAATACTTGTCCATCAGACGGATTTTACATGACCAGAGGTGTCAGAACTATCAGCCTGAATCATCATGGCAGTGAAACGCTGGCAGGAGGTGTCTACTGCTGTACTATTCCCCGAGCTAGTGATGCCATTCAAACATTATGTGTGCTGGTGCAAGGTGCGATAATGGGTGTGTGCATGTGTAAATATCAATTGTGTTTACTTTAATTAAACATGAATTATCCAATTTTTTTCAGTTCCTGCACCATTAACTATCGATGGACCTACAGTAGCACTGGGAGTGTTGCTAGCAATTGCCGTGGTAGCCATTGTTGTATTGATCACTCTAGTCATTATTGGGAAAAAACAACTTTCACAAGCAAGGTGATTTTGTGGAATGATGTAGTATCATTAGAAAACCTGCATAATTATATACACATGCAGAAGTCAACTGAAGCAGATCTTCCAAAACAAACAACAGCTAGCTTATGATTCACCCGATCAGGTGGCTTCTTATGAAAACATAAGGAAGCTGGATGTGGGTGGCCCCCCCACAGCTATTAAGCTGAGTGAGTGTCCAGCATATGGACCCACTGGGTCAGGGAGTGGGCAGAGGGGAGATGAAGATCATATCTATGACAATTAATTATATGAACTCTTTATTCACAAATGTGCCGATGCTCTTGTATTTTGGTATTATATGTAGCACTATACTTTTATTATCACACTGATTGATCACACTATATGCATGCAATCAGTGAATGTAGCAACTCAGTAGCAGATAATCTGCGTGTATGTACAATTACCAAGGGCGTACAAAAGGAGAGAGGGCATACAACTGCATGACTATATCAACCCGGCCTACGTGCGAGCAAAACTAAAGCCACAGACCGGGGATATACTATGTATACTGTACACTACTCCACCGTTTTGTTCGCAAGCTGTTGCATGCATGCCCTCTACTAAATGGAGTAATTCAAATAAATTATTGGTCATTCTTCACCAATGTTTGTTTCAGATTGTTTAACAGTTATTGTAAAAGTGCAAAGTTGTTGTTAGCGAAAGTGAAGCAAATTACAAAGGGAATGACTTTTATGTGACGTGTTTGCATCAAACTTCTCCTGGTCGCAAAGCTCTATCGACCGTTGAGAGATTTGGCAGCTGCTTACTGGTAAGCCTCTGCATGTAGAGGCTTACACTATTAAGTTTACTACAATGTATAATAATTACACAGGTTAATAATTACCCTGTGTGTATACGTGTGTGTGTGGACACAAAAATATGTGTTTGCCACTGTACGATGAAACTTAACGCCCGGGGTAGAGCAGTATGTAGAGCAGTATGTACTTAGACCGGAAACGACTCCCTTTAAGTTTAGGGAAATTAATCTAGTATGTACTTTGATTGAACAGATGTTTTACATGTATCTAGCTAAACACACAATCTAGCTAAACACACACCATAATTTATGATGGGAAACTCCAGATGTGCAGACTAACTTTTCGATCTGTGGTATCCTAACTTAGTGAGATAGCCTTCTTTTGAAGCTATCTGTTGGTGGTTTGGGTGGAAGATGGAATGGGCGTTAATTTGACAAAATTACAAATTATGATATACTTGAACTACGTGCACAATTTGGCTCTACGTGTGTGTTGTTCCTGAAATGTGTGACTCATACTACTAACTTTCAGTGTAAATTATTTCAGTATCTGTGCCTTCTAAGTTAGAGTAGAATGCCACAAATTTGTGAGCATAATAGTGGAACATTTCTAAGAAATTGTGCTGACAATAAGCTACAAATAAAAAAATGTTTAGATGAAAACGGGGGTGATCGTAAAAAAATGTATGCAACATCAATTATCTCTCGAAGTAAAGAAAATTATTTGTTTATGCGTGACATGTACATTTGCTTGAGTTCCATCGCTAACCCTAAAGTAGAGATAATTGAGTACGAAACAGCGTAATTATGTAAAATATGTTATGCATAATTATGTTAGATAAGCTATAATTATTATCCACTAATGTTGTACCAGATCTCCAGACCTTAAACACAAAGGTTGGTGTTTTCATCAATAAGAGATTGCTCACTATAATAACAATCTGTTGCTGTTACCACATAGCATGCAGAGCTGTACGTAGAAATCCCAAAAGTTTTTCCATTGGGTCATGTCCCCTTCAAATTAAGGGGGCGTATATTAAACTTCGACAGTCTTATGCAATGTCCTCACATGGGTGGAGTTCCTGTACTGCTTCCATGAGTGGGGTAAGAGTAGGGGCTATGGGTTTCCTAACCAGCTTCTGTATATTATAGGCAGGCTGCCGGATCATTTACCCTGACTGAGTTTTGGCTAGCTAGTTAGCCACACATCACACAGAAATCAAGCTCACGTGCAGCTAATCGGATTTGAAGAAAATACTACAATAAAGGCTTGCATTCTTACTGATTCAGCAGCAAAACTATATTATGGCTGAATATCTAAATGTCTGTGTAGATGCACGCGTGCTTAGTAAAGATCGTCATAATAATCGTGTATGAAATGCTATACAAAAGCAACTTGGAGAAGTCACCCGAATATTGTGAAAAAATAATGATATGCATGAAATTCTCAAAAAAGTCACAGATGTACATGTATAAAGCTGATATTGTGCATAATTATTACATCTATTGAGTAATTTGCGAACTGACATATACGACAGACTCACTGTTTGAACTTAACTAACTGAACTGCTGTACATGTCCATAAGCGAGATTCCCCTGGGTGTGGGGGTCTGGTTTAATGTCCTCCGCTTCTTCGTATATTGGCCCCTTCATTTCAGTTGATTTCTTACCACTGCCACCAACATGTTCATATGCTAAATTGCCAGCTGTTTTTGGATCACTAGGTAAACTGTCAGGATCTTCGTACACTGCACACTGGCTTTCCTGAGAAGTCAATTTCTTACGGCGATAACCAAAAAAACAGCCAACACCCAACCCAACAGTAAACAGAGCTCCAAGGACGACAACAACAATAATTATGATTACGGTAACCAGCCAAACGAATACTGAAATAGTTAAAATGGCACTAATTATAATAGATTAATTTCACTCACTTGAACAGGCTGGGACAGAATAAGTTCCAATCGTTGGATCGTACGACGCAACAACAATATGTGACGATCCACCGTTGAATCCCTCGGCAGAGTTCACACACTGGTAAGTTGGAGGGTTGCTGCTAACTAATCTGGCACTAGCAAGCAGAGCGGGAGGGACAGGAGGTGTGGTGGTGAACATTCGACCATTTTCAAAGCCAACGACGATGCCAGCATTCACCACTTCAGAGCGATAGCAATAAATGACACTAGCACGAAGGCTACTGTAAACAATTGTGAAGGATGTCGAGGCAATAGACATAGACTGTTCATTAGTGGAAAAGCTATTATCTTGTGGACACTGGCAGTTGACCTGGTCAGTACATTCTTGGTAGTAAACAATGATGCTAACAGATGGCCCAACACAACCGGCGTTACTCAAAGAGAATGTTAGAGTAACGCTCATCATTGTAACTGAATTAGAACTTAATACACTCGTCAGTGCAACTGCAGGCAACAACAAAATTAATAACTTTTCATAAGCCACATTTATCATACCATCCAAATCTGTCAATAGTGGAGCACTCTCTCCTAAGATGTTTACAGCTCTCACACTAAACGAGTAGGTTCCAGCACTTATAAAGATGGAGCCAGGAATGGTGATGCTTGTTTCAGCTCCAGAGGTGGACATTATAGCTCCATTGTTGATCATCACATGATAAATTTGAACAGGGGGATACCCAGACGGAGCCTATTACAAAAACACACACTTACAGTTTCAGTGAAGCTCATACACTCACCGTCCAACTAAGAACTGCATTAGTACTTTCAAACAAACATGTTTGTTGCAAGTTCCCCAAAGAGAGTTGGGATGGAGGACCTGAGAAAGATATGACGTTGTAATAATTGTATTGGTTTTACTTACCAGACAAAACAACAGATGCCACTGCAGCAGTATCACTGGTAAACCCACAGTCTTGAGAGACACTCCTCAAGTCAAAGGCGCAGGTCTGACTACTGGCCGTCCAACCAGAACAGATCACACTTGTAGTGTCAGCACTGACAGTCGTGTTCTCACAGCGCCCACAGTCCTCTCCAGTCACTGTGAATAAATATCCTCCCACATTGCTGGTCTCAGAGGGCGGGGCCCAACTAACAGTGAGGGATGAGGTGGAAGTAATGTCCACCACGGCACTTTGAGGGGGATGGGGTGGGACTGGAAAATAGCGTACAGTTAGTACTTGAAAAAGTGAAAAATACTCACCTCCGGTTTTTACAGTATCACTTCCAAAGTCCACTACTGAACTCAGAGTACAATTAATAGTCATTCCATTCAACTCCGCTGTTGCCGTCAAAGTCAGTCGTGAGGTGTACTCATTTCCATTGACCCCAACACTCATGGCAGACAGGTCACCGCAAGAGCCACTCACTCCATTAGGTTCAAATGAAGAATGAAGAAAGCTTATCTTTGACGAGGAACAGGTAAATGCACTCCCTTGCCACACTGTAGAGGCAACAGGGGGGTCTAATGGATCAGTGACAGTGCACTCATAACTGACAGTCATGCCCTCTGGTATACAACCCAGTCCAGTTTCTCTCTCTGCTGGCAGTATGAGGCCTGGAGTAGCCTGAACTGTGAGAACATGCACACAATGAAATACATCAACTGAAATGGATCTTACAGTACCAGTCAAGCATCATATGGAAGTGAGTGGGTGGTTACAATAATTAGGTTGAACTTTCTTAACTTTTAGTGAAAAGAAGAATATGCCAATTACCCAATTACCAGACTACTAATGTTCTCAGAACAGCTAGCCAGTTTCATAAGGCGTGTCACAGAAAACATTAATGGCCGGTATGACATTAAAAGGGAAATTAATACAGAGGGATTATAAACAGAAGTGCAAAAAATATTCAATGGTGAGTTAAAAACAAACTTATCTGTTACAAAGATAATAGAAAGCACACAACACACATGCATGCAGAACTGACTGTCACAATAATTATTATCGGCTGCTAAACATTTATTTGCACTCGGTTCCTCTGGGATGATCCTGCAGGGAGCAAACATAGATTGTACAAACATTTCGAATTACTTCATGTACCCATATACGCTGTGATTACCTATTAATTTATATCCAATTCAGCGAATAAGACATTCCACCTTTTTATACCTCGGTGTGTGCATGCGCAGCGAGGTATACAGTACCGTAGTGTGTTTGTGTGTGTCTGTCTGTCTGTGTGTCTCGCCCTGTGTAGAAAGCTACAGCTGCTCATGATGAATGAAGTGCAAGTAAGAGTTTCTAGTCAAAGGGTGTATTTGCAAATAATGCTTCGTTCTTGAGTTACGAGTTATATATACCTAGAATGCCATTTCAGCCTTTTTAGAATAGTGGTATAGCAACCAGTCAATGGAGTGTTGCTACTTTAGTACATGTAGTTAAATTAGCTCTCACTAGAACACTATAGCTATGGTATTGATTGGCTGCAAGAGTGAGGAAAAAGCTGCAAAACTGTTACGCGAGGGAATTAATAGACTTTGGCATATCAAAAATCATGGTCGATTATTTCCCACTATTCTACAGGGAATGCAAATGCTTTGGCGCCTCCACCGAGGCATCAGCACTCACGGTGGTTTCATTTAATTTGGCTTCTGAGGTGTGGCTACTATGTCAATGCATGATGTTCTGTCTGCTTCTTAGCTTTAATATTGGTAGTTTTAAATCCTTGGTAAAATCACAAATTGCCAAACTTTCACATTGTACGGTACCGATATAGATGCTACAATTACACTGAATGCTGTAATCATGCATACAGTACCACAAACATCAGGCTTTCACATTTACTGAAATATGCCAGTCTGCAATAATATATTTTACCTGAATGTAGGAACATTATACTTGTGGCGAACAGATAATGGTCTTAATCGACAACAAGGTTATGCTCACTCATCACCACGTACCAATTTCCACTTGATGATCCTAATCCACTCCTCAGCTTCTTGTGCTGAGCTGGCAAACATGAAGTACGTTCTGTCTCTGGTCACCATTTTGAGGCAGTTCTGTTTCCCCAGCGCCTCGTCCGCCACTACGTCCAAAACATCTTCAAGATTGACGGTTTTGATCGGCTTCTTTTCCTGAGTGAATGATAATGTGAGTACCGTATCGCGGGTGTATTTCGAGGATATAAAATATTCACAGTTTTTGCTGATTTAGCATATACCGCAAACATGTATACCCACAAATTAAAGATATGATTCATGCGCATGCAAAAAGGCTGCTATTCCGCAAAAACGTGACTACAATGTACAGAAACAGTGATAAGAAGTAATAAATTAACTCACTTCTCTAGTTTTGTAGTAGCTGAGCTCATTCTTGAAGAGAACAAACCATCTGACTTTCCAGCTCTGCAATATTAATTTTATGTAGGATGGTCATGTGAATTCACAAGTGTATTCATTAAGATTGCGTGTAGAGTGCAGACTGACCTTTCTATGGTATCCTAATTTCGTGAGATAGCCTTCTTTTGAAGCAATCTGTTAATTGGAGGTTTGGGTGAAAGAAAGAATAATATTGACAAACCATAAATTATATATACGTACATACAACATCAAAATGATCCCTCCTAGCTAATCATAAAACTAAACGCACAGTATGTCTGTTGCAGGTAAACAAGAGAAAATGAATTATGACCTCATGTCAAGCTTAGCGCCTGTTACAGATTCCAACCTACTCACAGCAAATATCGGAGAGCACTCTTTGGTCTTGCTGCTGTCCTCTTTGGCCCCCCACTCAGCATGTACTCGTATGAGGTCATACGTCTCTGGCTCCTCAACACAGCGAGGGTACGGGAACTTGAGCAGCGTCAGCACTCCTGAAAGGGGAAAATATGATGTGGAAGGAAATGCACAAGATATAAATTACATGTACATGCAAGCAATAAAAGTCGAAATTTTCCAGAGTATGACAGCCCACCTCTTTAAGTGCAACCACTTGCTCAAGGATAATCCCTATACATGTAGTTTTATTGTAATTTGCTACGACCACCCACCCACCTGACTGGCCTCCGATGACTGGCTTGCTTGCAAAGTGCTCCCTCAGCTGCTGCACCCCAGCAAACCTTCCGAACCCGAAACAGAACTCATTTCCATCCCACCTCACAGGGAAGTGCTTCACCGTGTGCTTGGCCCTATGGGAGGGTAAGGGTGCATGGAGGGAGGTTGTGTGTATAGTGGATTCATGTAGTAGCTACTGCACTTACGTTATATGTAAGTCAGAGTGTTTTGAAATCTTACAGGGAGACTTTTACATTGGGCCAAAATCACGAATCAAGCAAATTAATATGCTACATAATACAAGTATGGCTGCATAATAGCCTAAAAGGGGGTGGTTAATATCTTTTTCAGTATTACGCTAGCTGTAGCACATACAGGCACTATAATCACCAGATACGCTTAGATCAAGATCAAGGACATTCTATGATAGTGCCGTATTTAAGGCATTAGCCTCCCTCACCTGACAGAGAGAGTGTACTCCCCTGGGTTGGAGGTGCTGTCCCTCAGAAGATAGCTGCCGTCCTCACCGGTGGATATAAGAATACTCTCAGCAACATGGCGGCTGATGTTGAAGTGATACCAACTGCGGGCATGTGTGTGTGGGGGTGGATGGGGTTAGGTTACGTTTAACATGTAATTTAATCAGCAAATGTAGAAATAGCGCAAGTCATCGTGTCATGCTTGAATAGAACAGTATATAATAGCTACATGTAAGTACATTAAGAATAATTATAATTTAGACATGCATGTATTATAATTATGATGTTACAGAATAATAATACAAGATGTTGTATCAGCTTGCATGTGTTTTTTGTACATAATTATAAATTATTGCATGCACACTAAAAATAAACGTACTCAATTTCACCATTGAGCAATTGTTTTAACAGCTGTTCTAAGCAGTTGAAATGCCAACTTAGTAACCATGGATTCTCATAATGAGTTTGAAACGACTACAGTTACAAGCCAGCTGAGCATTTTAACTATACAATTCCACGCACACATGTACATTTATAATTATTGACCACAAGACGAAGAAACCTGGAACAAAATTATCAATTTCAGTCAGTACTACAAACCATGCTACAGGTCCCCTCTGTGCCCGCCCACTCACTCGATGTCCTCCATGTTGAGCGGCTGTTTGGACAGGTCCAAAGGAGAAGCTCCAAAGCCACTGTCCATTGTGCTCATGCGTTCGTTCAAGCCTGTATGATGACTAGGCAACATCGCCGCAACTGTAGAGGTGTGAACGGAAATTAAAAATCAAATTACGTTACGCATTGCCATGGCAAAGTTAAGATGTCCCAAGAGAGGATACCGTATAGGTAATTTTCGTGATTTTCGTGGTTGGAGGTCTGACCACGAATACTTTACCCACGAATGAAGCGACCTTGCCTACCTTTACCTGCAGTGCAAGCAGCTACCACGAAAATATTACCCACGAAATGTCTCAATAACAAATATTTTGTCCCCCGAAAATTACTCGCTATACGGTACTTGCCATTAACTGTATACGTTGAATGATAGGAGCTAAATTGACTATAATTATATGTATTATTTATAGTACAAGAGTGTTTCCACAGATACAACAATTGATTTCTATGCAGAATATATGGCTGTGCTAATGTACTATTAGGAGGGCTAGTACAAGATACCGTCGGCAACTGTTTGTTCACCGGGTGAGAAAATAAACAAACAGTGCAGTGTGCAGTAAGTGGGTTAAGCGGGTGAACAAACTTCACCACTTCAGATGTCAGCTATAAATACCATACAATCACAATATCCCCAGCCATAGTAGCCCCGTGCATACACCCACCCACCCACATCAGTAACACAATACGTCTTAAATGGTAATTATTGCACCAATAATAACACTATTTGGCAGCGCTAACTAATGCAAAGTACTGTAGGCAAACATAGACATAGACACAAACGGCCTTAGGATCAGAGACCATACACAAATTGGCCTTAGGCTCAGGGACCTAATTGGAACTTCCACAATTTGAATGACCATCTAACAACCAATCAGACATACAATCACAGCGGACAGTTCAATTTCCTATTTCATACACATAATTATTGTACATACAACACATAAAATTCCCTTCATAAAACCTAGTCGGCAAATACTTGACATAGTTAGGGAAGAAACTTGATAAAATTAATGATACTGCTGTCTGTGCTAATTTGTGAATTTGGAAAATATAAAATGAAGCCAAACTTATAACTGAAAGGAAGAAATCTAAGTGGAAGTCCTTGGTGTACGTACATCATGGGGTATGTACAGAGAGCTTAGTTAAGCAGAAATGTATATTAAAATTGAAACCATGCCATCATTGATTCAATGTGTGTACTTGAAGTGGTGTGAGAGAGACAAATACATGTACATGTACATAGCGAGGTTACCTGCATGCATGAGTGTGCAAATTAAGGCATTCTAAGGAACAATCAAGGTTTCCAAAATAGGAACCGGTTTATTCTCTTTATGCTTATTGATTGATGCTGGAACAACGTTTGAAACACATGGTCTAAAACGGTCTTCAATGATGCAAAATGTGATTGAAGACAAGTTTATGGATGCAACTCCCCAGGCTAGATGGCATATTAAACAGTTGGCTATATTAAACTGCTGCTATTATTGGGAGCACCTTTGTAAGCCTATGTGCTTTCCCCTGTGGATAAACTTATTCAATTCAATATTTGGCCTTGACTGCCCCACACAAAGTGAACCGACTAAGCTGGGACACAACCTCATCTATACGTACATGTATGTCATATCAGCCTTATTAAAGTACATAACTATTAATTTACATACCACTAGCACTACAAGCAAGTCGAAATTAAGCAAAATATTACACAAACAAATGGTAACGCAACAACCACTTAACGAGCCCACAACAACTCACTTTTGGTAGATCTTAGCTCCACTAGACCGATAGCTTCTCCGGCTGAGTCACTGCTAGAGTCACTAGAGACACTCATGGCTCTGTGCTCACTCCCAAACGCATTAGCCATGTTTGGAGTGGAACCAGCTCTTGTTGAATATAAGCTAGATCTTTGAACGTGTAGACCTTTAGACGGCTTGCTTCGTACAGCACTAGTACTAGGAGATCTCCAAGACTGGGGACACTCAAAGTCAGGAGTATCGAACGTCAAGTGGCCTTGGTAGCTTGCCAAACGGTCACGATCATTCACATGCCTAGGTTCACTGACCTTCTGTATGATATTAGTTGGCATTCTTGACATATTTTCGGTTGAGGGCGTACTGTAGCTGTATGGGTGCTGAAAGTAAACAACATTCACTACAGTACAGTCTAGAGCTAGCTTTGGCGGCTATGAAGTTAGCACAACATCATGTGACGTTGTGTAGGAGGGGGCGTAGCTTGTTTTAATTAATGTCAGGAATTAGCCGCCCTCTTCAGGAAGTGAGCCACACGAATTTGTTAGGTATGGATCACCAGTCTACCTAGTCTCATGGATCAGCCCAGAGGAGGAACGCCAGGGTCAATAGGGTCACGTTTAATGAAGGATTAAACATTCTTGTTCTGGGTTCTTGACCTTTGCTGCATATAGCAGCTTAGCGCTTCTGTTCTTTATTTGCCTGCTTGGAAAGCTTACTATACCCATAGATAGTGTAGTAAGAGGGATTGGAAACGGACCGCGATTGTCGGCCAGTCCAGGCTGCGCAGGAAGTTAATTCACTGCACCGGAAGCTAATAATAGTTTCTTCACATCACCTTGGGATGGCAGCACAGATTACAGAGCAGACAGACAGCACATGAGACCTTGATAAGAGCTAGAGCTAAAGAGCAGTGATGAGCATCGAAGGTATAAGTCCAAAATACCAGTCTACATTTGTATAGCTAGCTTGCTTGTCCATTTTAATATTTGTCCCTTTTAATACAGAGAAACACTCTACTGAGATCGAGAGAAGCCACTAAGCCTCTGTTTGTGAAGACGAAGGATTCAAGATATTTAGCAGTGCCAGCATCATGTAACTGCACTGACTTTGAGCAACAAAGTTGTAGCTATGAATGGATGATTTACAAGGGAAATACAATTTAATAGCTATCACTTTAGCGTATTGTGTATTCACACTCTTATACTCTTAGTGTATATAGTTCATTCGATTCATAATTATAATTATGGTTGTTTGATCACATGTAAAAAAAATAATTATGTGCATCAAATAGAAATGTAGTTAAACACTTCGAGAGGGTTCTAGCCGATTTGCTCACTCAGAAAGGCACTTGCATCAGGGAGGATGAACAGGTCTCCTACCATGTCAATGAATGATTTGACTGCAAAGGGGCGAGGGGAGTTTTAGGTTTACAATACACATTGTATATATACGTACCTGACTGTGAACTTCAGTCCTCCTTGTGGCATCACTACAGCATCTTGTTGCAGCCAGTGCACTTAGCTCCTTACGGCTAGAAACCGATTTTTCCCAGTGTCCCAGTCGTCCAGGTATTCATTCTCCAACCCTATAGTATATATCACCCATGGGCAAGTAAACAAGACGGTAGTAACATAATAACGTATGACCAGTATATACATGTACATACGTCAATTTGTAATTATACATGTAGACTAAACATCACAGCTACTGCCAAAATAAGGCTTTGTTCAGTCAAATGAAGGTGTCTATTGCACAATATACAGCACTCACTATAATATAAAGGCATTTAGAAATACTCACGACAAATTATATGCCAAAGAGAGGTACGGAAAAGTGGACATAAATTTAGGTCAATTTGTCATTTTATCACCATGTTGTGAACTTTTCTTAGTACTTAGCAGGGCCAACTCAACACCATTTCATTCCTTACCTAATTCTCTATCAACAACATCATCAATCTTTAATATTGCTTGTATAACAAAAAAGATATAGGTACAGAAAGTCATTCCAGTTTGAAAATGCCGCCAATTTCTGATATAGGACTGGTAAATAAGGTCCCAATAAATAATAAGTATCTACATGGTAAGAGAGGCTCTAATAAATACTGCTACTAGTTTTAGTGCTTTACCTTTGTCCTAGAACAGGAGAAAACCTTGTCTTTGTATCTCTGGACGGGCGTGATTTAGCGCTTATAGCTGCGTTACGCGCAGCCTGGATTGTCCACAAGGCCCCCAAGTTCATTACATTGCATTGATAAGCCCACGTGATCCCGTTTCCAATCCCTCTTACTACACTATCTATGGCCACAGAAGGCTGATTTCTATATCTTGTGGTTTTGAAGAATGCAATAAAAGGTCAAAGGTTGCAATTAAATCCTGGATCTCCTCTCTCAAGCTGATTCCTCTGGGGCGCGATAGCTCAACCGATTTCTGTTGTGATTATAAAGAGGATCAAGCTATTGATGGTGTATAAACTCAGGGGCGCGAGGGTAAACTCAGTTTTACATGTAAAACATAGGGCCACGTGGTGTTTTAATTAGTGACCTTTTGACACTGGCATTCCTCCTCTGGAATCAGCCACCCTTCCTTTGGCAGTCTACCCTTGCCTCGAACCAGGCCGCTTTAGAAGAGGCCTGGGTTCGAGGCAACAGTCTACCCAAGATAGTCAGTATGGAGCGCCAAAGTGGACAAAAATATCGACGATTGATAGGCCAAGATCGTGAGTACATAAATCGATCCAAAAGTGGGCGCGGTCATACATTTTTGATGATCGAAAAATATTGACGATGGATAGGCCAAGATCGTTAGTACATAATCGATCCAAAAGTGGGCGCGGTCATACATTTTTGATGATCGAAAAATATCGACGATGGATAGGCCAAGATCGTTAGTACATAATAATCGATCCAAAAGTAGGCGCGGCCATACATTTTTGATTATAATTTATATCACACGGTGAGTCTAGTCAATCACAATAAGTCGACAGTAGTAGTGACTAGACTAGGCTTAGCCTCGAGACCAGGTGTTTTAATCTGCCTGGATTCTAGGCTAGACTAGATCTAGGCGCTAGGCTAGGGCTGCGGTGGCGCTGGGGTGATTATTACTGGCGCATGCGTGTTAGCAAATGACCACGTGTTGTGTAGCAAGTAATATGGAGGACAAGGTCAAAGCAACAGGCCATTAATAAGAGAACGGTTAGCCAGGCAATTTAACCCTTTCGCAACGCTGAGTCAGCACTATCGATGGCTCAACGCTGAGTCAGCACCACTCAACACTGTAGTCCAGAGGCTAATGGGATCTCTCAGATCTACTATTGTGCTGGACTTCTCTTAAATTGTGAGGTACCATTGCAATAATGTATCAGTGTGTGTCTGTCACTATTGTGTAAATAGTAGTAATAATTATACACAGTCATGTAAACAAGTTTTACACAATAAGATTATTCACTTTGAGTTTCACAAAACTGGCACACAAAACAGTCCATGTCCATAGTAGATGTATGACTCAGTGATGGATGTGCACATAATTGATGCAGCCATGCATCACAACGAGAGCATTGTACCCAATTGATATCGTTTGTGTTAGTTTTGTCTTCTTTTTTAAAACAAGCTGCACAAAATAATGGCTCTTGTTTTAGAAGTTGAGTGGTGAGAGAATAAATTTGCTCAATGGTTGGCTTAGCTAACCCAGTTTCTGTTTTTCTTTTTTTTTTCGTTGAAAAAAATCTCAGCTGTGATTGTTGGTTGCTATTAGGTGCAATGACTCTCTTTCTGGTCAGATTTAACGCTTTGGTATTGCTTTCCATTTGGTTTACAGCATGAAGCATTGTCGATGCTGCATTTACTAGCTTGAGCGCAGCATGAAGGGCTTCATTGTGTGAGATTTGGGTACTGCTGTGATGAATCTCTTGTAACTTAGCTTGCAGCTTTTGACGTATTTTGTCAGTCTCTGATGTAATTGGCTGCTTTACCAGTGTAGAGAAGTACATTTCATCAATGTCATCTTTTTCCATAGGGACAATCTTGCCGGAGTGGTTCCCAGTGTCTCCTAAGCAGATCATGTGTACATGTTTACACACAGTGCAATGGATAGTGGCATCTAGACAGGTTCACGTGTACATGTGAAAGCAGGTATTGCAGGTTGAGCAACGTAAAGGGCATTCACATTGGCTTAGAACTTTAGTTACTATATACTGCGTGTCTTGTGAGCTCTGTGAGGGTACTTTCCATTGGTTAATGCTTAGTTGCGTCTCCTTAAATCCACTTGCTTGCATTTGAATTGCTTTTTTATGCCTTTTGTTTATTTCACAGATCCTATGTGACTGTTTCCCTTTCTCCAACTTTCTGAACCGCTCGAATATCTTGTCTCTGGCTAGTTTAAGGAGGGTTGTAACCAGGTAATCAATCCGTCTATTTTGCTTGTGCTGAAGGTAAACAACTTTCAGAGTTCGATGAAAAGTCTCTAAGTGCATGTTGGTGTTCACTGTGGTGTGACACCTGTATGCATAAGCCCATTGATCTAAGCGAGTTGTATAGTGCATCTGAAAGTAAGAGAAGAACTTCTTTTGTTTTTGACTAACTTCTGTAATGAAGTGTTGGAGGCATAAACGAAATTTTGATTTATCTAGCTCTGTAAGGAGTAAACGGAGCTGATGGTAAATTTCTATTTGATCACTCCTATTGGGTACATACTCTTGGAGTGCATGACGCCAAGCTCTGTCTATATGCCATGTACAGAGTAGCTTTTTGGTTTGGTTGTCTCCAAATACAGCTCTCCATGCAGTAAAGAACTGTTCTGCGTCGTCGGACATAAACCATTGAGGAGAGATGTCCCCTGTTTTCTCTTTAACAGCCTTGAAAAATTCCACAAGAATCAAAGAGTCTTGCCGGTTTGAAATCATCCATGCAACAGGTACTCCTTCATTGTACTCGTCCAGGACGAGTAAGGTTAACAAATTAAAGTCGTACATGTTTGTACCATGAGTAGTGTCGATACACATAGTTAAAGAACCAAACTGCCTCATCATGTCCCTTTGAAATTCAGTTTGAATTCCTATAATAAAATCGTTATCACTAACATTGTCTATTTTATGACCTTGCTTTAGTCCTTGTTGCTTGAAGATTATTACTGGGTTGTGGGTTAGTGTTGACATTTCTAGTACCCATGCTGTTAAGCTAGTTAAGTCGTTGGCATGTCTCATAATGCCCTCAATGTTGTATTGATTCTTAATGTTATGCAGGTCTTGCTTCGTGACTAAGTGCTCTCTGTGTAGCTTACCAGGTACTGAGTCATAGATGTCGTCAAGAATGCGCTCTATTGGGGTACCCTGGTATAGTTTACCAGCCATCTCCATTCGCTTGGAAGTAGGTAAGCGTAAATGAGCAAGTTGGGTACTGTGGTCGTAATGAGTTGAACAATATTTTAATACCACTTTATTGGTTAATAGGTTTATCTCCGCTCTCATATGAGCAGTACATTGTTCACCAATTTTGCTCGTACCTTGAGTCTTGGTTTGCCTTACACCTTTACTCATACATGTGTACACTCCTGCCCGATTGCAATAGTAGTAATATACCTGAGTGGTTTGATATGTCTTTGGAGCACAATGCTGAATAAAGGAAGATTTGTTGGCTAATTCTTCTGCCTCCTTCCATTCCAGAAATTCATCAAAAGTATGAAAATTGGCTTCGTTCACTTCCATGTTCATATTGTGGCTCAATTGTAAATGAGCTATAAGATCAGCGATTGTCTTCAATCTACACGAAGAACATGTAAGTATAGAATAATGTAAGTAGAATACGTTTTATTATATGTTTTATTCATACCTGAATGAACATTTACTGCACGTTATTGTGCCTTCACTGAGCTGAGCTCCTTGATGGCACCTATGAATGTGCTTAGAAACACTTGGTCTGTGGGCATAACTGTTCGGGCAATGTGGGCATAGGAAACTAGATTTTTTGTTTCTGCCATTTGAGCTCACTGTGGTCTTCGTACGTATACACGTTTTACTGACATTTGCTCTACTTGTTAGGTCTGCTAGTGGCCGTTTCTTGAGTGTGGCCAATGAGTTGCTCGACAATACTGGAGCCAAAGACAATTGCCGGTGAGACGATTGTGATGTATGTGAGGTAGTCGTTGGTTTTGCCTGGTGAGTAGTATTATCCCCTTTAAGAATTTTGGCACAGTGAGAGACTGGTTTCGATGTTTGGATAGATGTAGAACTCGTAGATGGTAACACACTTACTCTAGGTTCATATGGTGATGCAACCTTACTATCCATGACCTGTTTTTGTTTTGTTGGGGAGGTATCTACCTTTTGAAAAGACGCGTCTGTGGTAATTATCCGACAGTGGAGTCTCTTAGCTCTATTTGGCTCTAGGTACACAGGCTGGTATTTAAATTCAGGGGGTACATCACTCCTAAGAAGTGCATTCCGTGCGTTCATAGAGCTGTGCAGATTGTCAACGCATTATTATCACACCAACCATAATTTATATTTTCCTTACAGTAGCTTAAAATTGAGGATTTCTTCTGCCATGATCTTTCTAAATATGCACATTTGTTCCTTTTGTATAAGGAAATTATATTGATTAGTATTGTGCACTTATTGAGATATGTACCTCTTGAAAATCCCATGGCATTCCCATTGTTCGGTATAAGGCAAACTATAAAATGAATATTATGTGTTACTGAGTTCATATAATTATTATAATACTAGCTGACATTGTGAATGCATTGTACGTACAGTGCGTGATGAGCATACCTGTGATGCAAAAACTCCACAATCATATCCGTTTGTTTGCTCAGGCTGATCCTATAATACATGATTGTAGGTATTTCAGTGTGTAAGTCGTACTTTACAAAACCTTACAGTTTTATGAACATACTGCCAGTTCTCCCAATCTGGTATAGGAAGGTTTTGATCCTTATTCCTCTCTTCAAGAAAGGACCTTTTGACAAGACAACATTATGTATTCACGTACCTAGCACGGCGTAATTATGTACCGTATTGTTTGCCAGTATTTTTCCTTATTTGCTTTGTATGAATCATAGTATTCCACAAGCTTTGCCTTGATGTCAATAACCTAATACAAAAATATATTTCCACGGTTTTTTACCTCTTGTAATTTACACGTTTTATAATGATATTTTAGTACCAGTAAGGTCCAATGAATTCCCACATCGTTAATGACACATAAGAGGAGGTCCTTCTCCATTAGGTTTTCCTGTTGCAGTTGCATAATGTATAACACACCGATAGTTTTGGGCTCAGTATTACCTTTCTGTACCACCTCCTAACCCCTGAATAACCCGTTAAGCATAGCTTTGAGAAGAACTGTGATCCCAAGATAAAAACAGACTTTCCTATCTGTGAAAATTACAGTTGTAAGGATTTATCAATGCATGCATGGTCTTACAAACCTTTTGGGCTTCACTGGCTATAAGATTACCATACTCTGTCATAACCTACATGTATACAAGAATTAGTTTAATCGTTCTGACAAAATTATGATTGCGTGGACTCACAATATCTGTCAGATATGCGTTTGTGAATAAGCAACTAGCCTGACTGAGAGTCACAGGCATGGTCTGTAGTCCCTGTTCTGGACGTGATAATTCTAAGTTTTAATTGTGTTACTAAATTTATGTGTGTATATATACCTTCCAACTGATAGAAGAGCATGAAGGGGTCTTGTTGTAGAACAGTTACTGTGCTAACAACTTCCACCTGTATGGTAACAGCTTTATCATAATTGTCATTGTGTCAGCGTTGATCTTCACATCACTGTGGATGAGCTAATGCTTACCTTTGAATCATCAATGTGGAACCACTGTGTGGGGTCCTCATGGGAACAAACAAATGATGTGTAGTGGTTCACACCAAATCCAATTTCTAAGTATCTTATAGCAGCCACAAGTTTGTATCTAGCTGTCTTTTTCTCTCCACAAACTGTGAGTAGTGTACTCTATGGTTTATAGGAAATCCATTGGTGGTTTAATCATAAAGTGTAAATTGCTTGCTTACTTGAATCTGAACTTGTGGTGATCCATCACTGCACAAATTAATGTATATGTTTTAATTGACATCATCTTTTTTGCGGTACATATCACTTACTTGCTTCGGGTCTTTGAGACATGTACAGCTAGTAATCTAGGAAAGTCAATTATGCGTGCTTCTTTTATTTTCTTGCCGTTCTTACATCTATTGAAATAAAAATACATGATCCCTATTAAGTAAGTGTTTACACATGTTGTTAGTGTAGTTATCAATGTCTATGATTAGATTATTGAGCCTGCTGCCTGTGTGTCATCATTACTCAATACTCATTACTCAATGCACAGCTGTACACATGTACCTTGAGCAAAAGCGATCTACTTCCACTTTCGAAGATGTAAAATCAGTTATGAGATCCTGGATATGGGCTTTTCTGGGACCCTTTTAATAGACAAAATGAGTATGTTGTATATAATTATGACGGTCTAATTACATGTATGTGTAGCTCAATGCACAGCTGTGGGTTTGTTTGGGAACATACGTCGCCACATTGGGGGCAGGTTACTGTATGGAGAAACCAAAGAGTCAGTCATTATGTAGTAATTGTACGAATAAAATGTGTACCAGAATCTTTTTCCATAAAAAAGCAACACTCCTTGAGCACCTTCTCTGATCTAAAAAAAACTTGTAATAATTAGCGGGCACTGTATAACACCTAAATCTTATTACCTTTGTGATGTGCTGCACAAACTGTTGATTAAAAACACAAAAAAAGCATGTGCATCGTCAGGACGTCCAGCAACAAAGCAAATATTAATGTCTGCATAAAAATATGGTGTCACCACCTACATGTTATTCTGTATAATACCTTGTAGATAGGATGGTAACATGTCCATTTTAATGAATGTCTTTTTTGCTTCCCTTTCGTATAGGTACACATCGTCAAGGTATCTCAGAAGCTCTACTGTGCACGTCTTGCCTGTATGTATGGATTCGTTGCTACGGCAGGACATTCATAGTTATAATTAATTATACGGACTATATACACAAGACTTAATAATGTCCTTATTTATTGTGTTACCTGAATTACACAGCGTGCACTCTTCTTCGTTATGATTCTCTGCAATATGCCTCATCCTATTCATAAAATGCCCATGGTTAACTAAACACTGAAACACACTGCTTGCATAGCAGGTATTTCCAGCATTCCGGATTCCTTTGGGTCTGCTAAGGTTGGACAAGTAGATACCTCTACAAGAAGGAGAAGACTTAGAACTATCTCTAGAAGGAGAAGAAGAACTGGAAGTCTTTGCACCCTTGCCTACTTTGCCTAAGCTAAGACTTAGTCTTTTAGCCATTTCAACACTATTTCACAATAGAATTTAGTGGTGCCATGCACATGCTGCGCTGTGTAATGTGCAGCAATGTCCAGCCCCACCCCCAATTTTCCTGCTGACTCAGCGTTGCAAAAGGGTTAAAATTGCCTGGCTAACCGTTCTCTTATTAACGGCTTGTGTCAAGCAGGCTATTAAGCTTCTCGCATCTATTGCTGAGAGCTCGGCTGAGAGCACTACACCCAGTACATCCACTTCATTGTCAACGCCTTCACAGCATGGTAAGTGTTAAGTGCAGCTAGCTAGCTTGAGTTTATGGAGTTCTCTGTAGATCTTTTGTACTCTGTACTATACCATAGTAGAGGGATAGGAAACGAAGTGGTGCACGTGATGATTTTACATTGAATCTGCAGTGGAGCCTTGAAAATTATCCGCGCTACGCCCTATGAACGAGGCTATTAAGCACATTTTTGCCGGGTAACTCCCAAAGCTGTGTTTCCTCGAGACATCATCTCTTTCAGCAACTTATAACACGCCTAGTCCATGAGCCACGTGTAGTACTTGCTAATGACTGACCACACCCAGTAAAAAGAGACTTTCCAATAAAGTTATATGTTCCCAAGGCTGTTTTAGAGCTATTGGAACATGTAACGTGTAAGCGTGCTGGTTATGACTACTACAATAGGTATAGACCTTGAAATATAAGTGAGTTGCACGGACTAAGCACAGTTACTTGTAGTTTATTATGCACTGAGTGTAGAAATAGATATTGTTGTGATGGCCTCGATTAAACCGCAGCGTAGCGCGGATGTTACTCGAGATACCAACCGTTTCCTATCCCTCTACTCTTCAATCTATGACTATACTAAGCTATAAGTACGTACGTGCTAACATGGTGCTAATTATAAGGCACATCTTTATTGAGCTAGAGTGATGTGTGATTGTGTGAAAATAAGTATCACATTAATACCATATAAGCGTTTTTTAAAGCGCCCCTCTAAAGATGCGCCATGAAGCCTCCAAAGTAATTTTTGAAACTCCTAATGGAGCTCCACCACGTGTGAGTAATTATTTTTTGACGGTGCATTGGTAAATAGAGGTAAAATGAGCAAGCCAATCACAGAATTCTTCCTTCCACATTTGGGCCACACAGTGCCTCTTTAACGTGTGCAACGTACGCACAGGCCTGTTGGAAGAACAAGAAAACTGCTGCAGGTGCCATGCACATGCACAGTCCATTTGCAAAGCTGTTTTTTTACCTCCAATTAGAAGGCGCTCTTCTAAAGACTCGAAACTAATTTTCCAACCTCATAATAGAGCCACCTTTACCAGCGTAATTATTTTAATGTGGCGCCTTAAAAAGAGCTTATACGGTATGGCCATTGGACAAATAAATTTTGGTATAATCAAGAGTAGAATAAATTGAGAGTGGTGCTATATAATTAGTGCATACACAATCTTACTAATAATGATCCATTAGGTGTGAGGCATGGTGCCAGTGGGTCATGCAGCAGAGCCGTAGAAGCCCTTCGTTCCGTTAGGGAACGACTCCAAGAAGGAACGTCTTCCAGGGAACGACTCCAAGGGGGAACATCCGAGCAGAAGGCAAACTTTGCCCCATATGAGAGAAAGAGTTCAACGAAACACAAGAGTTGGACTGTGAAGTTAGTCTGTCTCAGCAGTACAGAAGCAAAAAAAGTACCCTGCAGTGTGTATGACCGAAATGTGCTTGTCAGTGCTGGGTTAGGAGAAAAAAAGACAGTAATCCCAGACATAGAATGCTCTGCAAAGGACTTCAACGAAATCATAATCTCATCATTCTCCAAGTTGAATGGGTGTGGAGGGTTCGAGCTGCTTCGATGTGTTCCAAATACTAAAGATCTGGAATTAATTTCACCAGTAATTGCAGCATCTCCCAAGGTACTAAAGAGCGTCATTGGCAATGGCCGGGTATTCATCCGACCCATTCAAAAAAGCTTAGATGTCAATCCTATAGCAGGAAACTCTAATGAGGTAAAATACAGAACATGCACCTTCAGCTAGTGGCTACATGTATAATTATCTATCTCTAATAGCTAAAGGAGAAGTGTTTACACTGTGACATTAAAGTGCCAGTGGTTGACCTACGTGCTCACGTTAACATTTGCAAGTGGAAGAAGTCAAGGTACTTGCCATTAATCAATTATAATTATGTATATACTGTACAGTCTGAGCCGTGGACTCGAATCAGACAGTGATTCAGACGACTTTGAAGACCCTGTTCCACCAAGAAGGCCTCCTTTGAGGTTGATACTTTACAAAAATTAATGATGATTTAACAATGTCATTAATTGCTTTACAGCTTGAAACGAGAACTTCATTGGGATAGTGATGACACTTCCCCCCCACCGAAGAAGCCAACATCAGAGCCCCTTATTTCAATTTCTTCTGAGTCTGACAATGATGTAAGTAGGAAGTGTATACATTTACTAGATTTTTGATGATATCTTTTACTACAGGTTGAACAAACCGAGCAAGAGATGATAGACCGTGCAATTTCTCTCTCTAAGAACAACAGGTAATTTACGCAAGTTGGTTGTAGTTGAGATTAAATGAATGCCTTATTCAGTTCTGAATCAATTGCAACAATAGCAGACCTTCTGAAGTCTCTCTCCAAGTATGTGACAGTGAAGAAGTGACTGTAACTGTGAGACGGGAAAATGTTCTCGACGATGCTTTACGCACCGTTAGGCGTGGTTCTTTTCCAATCGACCACACTATCATTGTAAGAAGGTACTTTACATTGGCCACTATAATTGATTGCATGTGTTACTGTAATATAGGTGGAGTTTCTTGGGGAGGCAGGTGAAGATGGGGGTGGTTTAAAACGGGAGTTTTGGTGTCTCCTGTTTAAGCAAGTGAAGTCATCTTTGTTTGAGGGGGTTGGAGATCGCCTGGTGCCAAGGCATGATGTTGTTGCACTGCAGGTTCACTATTCTTATGTATAGATTTGCCTCCATTATAATTATGCTATTCTAGAACAAGAAATTTGAACATGTTGGCAATTTGATTGCTATGGGGTTACTCCAAGGCAGCAGTGGTGTTCCATTCATTGCACCTCCGATATACGAGTACTTATGTGGCGTGAGTGCAGAATCGGTGAATGTCAGTGTGGAGGATGTTCCGGCTTACGAAGTCAAGGAATATATCTCTCAGGTGAACACCTTATCATTATTAAAAAATAATATATAACTGCATGATTTCTTTTTAAGATCGAGGCAGCTGAATGTAATGAAAGCCTTAGACAGGCTTGTCAGAGTGATATCGACACTGCACTTGAAGCTGGGTACACCAAACCCATTGCTTCCATCACCATGTCAGAGAAACCTGGGCTTGTAAAAGCACTATTGCTCCACTTCGTTGTGTACCGAAACAAAGCAGTTCTGGACCAGTTGCGAGCTGGGCTCAACATTCTAGGGATGAGGGAGGCCATGTCCAAGTACAGTGAGATTCTAAAACCATTCTTTGTTGAAGGAATGCAACCACCTCTTTCAGCAAGTAGGTTGGCATCCCTCTTAATTTGTTTGTTACCTCCATTTTATTTTGTTCAGATATGATTAGGTCTCTGATAGGTGACGTGCATTTTTCAGAATCTGGAACTTCTGAATTAGTCAAAGAGAAAGCGTCGTATATGCTTTTTTTGGATATGTTGCATAACATACAAGGTAATAGGTAATTAGATTAAAAATCATGCTACACTAAACGGCTTCCCCCCGATTTATGCAGATGGAGGCAGCGAGTCAGGGTTGAGCCTTGGTCAGGTTCTAAACTTCTTCACTGGCAGTGACTACCCACCTGTTTTGGGCTTTGATAGTCGAAACCCTGTGAGTATTCACTTCAGCTCCACTTCAAACTATCCCTTGGCCTCAACATGTGCATTGCAATTAACATTGCCAACCAAGTTTCATGATGATGAACTCCGGTTTAAAGAAAACATGGAGTATGGAATACTAAACCATGGAGGTTTTGGAATGTGCTAACACTAACATTCGTGTATTTTTCAGATATAATCAGCTATCAGTGTTTTTTCGATTCACATTCATTACTACCATGACAGTTTAATTTTGGCATCACATATGTAATCACTTTTGTGCCTCATCACTTTCGTCAAATATATGGTATATACCTTATATGATTGATTCTAATAACAAGTTAACAAAATTAATTTATTCAACATCACATGACAAAACAAATATAAACACTAAAACACTAGCTATATACAAATTAATTAATATGTAGCCAAAATTAATTTATTCAGCATCACATGACAAAACAAATATAAACACTATAACACTAGCTATATATAAATTAATTACAGTCACTGACATGCTTCAACATAAGCCCGAGTGATAATATACAAAGATATCCCAAGATCATCACAGGTTTCAAGAGGATCAACAGCATGTGCTAGCTCAATGTGCTGCTCTCTACTTATGCAATTCCTAGTCTCAGGAATAGTGACACGATCAAGATCATCAGACACAGTGACGGGACCTTCCCAGTCAATTCCAAAATATTCCTACAATAAATCACATTGTGATAACACTGAAGAAAACATTAATAACTAACACTCTAACACCCAAAACAATTACATTGTACTCTTACCAATGTATCACTTGCAACACCTTGTATAGCAGCAGCATCACCTGACCCTTGTAACAATCCTTTCGTCCACAACTGGTATGGAGTCTGATTCTTCTCAGTTCTTAAACGATGATGAGCATACGATTGGCGAAATTCATCCAAATGGCTGTTGATTCGGGGGATATATATGTAATGCAAGGAAAACAGGTCTGTATTGCACAGAGGGTCCAACAATCCATCTTCTTGTAAGGAGGAGAACACCTCGTAGTAGAGTGATATGCATCCTGTGAATAGGTCCCTCCACAACCTCTCAATTCGTTGATTGTGGACACTCCGTCCTGTAATAAAACTTTTACGTCCGGGCCCACGTTCTGGATGATCAAGCATAAACTGAGACACCAGCACATTTTCTCCTCCCTTGTCACTTCGGACTCTAGAGGGTAGACCATACTCATGAACTGCACTCAAAAAACTGTCTAAAACTGTCTCTGCCCTGTTGTTTGTGGAAGCTTTCATATATACAGGGAGTCGGGAGTAGCCGTCAATGCCTCCATGTATGACAATACGCCATTTAATGAGCCTATGATAACCGTCTATGTGCCAGAGGCTGTTTGGCATGCATACATTATATTTTCGCCGGTGGAGAACTTGCCGGAAGCGTGAAGCCACACCAATGGGATCAATTCTCTTCAGACTTTCCCTGACTCTTGCGCGCTGGATCCGAATACCTATACTCCACAAAAAGCCACTTAGTGATCGTTCTCCAGAATTAGGATGCGTCCTGATAAAATTTGTTGTAATATCATCAAGCTCAGAATCGCTCAACCCTGAGAATGTTATCTCATCTTGCATTCCGTATTGAACTATTCTTCTCCTTATTGTACGAGATGAAACGCCTAACATTTTCCCAATGGCTGTAGTTGAAAAATGAGCTTTTAGCAGCAAAATAAGGCTTTCTTCACTAATTGGTATTTGTGGTCGTCCCCTAATGTGACAACGGTGTTCATCATCAATCACCTCATTAATACACACAACTATGTTTCTCACATGTTCAACTAATATTTCTCCACATCCAAAAGGTAACAAATCTTCAGCACTCAGAATATCTCCAAGGACCATCTCAGCAGTACAAAGTGCATCTTCGACAACAGTTAAATCACCTTCAAGTATCATCATGTTTGTTCTCGTAATAGTATCTTCAGCCTCAAGCAAGAAGTCAATCATCTCAGAAGCTGACATTCTAAGGAAAGAAATCGCCATGTGAGGAAAATGGTACCTAACAGTGAGGGTGTGTCTTTATAGACTTATTTGTGCACTTGTCAAAGTAATGCCCCACCTCCCCCCTACCGGGGATAGGTGGGGATTAGTTGGGGATTAGACTTGAAGTTGCTCCCCTACCTCAGAGGAGGTCTGACATGCACGAATCACTACAAGTTCAGTACATTGATATCATTGCGGTCACGTGATAATGTCCAGGCCAAATGCACTGAACTTGTAATGCACTGAACTTGTAGTGATTCGTGCACGCATGTCGGACCTCCTCTGTCCCTACCTAGGGGACTTAGACAGATCACCTGATGCATGCATTGGGTCAAAAAATCACATGCCATACTCATCCTTCCAACACATGCTGAGTACAGTGAGAGCAGTTTATTAATCCTAAGCTAATCTCTGCCTTTTTGCTTTATAAGAGTATAGCTGTCAATATTTATATAGTGATTCTGTATTTGTTATCTTCTCGCTAGTGATAGGTCTATTCCCCACATAACCCCCATGTTGTACTAGGGGGATTAAACCAAATAACATGCCCAAAGGTAGGGGTATTATATCATGTGATTGGTCTAATCCCCACCCCCGGTAGGGGAGGGGGAATTAGATTGACAAGTTCATTAGCCTTCATTACATTGTAAAGCATTACAAAGTTTAATATTCTAGGTAGGTATATGCATACAATAGCTCACGTCCAGTTTGGGGAGGGACGTCCTTTCCCCACAATATAAATACATACGCATACACGTCATTCTGTTAGGCTACCTATGATTTTGAGAAGATCCTCAACCTTACACCATGACTCTTTTATACTTACAAGAACAAACGAACAAAGTAGAAAACGGTTGTGTTAGCCTACTAAACTAAAGATTAATAAAACAGTACCAAATAATTATAGTACCTTAATACTCTATGCCCTCCCTCAATCGAATTAATCAGCTTGGCTCACTTATCATGCTCTTGATCTTGGCAAAGAAAATAGCTGCTATTATTGTAGGTGAGAACTAGAGTAGAGACCACGCCCTTTACATAGCAGTCTCATAGAAAGGGCGTGGTCTTCAGTAGAAAGTGCTGATTTTACTAGGCCTTGAATCGAGGCTAGGCTGACACGTTCTTAGCCTCGAGACCACGCCGATTGAAATAAGACGTGGTCTCGAGGCTAACACCTTCTTGAATATCAAACATCAATGTCTACGATTGAGAGGTCGAAATCATAGACTAAATCATCACACAGGTTGCATGTAGATCGAATATCAATTGGCGCGGCATTATCAAACTATCAAAAATGTATGGGCGGCCCACTTTTGGATCGATTATGTACTAAAGATCTTGGCCTATCCATTGTAGATATTTTTCGATCATCAAAAATGTATGACCGTGCCCACTTTTGGATCGATTATGTACTCACGATCTTGGCCTATCAATTGTCGATATTTTTGTCCACTTTGGCGCTCCATAAGTCAGAGCATGCAGTCAGAGCATACTCTAGATGGGCGTGGCCATCTAAGCATAGTCTAGTCAGCGAGGGGTCCGACACTGGAATTTTTAGCGTACAAGATTTCAAAATCTCGAGATTTCGGGAAGATTTCGAGATTTCACGAAGATTTCAGAGATTTTAGAGATTTCACCAAAGATTTCAGAGATTTCACAGAGATTTCCCCACATGCATCACTGGGGTTGAAGATAATTCTGTTATTATTGAGTGTGTCTAACTATAGTCCAGCCTAGCTACTGTAATACTTATCAGGAAACATAATTTATATTATGAACATTCAGAATTAACACAAAAAAATACTATAGGTATACGTATACTAAGCTAGCTAGCTATATAGCTATACAGATCTACAATGTTTGCAATACCATCTCTTGTTTTTTTTTTATTGTATAGTCTATACATTTCTCATGGAACCAATTACCCTCTACCTTACAATGAGCGTTATCACATCCCACCATCTTGCTTCCGTCATCTGGGCAACGGCAGTAACAGAAAACTTCAATATTTACAATTTTGTTCTTTGTGGACAATCTGGTGCTTCTTAATGTTAGAAGAGTGGGGAATGGTTCCATCTTTTCTTTTTCGATGCATTGCAGAAAATGCTGTCTCATGGCTCACATACATACAAGGATTGAGACCAAACGCAATATGTGTGATATTAGCAATTGCGAACAATCCGCAATCAGATGTGCCACTCTGTCTCTGCACATTTACTACGTTAACATATAAAACAGACTTGCTCGTGCGTACTAATTTGGCCAGTATAACTTGTGTGTCTATACTTAACTCCGAGTATAGGGAATCATAAAGGTATACATCCGTTCCTTGTTCACAATTGATGGTAGATATAGCAATCCAGTGATTGCCACGCGTGTGTAAAATTTGAATAGAATCTGGTGGCAGAGATTTGACAGACTTCGATTGTTGCAATACTGTAGGCTTCAATCCACCATACTAATTGACCTCTCAATAGCTCGTGGGCACACATCATGTGCATGGTTGTCATTTAGCCATTGTTGTTTATGGAGCAGAGTAATTCTATCTGCTTGGTAAACATGTAGATTATTTATTTGTTTCCAAACAATCCTGACAGATTTTGAGCTCCCGGAGCTATCATCATCCCCAATAGCCTCGATCCCAGGCCGAGTTTTCGCTTTTATAACGGTTAGGCGAACAATTTGCCTAACCGTTATAAAAGCGAAAACTCGGCCTGGGATCGAGGCTACATCCCCAATAACAATTACGTCTGGGTTAGTGTGGCTTCTTGATATAAACTGATGACTAATAAATGATTCGCATTTTGCTGTCAGCAGAAATTCTTTAGCAGTTACAAGTTTTTCTTGGTCAGCATTGTACCGTGCTTACATACTTGAAGTATTTGTAGAAGTTGCAGCTTGGGATTTGACCTCGATGCAGCTGTTGGAAAGGGTACATATGTATGCTGATGTTGGAATGTATGTGTGTGTTATCTTTGGATTATCGAACACTTTGAAAAGACTGCAACCAGTAGCGCTCTTTTGCTGTTCAAACCAGGAACAGAGAACACCAATAGCATCCACTGACAGTTCTACCGAGAACTGTTTGTATATACTGTTGGTTTTTCTGATTCAATTTAGCAAACTGCAAAACCTTTCCTATTGACCATTTATTATCCGTTTCAAAAACACACATGTCTCCAAGGTTCAACACTTGTGCAACAAAAGGCTCTGGGCTATCCTGAAAATAATTCTTCTGAGATGTGACACTGTCAGAAGAGAAAGGTTGCTTGTTCCTCACTCGGAATAATCTATCTGAAGAAACTCTCTCTCCTTCTTGAAACAGCCAAACGGCTGTGGTTTTCCTAATGAATATAGGCACTTTATTAACAAACACTTGAAGAAATGGCTTCATTGAAAAAGCACTCTCTTTCAATTTCTTAGCGCATGGCTCCTCTGCTGCTGATGGCGAATAGGTATCAGGTATGTACTGTACTCGGTGATCCAGGACATAGATTTATGGGTACGTAAGTTGGTAAAGAGTTTGATTCAGGAAGAGAATGCTGAAGTTTTTTTTAACTTGTGCTCTAAGTCAGGAGATATCAAGCAATCAGCCAACGCTTTAATATCATTTCCAATGTCAACTGGATTATCTTCACAAACCTCTTGAACCAACATTGTTGTAGTACACTCATTTGACTTGTGGCAATATTCGTCCTCACTGTCATCTGAGTCTCCAAAGATATCTGATTCTGTCACAGTGGGAATATCATCCCACCGTTGATTCTCCTTCAGTAGCTCAATCATACCCAGTGCTTCAACTTTCTCTCTTGCTTTTATCTTGGATCTGACTATAGCCTCGGCTATGTCAGAATCAGTGATTTCACTCAACAACGAGGTGCGAGAGAGAGAGTTTGTACCACTTTTTGCTTCATGCTTTTTTTTGTGGAAAGATGATGTTGGTCTCTGAGGATTCTGCTTGAAGTTTTGACTGAATTTGTAACCGATGTACACGTCTTAACAAACCCAACATCCCAAAGTTGATAACAGTTGAAAACATGCTATTCATACTTCGTGCTGCTCTAAATAAACCTTCACATGGTTGAGATCCTAGCATCCATGGCAAAAACGAATCAGGGTGCTGCTTGAGCTCATTTCGAATCGTATAAAGAAGGGTTACAAGAGAATGTGCGTTAAGTTCAATACACATGTAGGCATTGAATGTTATGAAGTTATCTTGGAGATTGTACCGTGGATGTAGCTTTATCCACTCACGCCAGTAACGTATAAAAAAAGTAGGATACCATATCTTCTCAATTCTTTCAGTGGGACTCAATTCCTTACTTAGGTAGCTGTCGACAACACACTGCATCAATTCCACGTATTGTTTTGTAGCTTTGGAATCAGGAAGGCTTTCTAACAGATGAGCTGCTTTGACAATGTTAATAACGGCATCAAAGTTCTGTTTATCCTTGTGGTCAACGTCTTTTTCCCGTAAACCATGAATGTCTTTCCCATAAGTGGCCATAAGTATTCGTATATGGTGTACACCAGCAACACAACTACCCATTGGTAGTATAACCGATGGCTTAAGAAGTCTGCACTTTAATTTCACTCCAATGTGGACAATATCTTGGACGTAGGCTATTGAGCTAGGCCTTTGTAAGCAAAACCATGGGTGCCATTTGGATGGAACTTTCGGAGCAGCTAATATGGGCTTAGGAATTAGGTCCAACAATACATTACATTTTGAATCCTTTAGACCTGCACACACCTGCATTGCAGTCAATAGTCGGGTGTCCCCGTCTGAGCCAAAACTTAGAACCTTTAAACCCCTTTTTTGACACTCTTGTACTATGTACTTCCACCGTAACATGATGTGCTCAGTGGTAAACTTGTTATCAGTTCCAAAACATGCTAAGCAGAATGGTGGAATGTTCACAGATAACGGTTTAGCCATGTATACATATGCATACCTAGCCATCTGATTTTCAGAAAACACCCTCTCTATAGCCTCAAATGAAACAGCCAAGAACGTGTCTGATTTGGGAAGACCATATCTATCCAGTGGAAGAACAAAACCAACGCATCTATCTGTTTTGCTGTCATACTCCACCCGGGATATTACTCTAGTTGCATCTTCTCCTATGGACACAATGTTAGGTCCATTATGTTTAGCAATATGTTCAACTAGCTCATCAAATCGGAACTCTCCTTCACTTATGGTTTTGTAGTCCGAGTGGACAAGCCGCTGTACAGTTCTCAGGGATGGTAATGCTTGTGATAAGTTTTGTTGTAAAAAATCATAAGCTAGAGGCCCAGCATAAATAAACAGTGATGTGGCAAATTTCTTTAGCTTGTCAGAATGCCTTCGCCCATGTGGTAACTTGCTGGCATTTTTTTCAGCATTTGACATCAACTGTCTAAGAATTGGAGTACAAGAGCTTAAGAGTAAGTCAGGTGACATTTCACATTCGTTACTTCTGAGTAAGTGTTGTAACTTTTTGTTTTCGGTGGTGAGTTGATCAATTTCATTGGTAATCGAGAAAAAGTCAATTATCTTAGTTTGATCTGGACATTTTTGTACAGTCTCTAATTTTCTCTTGTGCCTACCATAACGGGAATAATCTAAGACAGTTATTTGTGCAGTGGCCCCTCCCTTATTTTCTGCCATTATCGTACAGGAGAGAGGGGCCTCTTCAAAATTCTGAGCTTTGATGTCTTCAGGTAGCACTGTCGATTGCTGCTTGTTGAGAGGGTAGGCAAAACGTTCAGGTGTTTGCTCGTTGAGAGGGTAGGCAGGTGGTTGCTCCTTGAGAGGGTAGGCAGACCGTTCAGGTGTTGGCTCGTTGAGAGGGTAGGCAAAACGTTCAGGTGGTTGCTCCTTTTCAGGTGGTTGCTCGTTGAGAGGGTAGGCAGAACGTTCAGGTGGTTGCTCGTCATTGAGAGTGATGGCAGAACGTTCAGGTGTTTGCTCGTTGAGAGAGTAGGCAGAAAGTTCAGGTGTTTGCTCGTTGAGAGGGTAGGCAGAATGTTCAGGTGTTTGCTCATTGAGAGAGTAGGCAGAATGTTCAGGTGTTTGCTCGTTGAGAGGGTAGGCAGAATGTTCAGGTGTTTGCTCGTTGAGAGGGTAGGCAGAATGTTCAGGTGTTTGCTCGTTGAGAGAGTAGGCAGAATGTTCAGGTGTTTGCTCGTTGAGAGAGTAGGCAGAACGTTCAGGTGGTTGCTCGTTGAGAGTGATGGCAGAACGTTTAGGTGGCGTGTGCTTCCTGAAAGAGGTAGAATGTTCTGAGTCTGTGTCTGATGACTGAGCAGTGGACACTGACGTTGTAGAAGGAGATAAAAACGCTGCCAAAGTACTCTGAGTGCCTCCTCCATTCATGAGTATTTTGCACTTGGTAACGTGCCTAGTCCAATTAGATATTGAATATGTCGTCGTATGTATTCTACTGGGCTGCAGGTGAATTCTTGTTTGACATGCAATGCACGTCACACATACTGATATGCAATGGCTCTTTGATAGGTTGGTCACCAATACTGAGAAGTGAGTGTTTTCTCTCAAACGTTTCACATGCTTTATTGATTGATTCTTCCTTACCCAGGCAGAAATACTGCGTCTCACTTTCTTTGTAATAAAAGCAGTTGATTCAAACTCTGTGTCACTATCCGTACTATGCATTCTGTTTGGCATTTTGTTTGGCTTGGATCTATTCTTTATTTTATCCTCAGGCTTATGAACAACTCCACACGATGCTACTTTTATCCTCTTTCTAACATCAATGACAAAGTTCATTATCCTTATTCTGTGGCCAGGAGGAAAAATAAATGACTCAACAGGTGAGCTTGGTACATGGCTGGGGGTATGATATTCTTTCTGATTGGATTTGATAAACTTCTCTATCGTTTCTATAGAATTTCCAGGATTATCACTGATGTCCATAGTAGAAATCACATCAGCAATATCATATCCCGAGGCAAGCAGGCAGTTGACAACGTACTCTGGAAGGACTGACCGCATGAGAGAGATCACATCGAAACTGCTCCCTGTTGCCATTACCTATAATTACATAAAGCAATTCATATGTAACTTGCTAGAGGGGTATACGTTTACAGGTCTAAGTTTTACATACCTTATAGCTTTACAGCAGATTCCGAGCAGATTCCGAGGTGATATTGGAAGGAGGGACTGATTGCTAGTTTCAGATTCTGAGATGTACACATAATATAATAATGATAGACATAAAAATTATGACTATTATCCTATAGTACCTTCACTCAAGTTCTGTTCACTGTGCATGTGAAGAAACTCGCAGGCTATTCACCAGCCTGTGCAGTACCAGGTACTAGGTGCAGTACAGTGCAGTCTAGCTAGTTGTTACTGGCACAAGCATGCGCTAAAATGACTCTAAGTAACATTGAGATTACAATAAGATTACGGAAAATGAGGTCAAAGCCGGAATGACAAAGGTTGGGATTTCAGAGATTTCAGAGATTTCAAGATTTCGGGATTTCATGAGATTTCATGAGATTTCAAAAGATTTCAAAAGTAGGTGTACAAGATTTCACCCAGTGTCGGACCCCTCGGTCTAGTCAGAGAGTCTGAAGTAGATCAAGGACCTTATGCACAGCATGCAGTCATCATCATGGCCCCTACTAGGGAGCTGGCACAACAAGTAAGCTCTATTACCTATGTTCTTCCCCACTATACTATCTCTCACTTTCTTCCCCCACTATCCTCCCCCCATTATAATCACAGATTGAAGAGGAGACACAAAAGTTTGCCAATTAAGCCATTGGGTATTCGTACTGTCAGTATAATAGGTGGAGCCTCTCGTGAAGAGCAAGGATTCTTGTTGCGCCTCGGCTGTGAGATTGTCATAGCAACGCTAGGACGACTACTAGATGTACTGGGTAAGTACCTATAATCAACAGTATTGCACAAGTGTTAGTTTATCATGTGTTATAATTATCTTGCAGAGAATCGTTACCTTGTGCTGGTCCAGTGTACTAACGTTGTACTGGATGAGGTATGTACATGTAAATTTACTTTTATTCGAGTGTGTATAGACCATACATGCAGGTTCACCCCCCCCCCCCCTGTAGGCTGATCGTATGATAGACATGGGGTTTGAACCTGATGTCAAGAAATATACTAGAGCACATCCCACTCTCAAATATGAAGCCGGACACTGAGGGCGCAGAAAACCCTGAGGTCCTATTGAGTAATATTGACTCCCAGCATAAGTGTAGACAAACTGTCATGTTCCCAGCCACCATGCCCTCAGGGAGCAGTAGAGAGGATGGCTAGGAACTACCTACTACCTGCGTAGGCCTGCTGTTGTCTACATTAGTGCAGCAGGTATGTACACATGTACCAGTTGTAGCAACTCCATAACTTTAATTCCGTTCGTCCAATAATTTATGATTTTCTGAAAGCCTTTCAAGGCCTTTCAAATGATGTGTTAAATTCAAATGTCTAGTTTCAGCCTGTTTTTGACAAAATACCATGGTCTTTAAATTTTTTGGCCTATTTCACAATTGAGATTTGAGCACTTGGAGGAGGATCCTAAGCGTTCAAAAAATCAGAAAATTATTGAATTTGGATCACCAGACCTCTAGTTAGAGAGCTAGCTAATTGAACCCGTGGAAAGGGAAAAACATTACCTGTATATTTTTTGTTCTCGTTCATAGCTAGCTAGTCACCATGGCTACTATAATTACTAGGATCCCCCACAGGTACAGAGTTACATGTACAGGTTTTTCTACAAAATGTATAGCTGCCCAACTATCAGATGTTATGTTGTGAATGTGTGTGTGTGTTGCTGCAGGAAAACCGACGGAGCGTGTTGAGCAAATAGTTCACTTTGTCTGAGGGATAAAAGCGTAAGAAGTTATTGTCCCTCCTGGGTAGTGGACTAGACCCTCCCATCATCATCTCAGAAGAAAGGTGCTGATGTCCTCTCTAAAAGTCTGGAGAAAATGGGAGTGAGTACTTTCATGTTCTTAGACTATAGGCATAATTATAATTAAGTAGTGTAGTGTGTTCTTTTGTTATGCGCAAGCGAGGTATACGGTAGCGTGTGTGTGTGTAGACTAGGCCCTGATAAATTATGCAAGTTTTGCATAACGACGTTCTAATGGAAAAAAAAATGGCTGGAAGGTGAATATTATGGATCAATTCATGTCAGCAAGATAACCTGAGAATTAATTATGTCTTGTGTCGGTTGAGTTGTCTATGTTTTAATTAATTTGAATTTGTCCCTGTCACATTTTTATGAGAATAATAGGCTGTTTATTGTGTAGCTTTGACACCTCCACCGAGGCATCAGCACCCGCAGTGCTTTCAATTAGCTGCACCAACTGTAGTATTGGTATTGAAGTATAGTACATGTTGTGTTGGTTACTGAACCTTCTTGTTTCCAGTATAGTGCTGCAGTACTGCACGGTGGCAGGAATCAAGAACAAAGCTATACTAACACACATCTATTAACTAGGATTAGCACAACTTATACCTCCCCACACTTGTACTCCCTATTAGAGTGTATGCTTTAAAGAGCCTCAAGAATGAAGAGAAGGGTATTCTAGTGGCTACTGACGTGGTTGGCATGCAGAGGTATAGACATCAGTTAATTCCAGTGTGTGTGTGCAGTACACCATCTTACCATGCAACTGTACTACTAGGAAAGGGAGAGGAGAAAAAAGGATGCAAGGGAGCTAAAAGGCAAATGGACAAAGAAGTCAGAAGAGAAGAAGAAAGAAGAAGAAAAAATGCGGAGAGATGAAGAGGAGAGGAAAAGTAGAAGAAAAGAGAAGGAAGAGGAATTAAGAGGTGAGGCGCAAGAAGATAAAGGAAGATAAGGATGATGAAACAAATATGAACCAGGAGAAGGTGGAGGAGAAACTAGAGGAGGAGACAGGCCATCTAGTCAATACAGTAAGCTAATGATTTTACTCATGACTAATTGTAATGTTCTGTCTTTCAATATAGATATCCCATTGCTCAGTAACATTTAACGTAGGAGTAACTTATAATAGCCATGGGGAAAGAGAAAGGGGAGGACGAAGGGGAGGACGAAAGAGAAAACCCAAATAAAAAGAAGAACGAACATACATTGTATTATTCAGTTACTTATATACATAACTTATAATAATATAAGTAGCTATTAGTTGACTCTATATATACTGTGTTGTTATAAATATTATTTAACAGGAGTGCATGAATATTAATACTCCTGCTAATAATTATAGCCTCAGGAATTTAATTTATGTGTGTGGGCGTTCTGCGGTCAAGCATAGGTCAAGCAATCATTCGAGCAATAAAAAGCGCGACAGCACAAAGTTTCTCTATTCGATATTCTGAAAAGAACGAGTATAAAGTTTTGCAGAGGTGAGTGAGGTTAAGCTATAGTTTATTCAATTCAGGAGGCTTTTAACTACACAATCATGTTTGTTTAAAGTTTTGATAAGGCTATGGTTATTGTTTGACAATTGAAATTATGCAGTTTACTTCTTGTTGCTGTTCAGCTTACAGTAGATTAGTACATCAATGGCACGCTTATCCTTATATAGGTGGCTGCATAAAATGTATGTATGTTTAGCATTAATTTTGGTAGTTCACTTTAATATCTTGCTTGTTGTTATAACAACCATGACCTCTAGCTAGCTCTGCTGGATTAATTATAGGTTGCCATGCATGTTGAGTGATGAAAGTTGTTGTTGTATAGAGTGAAGCAATTTTTAGGTGTGTTGCTAGCTGGATAGCTATGGTGTGACTTTTGAGGCATTTTTTGAGGGGTGTCTTGCAGATGAACATTCCCAAACTACCAATAACCTTTTGGTGTGAATTTCATTAGATAAGCTTCTGTTTAATATGATTAACGCTGTATTAAAAGCACAGATAGCGTAAAATGTATGTATTCCAATCCTTTTACACGTCCATGTTGTTGTTCATAGTGACAGCTTTGCTCCATTTAACTGCATTGGTGGGCCTTCAAGTCAGATTAACGCAATGAGTTGACCATATTTTTTATTTATACTTGATAACAATATTATTTGTATTGCTCGAAATGTGTGCAATGATCTCTGATAAGCAACGCACATTTGTGTGGTAGCTACGAGTTCACGATGGGTAGATGGGTAAATTGAGATTCGCTCACTCAGTATTCAGGGCACTTGTTTAGCTCATAATTGATCATGTTGTTGTATGTAATTATAAGGTGTTAACTAATACAGACTTAGTCATGAGACTGAACTCATGACTTGTAGGTAATTCATGGATACATTCATTCCAATCTGTGGGTATGAATGTAAGTGTTACTGCATTCAGACTTAGCTTTGAGAAATTGAGAGAGGCATGTCAACAAATTGCATCAGTCTGTGTAATACCTTGTAAGTACTTCTAGCCTCAGGCAACCACCACTATAATACACCAATTTTGGTATTCCACTACAAGCCAATTAGAGTTTGTGTCATCCCATCTGCCTTGTATATAAGTTGTATTCCCACTTTACTCAAGTGTGTGTTTCATTAAATACACAGCTTTGTTTGAGGTTATGCTGCCAACAAGGGCTCAGTAATTGTCTTGTTGGCTGGCATGTAAACAAAGGAAATGGCATGAGCCAATTTTTGACACACCACTCATTGTGTGGGAGATATAATAGCATTAGTTACTTGTACAATTGTATTTTGGGTGCCTGTATTCTTATATGCTATGCTCCGGTCTGTGCCAGTCACCTTGTTTGTCATGGCATGTAAACAAACCTTCTCAGCTAAAGGAAATGAAACCAAATACTTTGCACGTGGTAGGTTGCTGTAATTGTACCTCTATGTTTCCTTGTATCATTGTAGGGATGCAGTGAGCGTGTAAACATTGTGTTGATGAGATTGGGCTGTAACCATGCATACCTTTGTGCACTACCTGTTTCTATCCGTTAATATTGGGAAAGAGATAGCTATGGGATAAGGCAAATTAAATATAACTTCTGCAGTAATTTCGTCTGATAAGCTTGTTGGGAAAATGTAGTTGCTTTGTTGTATGTAGATTCATGACTGATTGGCTTTAGGAGGAGCCTGTTATATGGCAAAAACAATAATTGATAGCCCACAATCTCAGCAGGAGGTTTGTCATGCTGTGTCCCCCTAACAGCCACCATTACTCACCCCTCTTTTGTTAGTGATTGTTTTGTCTACACACACAGCTCTAATCTCTATAATGATCTTTGCTGTGTTCTTGTTCCTTTTGTGTCTGAGTACACCCACTTTGTTTTTTAGACACTAATGATATTTAGCAGCTGTTTGTTGCTGCCCCAAATGAGCTTGGCTCCTTCCTCTGGTAGTGAACCAATCTGTCACTTCCTGAACAGATAGTTGCCATGTTTGACCACCTTAGCTTGCAAGACATCACACAGTTACCAATGCCTTAGAACAACATCCTTGATAGATAGCAGCCTGTCCATTCTATTGTAAGCCTCTAGGAAGTACCCTTGGATACCTCTGCACCTGGTATAATCACAAAGAGCTAGAGACCTTAGAAGGGATTGCAGCATGCGAAAAGTGTCCTTTGAATGTATTTAGGCTTGGGTCATATGCAACCTTAAGTCATATTCACATGTTGATGATGTTACAGTAATTCATGGAATGGTTGCAGCAGGTGCAAAGCATGAGAGACCACATCTTATATTGTGGTCCCTCACATCAATGGTTAGGGACAGATACTCAAAGGCATTGCATCCTTGCACCTGCTTTCATAGGTGCTATTTGCTATTATTAAACCTTATTGTGGCCAGCACTTGTGTATCCTCAAAGCATATGGCTCATCACCTGTTTCTGTGGTTTGAGAGGTGGCTCTTTGGTCTTAGTGTGCTGCGTGCACTGGCATGGCCATGTGCAGACCAGCTGCTCTGCTGTAAGCACAGATGGATGATATAGGGCTTGCCTGTTTTTAATTGCTGTGCCAGTTAGTGTTAATTGCATTGTGTACATTGGTTAACCATCAAGCTGAGTGAGACAAGGGTGACCTTTATTTCTTGGCTTACAGCAGTTTAATTTCAAGCAAATACGTTTCTAAGTAATGTTGTATCACATGCAATTTGATGCATTCTGTACCGGTAGTATGTTAGCAGAAATGAGTTTCAGCGGGGGAAGCAATTGCTAGTGTCCGTTGTATAGTGTGTATAGTCAGTCGTGCAGTGTTTGAAATTACAGGAACAAATGAAATAAATTATGCAAACAGTGTACATAAAAGAAGGGTGATACTTCATTTCAGCTACCACAAAATAACCAATGTAGCGGGTAAAATTGTGGGAACCAGCTGTAGTTTTTGCTTATGGATTAAATCTGAAGTTGTATTTTCAGTCTGCATTAATTATAGTGGTATAGCATCTTCCACTTAAAATGTGGATAGCATAGCACAGGAAAGAGTGGTTTTTGACATGTGAACTTTTAGTCCTGTCTCACATGTCTCCTCCATGGTAGACATTCGGGCTGCATTCTTATTAACCAGGACATAACTTCCTTTCAGACATTCTATACATAGTTACTGTGGGTGTAATCCATATATTACTTTACATGGCATGTGGTATGACGATTTGTGACCTGACATTTTAATGTGGGAGTCTTTAGTGATGTATGTACAGGGCATTGATGTGTGCAGAAACTGTGGGAGGATTCACCTTTGGTGTAACGTGTCGACATTTGTCTCTGGAAATTGAACTTACCACACACACACACACACTCCCACAGAATTCAGAGAAAGAGAATAATTCACTAATGTTGTGACACAGACTCCTACAAAGTGTTTATAATCATATATGATTGTTTGGCATCAGAATAAGCAGTTTTACTAATCTCCAGTTCTCACTTCAAGTCGCACACCCACTACACGTGTACACCACCCATAGTTCTACTACTTCTTGGCTTAAATTAAGCTCACTGGTATCTCCTAAACTTCGTCCTCGCTATTTCGAATCAAACAAAGAGATGGCTGATGACAGAATCTACGAAATGCTCAACCCTGCTGACCAATGGAATGGCAACCCTGTAAACGGGAGTAAGCTGGTGCGGGCACGCCCACCGGCGCCTCAGAGAAGTGTGTCTGTCGGAGACAGCTACTACTCAACACCTAGGTGAGTGTAAGAGCTCTAGGTAACATCTATGTTTGTGTATCTGCATGCTCTGGGTAACATCTACGTTTGTGTATCTGCATGCTCTGGGTAATATCTACGTTTGTGTATCTGCATGCTCTGGGTAACATCTATGTTTGTGTATCTGCATGCTCTGGGTAACATCTATGTTTGTGTACATGTACGTATCTGCATGATCTAGACAGCATCTACGTTAGTGTACGTTCAGTGTTTACATTGGAGTATGTGTTTAATGTTCCGGACACTAATACAGGATGCTGCCATGATTGTACCTTCACTGTTAGTCTAGGTACCACATGCCACGTGTATGATATCAGTGAATCTCAGTTTCAGACTGGTAGGATGTAATAATAATAATAATTGTGCCCACTGTATTATTGTGCTTACTGTCACACAGGATGATCAATGCCACTCCTCCCCTCCCCCGTACTCAACCTCCGTCCGTGCCCCCTCGTAACAGGCACTGCTCTGAGGGAGAGGGCTTCAACTCGGGATCATTTGGTAGTTCCCCCAGTGAAAGAGGGCTATTCTTCCCAGGGAGAAAGACTCCCACGACAGGTTAGCCTTCGTATACTTCTATTTAGCAAATGCATGTATGTTTGTGTAAGTTTGTAGAATGTGATAATTGTTCCTGTAATCGCATTGTTACATTGATTAGAGCCACAATGTTCTAATGTACTCTTTGCCCCCCCCCCCATCCAGGTATCACAAAATCCCCCAGTGTGCATAGTGTCAACTCCATCCATTCTTGTACGGCCGTCGAGGAGCTTCCTCTCTGTGACTTCATGACCAGGTGAGTCATAATGTACATGCACATCTAGTCACATTCACTTGATGCGTACATGTGCAATAGTCAAGGAAATAACCCATTGAAAGCTAAATGAGTCCTAATAGTATGGATTGTCCTATCCTATGAACAATCAAACGATGCATTCCGTACCTATTAGGAGCTCTATCACATGGTGTGTTAATAATGTTAATTTACATGCAAAGATCGGTAACTAGTCTCAAGCACAAATTAATTTTCTTCAGATACTCCAAGAATTTGCCGCTACGTGTGAAGGCGTGCAAAGGTTATTATGGAGAGTGTGACAGCACTGCAGTGACCACTGGGGATATGCTCAACCTACACTTTGTCAAAAACACCAAGGTAATTATCAGCCTGGTGTTTTTCTTCCTTTTGAAAGAAGCTGTGATAGAGTGACAATGTGCTTTGTGTTTGTGCATGGGCTCCGTATTAGCAGACTCTCTACAATGTCCAATGTACTGTAGATAACAATCATGAGGTGTTGATTGAACTGATCATAAGATGTCCTCTGGGCAAACAAGAGGCCTTTCACTACATCCATTGTCCACTTTAGCCATGAGCAGTGTATTAACTATACAATTGAAGCTCAGGCCACTGACACCACCATGACACACACACACACACACACACACACACACACACACACACACACACACACACAGGTAATGCTTATTGAAGTATCCGACCCAGACCAGGGCATTGTCAAGTTCAGTGTACCCCTAAACTCGTCCATCAGGTTCTCTCCGCTCTACGATCCTCGTCACAAGGTGGATGAGGCCAAAAGGGGATTCAAATTTGATACTGTGGGAGACATATTTTCAGCCAAGGTACGTTTATATACAGTACATGTACCAATACATACACATCCAAATGGTCAGTGCATGCTCAAAGGGTAGATCGTACATAGAGAACGTCCAGTTATAGTTATACGGAGTACTTTTCATAGCCTCTAGGAAAGCGCCTACCTAAAGGATGTTATGAAATAAAATAATAATTTGTTCTGTGGTAGTTGTGGTAACTGAAATTCAGATTCACTGTATCTGTTTCCCTGTGCAGGTAATGCCCAAGGTAGTACGAGCCACCAGGGCCTACACTGGGGGCAGCAGTGACAGCTCTGTGGCTGAGAATGAGATACTCATCATCAAAAACTCCAAAAGCAAACTAACTGGTCAGTTGACCTGGCATGCTTTTTAGAAATAAAGTTAGCTGTTTGTGGTGGCCCACTTGTGGTGTGGAAGTCCTGTGCATACATGTAGTTTGTCACCTTATCTCTTACCACATCTTACAATTACTGTATTGGCCAGTAATACCTGAACAGCTGGTTTTGCAGCTACTGCACTGGTGCCTGACTGGCCCGACCAGTCAAGCTGTTTGGTGTTCGTATATAAATTTTATGGGAGCCCGAGAGATTTTGTATAACTTTATGTATGATTTTTTAGCATCTAAAACTATACCCACCCACCCACCCTCCACACACACACACACACACACAGGCAAGCAGCTTCGAGTGTTCAGTCTCTCCACTAAACGCAAAAAGACACTGAGTGAGAATTGTGCCGGTCATTTCACCACCAACCCTACCCAACTCCACCTGCCCCTCTGTGAACTCACTACCAGCATGGCAGACTGTTTCCCCGTCAAGGTGAGCCACGAGACAGAGAGACTATGAGCCCTGCTCTTATAAATATAGCAGGTTGTTGTTTCTTGGGCTTTCAATATCGTGGGAACATAGGTTTGGGGTACATGTGTATTCAGTATCGTGGGAATTGAGGTATAATTGTAATGAGTAAAATTCTTCTGGGAACCTAGCCTTTGAACTTGCAACCACTAATCTGGCCAATCAGTTAAATCAGAAAGAGATGTCCTATGGGTCTACCCTTGTGTACTGTTATTGTAGTAGGACGCTGTTTTTGCGTGGTGTAGCTCATGCATTTTACAAGAGTTGCACACGTTTGATTAATGATGTCCGACTAGACAATGTGTGTTTCGACCACCAGTACACACATTGATTTTGCACCATTCTCGTGTATTTATACTTTCCTATTAATGGTTTCTCTCCCTCACACCACCACAGGCCCTGCTTATGGTGGGACGTGATGCTCTGGACACAATCCTCACAGATTTGCAAGGAGAGATAGTCACCATGACTAAAGTACACACTGAGCAATCCGTCATTGCCACAAAGTGAGTGATGATTTGCTTAGTTTACAGAGAAGAGTTGCCATTTTGCAGCTACATGTATTCCTTAAGTACATTTTTATATTGTCTACAATAAAGGAGTGGCGGGTTTACCAATTATAGTAAAAAATGTGTCTGTGTGACCAACAATGTAAACTACAAAGTTAAGTACCACAACCTGGTGACATACATTGTATAAACTTTGCATTAACTCTCTCTCTCCTATGCAGCTATTCTGAAGATGGCGATGATTGTGGCGAGGAGACAGAGATTGCGGAGATACCCTTTGACTTGGACATAGAGGTGGAGGCCCTCGCGCTGGATGACCACGAGATAGACCGACTGAGAGCGGAAACTGCGTAAGTTGGTGTACACCCACTCACACTACATACAGTAATGAAGTTAGCACATGTCCATGGTGTAGGTGTCATCTCCCTTGGGGCCGTTTCTACATTGTAAGCTCAATTATTTTATGCTGCATACTAGCATATTTGCAGCTGGGGTACAAATTGGTCTTAACGCTCTAGTAATAAGATTGAGCTCATCCCTGCTTTATCGCTCACACACACTCACACAGGCAAATGCATGACAACTTTGACCCCTACTCGGTGTGTATCTACCAAACCATGCCCACCAGCCGACTCTACGATATCCAATGTCATCTTTATAAAACGACTTCAGGAATCAATGATTTCAGGTAGGTACTCTCCTCTCTCCATTATGTACCTGAGAACCACTTATTTGTCTAGGGACACAATGATATCACTCATCGTTATATAATTATAATTCTTGCTTTATTAAATATGAGATTGACTTGAATGGATTTTTCTTCACACAGAGGTTTGGACATTGTACGACCCATATCCATCACCAAGAGAGCGTCGTCCACCAGCTCCGTTAGCTCAGCCCCAAACACTCCTGGGGTGAGTAATACATGTACATGTTTATTGTGTCCAGCACTCGTCTAATATGATTTGTTCTATTGCAGCATTACCAACCGCTCAACGTTGTGGAGTTTAATGATAAAAAGTGTACAGATTATTACGTTGTGATGGCTCCCAAGAGAAGCTCTTCTCAGCATTCACAGGTAACAGTTAATAGCTTTGCTCACTCACACACACACAACACACTAGTCTTTTGTCAAATATAATCTGTGGCAGTATGTTTTAAGCACACATACAATGTTTCGGAATAGTAGTTAAAGGTAGCGCATGTTGCAAAAAAAAGTTCTTGGTTGTTGTGAAACAGTTGTGTATAGTCTTTTGTCAAACTAAGAAGACATCCACTGTACTTCAACACACACAGGAGGAGAACGGGTCTGACAACTCCGAAGACTCTGGGATTTCCCAGTGCTCACAGATCTCAGTGCTTGAGCAACAACACCAAAACTTTGAGTCTAACATGTCCAAAATGATGGAGGAAATCACTCGTCTCAAGTCAAAGACAGAACATCTGACAAGACGCTGTGACTCTCTTCAAACTCAGCTCAGGATGGTCAACTCTGCAGGGAGGTGAGTGATGTGTGTGTGTGGGGGGAGTGTGGAAGAATAGTTGGTTGGCTGGCTGCCTGACGAGTATGTAAATTGAGGGAAAATGTCGTTTGTGTTTACTCCCTTAATTTGCTCTGTGTACATTGTTACATTTACATAGTGACTCTTCCCTTCCCCAGGAACCGTGATATCAGTGAGTGCAGTAATCTTTCTGAGAGCCCTCCCTTCTTGGACAACAGACCACCAGCACCACTACCACGTGAGTAACATGGATATGAAGTTGGTAACATAGCCTGGATGGTAATTTCTGCTTTTTGCTGCTACATGTTGAATTAGGCTTGATAGCATGCATACCCCACACACACATGTATATTATGTAAATTAATCCTCACTCACCTTCCCTCCCCCGCTCACAGACAATGTTCGTGTCCGCTCTCCGACACCAGTAGAAGACCCCGCTGGCCCATACCATCTGATCGCAGACCACGAGAGAAGATCCTCTAGTCCTGCTATTGCAAAAATACAGCTCTCAAATGAAGAATTCCTCACATCCATAAATCATCAACAGGTACTTTATAGTTTATTAGATTTTTGTTCTGCTGTGGTGTGTTTGGTGGTGGTGTCCTGGTGTTATTGGGATACATATACCACTTGTATATCATGTAGATGTCTGTGTCTACGGTTTAGTTTGGGTGGGCAGTTGTCAGTAAATATAATTATAGCCATTTCTAATTGTTTAGTTCCAGTAAAGACGGCTCTCTTCCTACTGGCTTCCCTGTTGAGACTAGTTATGTCAGGTTTCCATAATTATTATCTGCCTAGAATTGTTTTGATGGTGGTGTTCAATCAACCAGTCTATTGGGTTTGAAGTAATGCAACTATTGTTTATATCTCATATACCACATAATGAGGATACCCCTATAATCTGAAATGGCCTCATTTATGGCGTGGTTGTGTGGGGATGTGCTCACAATGGGACTATTGTAGTGGTGTAGTGTTTTGGCTAATTATGTCGTATTTTCCCATTCTATTTATGTCTCTATTCAAGCTTGCCACATTCCTGCAATAGTCTGGAACTGTATGTTATTATTAGGGCAGACCTTTCAGTTTGAGAAGTAGTATAATCATTTAGGAGGGTTGTTGTGTGTCCGGAATAAAGAGGCTAACAGTGTGTGTGTGCTAGTTGAATCTCCTGTAATGTAGGAAGTTTGAGCAGTGTCCAAAGTGTAGGGTCTTTCTCAAATGTGTGTAACTTGTCCATGTTACCTTATATCTACTGAACCCATCCTTATTGTCTGTCATAAGGTTTGTTTACAACCTCGCACAAGACATGGAGCGTGCAATAACCGCATGTAATTGTTCATTGTTAACTATATTCCCAGGTTACTAGTGGTATGATCAAATTAAGACAATAGCATTGAGTGGTCATACCATGCAGTTATGTCATTGTTTAAACATCACAAGGCGACTTTGTTTCCATTGTGTGTTGATTGAGCGTGTTGTGTATTAAACTAAGGAATGTTTCCAAATGCAGAATGCTACCCTTGAGTATACGGTCACCATTGGCGTGAGTATGCATTAGACACTATGTGATCCTAAGTGGATGTATGCTCAGTCACCATGGTGTGAGACATTTTTCCAATCAAAATTTAATCCTAAAGTGGATGCATGCTCAGTCTCCCGTGGTAAAAACTTGCCGCACTGGTGCTCTTGTGCCTAATACAGTATAGCGAATAATTTTTTTGTAGATCGGCTATTTTTGTGAATTTCGCTCTTTCAAGGATGCATTTTCACTTCTTCGTTGAAATCTACAAATATTAGCCCTTGACCGAAAATTACCTGCTATACGCTATATGGTACGTGTAGCTCTGTTAGGTATAAAACAGTAGGCACTATACTCCCCCACGATTGCTATTGTTTTCGATTTGTTTTGACTTTTGGAGGTATGGTGCACGTGTTTACTGTTAGTTTTGTGTGCATTGTCCAGTTTAACCATTGGCTAGCTAATGCTATTCATGTGAGAAAGTGCAGCTAAAGTGGGTGGTGGCAGACCATAGGAGTGTGCCAAAGGAGTGTTGATTGATTTTACTTGAGTGTATGAATTTTATCTATCCACAGGTCAAGTGTTGTGGTATGATTGGGGCTCTGATAGGTTGGGAGAGGGGAGACTGGATGTCTGGTTTTGTTACCAGAGTATTTTGAATTGCTTTTATCTGTGTGCTGCCTATTGATTTACCATCTGGTACTACTCCCAAGTGAATTTTGATACCCTTTGCTTTACTGCATGGGTTAACTTCCTTGGATTTTCCTTCTCAGAATAATTATGTACCCGAGAAAACTGACCTGATTGCAGTGAATTAATTTTGTTACATTCCTGTTCCATTGTTGACCGGTATCTTAATTGTTACTAGCTGTTGGTTTGGTGTGGTGTGATTTGTATGGCATCTGGTTTCAAATAGAATTAAACTTACAAGTATGGTGAATGTCCAACAAGGTTATGGTGTGGTAGTGTGTTTCGGAACTTGTGAAAGCCTGTGAATCAGGATAGACAGGCATGTTGTCAGTGTGTACACTCTCTTTGTGTTTTGTTAAGTGTACCTAAGTGTTTAAACATTGATAATTATACTAGGGTGACTGCTTTATAGTTTATAGTGGGATTGTGCTCATGCACTGCAAGCTGCTAGATACCCACCCATTCATGACTGATTTCAATGGGTTTTTTTCCACATTAGGTTCTTAACCTGCTGGATGTGATGGGCATGAAACAGTACCAGGACAAGTTCAAACAAGAACAAGTCGATGGTGAGATACTGGCAGAGTGTGATGAGACTGTACTCACCAACGATCTCGGAGTGACATCAAGACTGCATCGAATGAGGCTACTCAAGATTATATCAGGTACGTATATTTGGCTATTAACTACTAGTACAGGTTTTTAATCTAAAGTCTCCATCACTGTTGTACATGTATGCATTTTCAATAATTTGTGTTTTGTCGTTATAATGCTCCTTTACCTAATCGCCTTACATGATCTATTTACCGCTTTTTAAATTGATGATCCTTACTGGATGTTACTATAGTCAATAGTGACTAATCGTATTTTCTCTCTTTCTGCAGGTCGCCACTCAGCCAAATGCATATTAGCTGGAGAGGACCCCTACCCTAAGAAGGCTGCCACTCCAATACTAACAGAGAGTGGCTCAGAATGAGAAAACATTGTTCATGATGTTATTTATTGTCTGTCTGTTTCCGTATGTGAAGCTGTACGTTTTAACATTGCACACTGATCAACTAAGATCTTTTATTTATTATTTCCATTTCCGCTCCGTTTTTCTAGTCTTCTTTCGTTTAAACTCCGGTCACCTGACCATGAGTTCTTTTGCATCTGCTGGATTATTCCTGCTCAATCATTTTTTGTTGAATTTTTGGCGACCGCTTTTATTGTCCGTAATATATAATTATAATAAATTATTATTCAATTTCAAATTATTATTATAGTAAAATAGAGCTATACTTATGTAATGCGCATGTGAGCTATATAGGGCCTGCGTGATTATTTTAGATGTGGTTTCCACGATTCGTTCCCATAAAGCCAGGAAAGATATACTGAAAAAAGAGCACTGAGCTAGCTGAAGAAAGGGATCGAATTGGAAAGGTACATTATTCATGATCTAGCTACATAATAAGTATATATTATGGACCCCCCCCCCCCACCATACACGTACACTAGCTAACTCAATCGATCCAAGTCGTCTTGCAATTTTGACCAGTGTTAGATGATCGTGTACACATTATTTACATTTTTATCATACACTGTAATAATATTATTGTGTATGAAATCGAAGTTCTCGACCCCCATGCATTCTCGACCCCCATGCATATATGCACACCCACTCGATCAGAGCAATATGGCCCTATCACCTGCAAGTATCGCTGTCATAATAGTGACTCTCCTCCTCCTCTTCTACATGGCTCTCATCAGCCTCGTCGCATTCTTCAGGTGATGAAATTCTGTCAATATTCTGTCAATAATTATTCTGTCAATGTCAATGCCAATGAAAAAAAAGTAATGAGATTCTAAATGCGTTTTATTATTAGCACGTACTTATTTTAGCGTTAATTTTGCTAAAATAGTTAATAGTATGGCTAAGAGTGCAATATGAGATAATAGCACGAGTAACAAGCAAACTAATAATTATTGTACACCAAGTGCTATTAACCTTTCCAGTGCTTGTTATGAGTGGTATTAATCCCTTATTGCACGAGTAGCCATACTATTGATATCTAATCGTGTATTATGAAGTTTTCTGCAGTTTTTATTAACATTTTCGGCCGCAGCCGTTATTCGAAAATTGACAGCGTGCAATTACTTGACAGGTAATTGCTCGCTGTCAATGACAACGTACAATTACTGGACCAGATGTGATACGGGATTAATTGCTGTACACTCTCCAATCGCTAATAGTACATCATATGATTAGGTTTATAATAGCATATATACCGTATAATCTGGTTAGTAAGCGCATGCGTTTATAGGGGAAAGAGCAGGCCTCTATGTGCCTATTATCCGAATCACTTATAAATATTAACCACGCCCATGACGTTTCAATGAAGCAAATCTCCATTAGCTTGCTCGATCGTTTGTCTGCAAGAGGTCTATAGTCATATCTAACAGCAGTAACACAACTACCGGTAGTGAAAGAATCTAAAGAAGTGTGGAGACTAGTTTTTGGGAAGAGAACTGTGCAGAAAACTATGCGCCTTCTATCAAGGCTCTTGGTCTGCTAACCAGTATGCGCCTTTATAGTTGATGTGCGCTTATTAACCAGATTATACGGTAGATTGAAAGCCTCGATCCCAGGCCGCACTTCCTCGCTTTGAAGTAAGATTGAAAAGGAAAGTGATTGGAAACGAAAATGTTTGTGTGAAACACTCCGCGTTATAGGGCGTGGATAGTCAGCATGTTCATTACCTGTTGTGACTGCCCTACAAGTGCTGTACAAAGAAACAGTGAAATTGATCACTTTTAATGTTGAAAGTAAAGAGAATCTAGCTCTAAAAAGTCGAATAATCCGCTCAGCCACTATCACTAAACAAATAACAAGAAGGAACAGCCCTTACTATGAAGTCGTGGGAGGTCAAGGCCCGTGGTATGTCTACTAAAGTAGTTTGAAGGACTATACTGCTAACGTTTATGAACAGTACAGCTTATCCATAATTATCATGAAGCCGTTCTATGTAGCACTTAGATACATAATAACCAAGTCAAGCAATGTCCTTTGCTGTTTTGACTTCACAGCAGGGAAAGAGAAAAGAGTAATTCAAGCTAAACTTAACAAAAATTGGAAACAGAGTTAAGACAACGGATTTAGATTGTCAGTGGTAGACTCTACCAAATTTTATTTTTTCATATCTATACGTACCGTACTTATTCGATTTAAAGCGACCCTCCAAATATGCGACACCCTCAATCTTTTCTAATTTTCTGACCTCTAAAAGTAGCGACTGCTGCGTTAACAATTATTTTTTTATGTCGCATCCTAAATAGAGGTCAAACCACAGCCTCGATTCCAGGCCGCAAGAAACAATGTAATTTAAGCGGCCTATAATCGAGGATAGTAGAGTATATAACTTCCAATTAGATGTGACCCTCTAAATATGAAATATGCGACCCTCTAAATATGAAATATGCGACCCTCTAAATATGAAATATGCGACACCATGCAGGACTTCAACATAATTTTCAACCTCCAAAAGAAACGACCTCTGGCTTTGTAATTATTTAAAGTGTCGCAATGGTTTCTATAATTTTAGATAATGATCTCGGGACCACAATCTACTACCGGGCCAATAAACAGCTTGTAATAACTAATATATATACATGTACATCAACTTCCACATGCAGATTTATGATTGACAAAAGGAGGGCAACAAATAGCGAGTGGAGGATATCTGAGAAAGAGCTGTTCATATACGGGATAGTGGGCGGAGCTATTGGAGGTTTTTGTGCAATGTGGGTATTTCGACACAAGACATCAAAGAGACAATTCTGTGTTCCCTATACTGTGCTTTTTGTGTTGAACTTGTTAGTGATGTTAACCATTATAATTGTTCTTATTGCTGTGCCCAGTGCACTTGGGTGATTTGTGATAAGTTTTTTGAAATGAAAATGTCCATGCATGCAGAGTGTGCGTATAAAAATAATGGCCAAAGCTCTTTTCGTGATACCAACCGGTTCTCATTAATAGTGTAGGAGGGAGAAAATCGTCTGGTTACGTATACTCTGGGCATATTTTTCTATCAGCCAGGAATGTGTAATCATCCTGTTAACCGATTACGTGGATAATAACCCTAAATAGAACTTGAAAGTATCTTACGTTTTGTAACATTCCATCCGACGACTGAAAAAGTATGCTTAGAGTAACCGGACGGTTCTCTCCCCCCCCACGCTACTAATGAGAACCGGCTGGTATCACGAAACTAGGCCAAAGCACATAATAATTATTATTCCAGGCACCTAAGGCTTAGGTGCCTGGAATAATAATTATAGCTTAGGCTAAGCCAATGTACTGGTATTAGGCCACACCATAATTATGTTTCACGGATTTTCTGGGTCATATTTTTGCAGAATGCCAAAAAATAAACCAATTAGTGGTCTAGGTCAGAATAGCCACGTGATCTAGCAAAACGTTGTAATGTTTGCTAAAGTGACTTTTTGTGGTGTGTTGTGACTCTGTTTGTGGTTTATAATGCCCGGATATTCATCAATTTTTCAATTTTTCCCTTCTGTTTTTGGGGAGTAAAACTTAAAAGTTCCTGAAACCAAGGGCACATTATATCTCTGTATATACGCCCTTGGTGAAAACATAAGATCAATTTGGTGTGGCCTTACAATACAAGATAATAACAAGGGCTTCTACATGCATGTATACGCCCATAATTCCCAGGCCGATTTTTCTTTAATAATAGAACAGGAACGGCTCTCTTCCAGAGAAAAATCGGCCTCTGGGAAGTTTGTTGGGAAGACTGCACTGACAGAAACAGAAACCTATTCTACTTATACAAGTACAATCTACTGTCTTGCGGCCAATTCTGTAGAGAAGAAGTTCAAGGCTTCGGATATAATGGAACAAGCTCAGGTAAGTATTTAAAATACTAAGTAGATGCTAGATTATAATAATTTATTTACTATCTCATGATCTAAAATTATCATGTTAGCCATAAACTAACTGCATGTCCTGCAATCGAATCTGACAGTGGAATTGCCGCCACTGCATGCACCGGAAGTACGGCAAAAGTACAGAAGGTTTACTTATTTCCGTATACTGAGTATGATATACTATCAGACACCAATATTTATAATTTATTACATGGTTGTTTGTGCCACAAGGAATTAAGCTGTTTATTGGCCCGGTAGTAAGATTGTGGTCAAGGGCCTTTAGGCTCGAGATCATTATCTACTATATACAAGGCCGACCAATAAACTGCTTGTGGCACAAATTGCCATGTAATAACTTGTTGCCTTGAAAACCATTTGCTGCATATTGAGGCACGACACACACATACAGAGACTTGATAGAAACCAGCATAGAAAACCTGACTTGTTGCATAGGTATGAAAAAACAATTTAGTAGTTTTGTTCTGTTTTTGGTGGCTGGAATTATTGTATAGTGTATACCGTATAGCGGGTAATTTTCGGGGGACAAAATATTCCCGGTAATATTTTTGTGGTAGCTGCTTGCATAGCCTCGATTCCAGGCCGCTCTCAATTGAGAAAGACGGCCTGGTATACACTGTCTGTGCATGCGTCAATTGCCCCCAAGAATCTTGGGGGTCGAGATATCTTAGTAAATTAGTCAGTATACTGTATATTTACAATGATGTCATTGCACAAATATTAGCAGTTTTAATAAAATAACACAGATACTTGCAACATTTATGGCCTAGACTAGTGACTAGTTTTGTTGTGATGGCTTCTACTTCTCTTCTGCTCTTGCTCACGCTCTCTCCAGTGTTGAAAAGTCAGGTTTTGTCTTCTTTTGTACTGTGGTAGAGTGGTGGGCATTTTCTGTCAGTACCGACAGGCTCTGGTAAGTCTACTTGCTTCCAGACGCTTGTTTGATGCCATCTCAGTAAGATCAGTGCTGCTCATATGAGCCTAGAGTTGTGATGGCGATTCTCTCTCTCTTGACACTAAAAGTTTAATCAACAACGCGGGTGACCATAGTATAAAAGGTTAATTGATAAATTACAAAGAGTTTTACTAACAAATTTACTATTGAATCCACCCACACGCAAACGGTGGTTACCAGGCCCTCTAGTGAGAGGGGCTGGGATCGAGGCTACTGCTTGCACTGCAGGTAAAGGTAGGCAAGGTCGTTTCATTCGTGGGTAAAATATTCGTGGTCAGACCTCCAACCACGAAAACCACGAATATTTTGCCCCACGAAAATTACCCGCTATACGGTAGTATCAGGAGTACATTAATACTCTTGATAGCGTGAACTTTTCGAGGCACTTATATTTCGTGGATTGGCCTCTAAAAGCATTTCGTTGCACAATGTTCGTAGAATGACTGCTTACCGGAAGCCACGCCTTTAGTCTTTGCACATTACAGCAGATAATTGCTAACCCACGAAATCAGCGAACATTTCGCGCTATACGATAACTGCTTCGAAAGCATATGCTGCATAGTAAATTTACCACAGGAACCACACATTTCTCATTCAGTGTTTCACTATAAAAGCAATGATTTGAAGTGTTGGTTGGAGGGTGGGCTCAGGTCTCAAAAGGTCACTTTTCCCCAGTGCAATACAGGGGGGGGTTGGACAAGGGTGAACCGTTATGTAACAAGATTGAATTCTTTGCCTCATTCCCAACTGATTCTTATCCTCCAATAGAGCATTTTTTCGTTAAAATGGGGGAAAATCGGTTTGGAAAGGAGGTTTTGCAAGCCTTTGTACCACAGCTGAAGGCCACACAGACTGAATGTCTGGAGCTGAGAGAGATTCTACTGTCGATGACTCTCATCAGCTTGTAGCATCACAAAACAAGTAGGCCGGTCGGGGCCAAGGTACTTCATATAGTCCTATACACCATATAGCAGGTATATTTCGAGGGTATAAACTTTCGCAGAATGACCGTTAGAAAGGTTTTCACTTTAATTTTGGGGGAATAGCATCCTTTTTGCAGCATGCAGGCATGCGATATTAAATTCGTGGGTATAAATGTTCGCAGTAGATGCTTGATCAGCAAAAACCACAAACATTTATACTATACGGTAGTACTGGGAAGCTACACTCTTACTTTCAAAATAACTAGTAATGTAATTTAGTCGACAAATATTTCACAATGTAAAAAAACTTGCCTGATTCAGCAATATTTGTGCTCATGTGCTGTACTTCACTTAGACATAGATAAGAACATTCACTGGTTGGCTAGAGAGTCATAGTTGCTGTGATCTAAAATGCTGAGCACTGTTTAGGGCTAGTAGAACACGTTTGGGTTACTACAGTGGAACCCCTGTTAACAACCACCTCTGAATAAAGGCCAGGCCCATGCACCCAGGTCCCAAAATGAACAGTTTGTGTACAAAACAACCCCTCAACAAAGGCCACCTCTGTATAAAGGCCAAAACATTGTTCCCCAAAGGTGTCCGTTATAGCTAGAGGGGTTCCACTGTACAACCAGCCCTTTGGGCTTCTAGACCATGTAGAAACTTTCTCTGTATATTTAGAACCTACCGTATATACTTCTAAATAAGGCGCTGCTTTTTAATATGATTGCGATTTTGAGGCTTAATTAGTGATGCAAACAAGTGCAAGTGTTACAATAATTATTCAGATGTTATAAACAAGTTATATGGTGCCTTGCCTTATAAGAGAAATCTCCAGATGGCGCCTTATTAGAAGGGGGCGTCTTTTAGAAGAAATACTGTATATACCGTATAGCGCGAGGGCTTAACTTTGCTGATTTCGTGGGTTAGCAATCCTACACCAAAATTAAGTCCACGAAAATTGTTCTTTAATTAGAATTATCTGCTATAATCTTTGCAGATTAAAGGCGTGGCTTCCACGAACATTCACATTGTGCAACGAAATGCTTTTAGAGGAAAATTCGAAATTAACATGTTACTGCAATGCCAGATAAACCACTACACTACACTACACGCACATGACATGCATGCAACTAGCAAATCATCTCAAAACAAACTATTGTGGTATCTGTGTCAACACAAGCGTATATATACAACAAACGAAAGAATACTAGGGAGGTATAGTGCTATTATGCAGAAAGAATAGCCATGGCAAAGCACTCCTGTTTTAAAAAGCTGTCTCACAATTATAATATTTTCTTCTATAATTTATATATACCCTATATTTATTATAGTCGTTGATATAAAGGCTATAGCTACATGTATCTGTATTGACTTTTAAAAGCTACATTGTCTTTAGCCATGAAGACTCTCGTTAATCCGGTCACCCTTAATTGGGACAGTGCAGCTTGGTCAGAATAGCTAGGTGGCTGTATTTCAGGAAATAGCCACGGCTTAAAAACGACGTACCTTACCTCGAATCTAGACTAATTTTGCGGTTCTTATCTCGAGGATAATGAAGGATAATGAATCATTCTGCTTTCTATTTATAAGTGTAATCCATGCCAAATCACATTTATAGCTATCACTGTAATAACATTATGCTTTTGACTGATTTGATATGCGTGCATGTATATAGATCTATACTGGTGGTACGAGGTCTACAATTTCACTAATAATTGGTTTTACCATTCCCACAGAAAGCAGTAATGCATATGGCCATAGCAGTGTGCTGCTTTGTGGTTCTGATCTACATGGCTTACATGAGTGTCATCACAGTGTGCAGGTCAGTAATTATTCTTGCAGTACATAATTATATGCAACTGCATGTACAAGCTAATTATTAATTTTTATTAAGAACTTGTGCTGTGCACCACGTACATACCGGTGTGTCTGACAATAATCATTCAGTGTAGTCTCAAAGTTTTATAATTAAGAGATATGTTCAATTTCTTGGCAGCTTGCTAGTTGTTACTCCATTCAGCTTAATTCAATTGCTGCTTGTTGCACAGCTATAATTATATACTAAAGAGCTTGCATAGTAATGCCATTAAAAACTGTATTAATGTTCGAGTGTGTTATTATCATCACTCACGTCACTTTAACATTATAATTATAATACTAGGTTTAAAGTTGACAAGAAGAAGGCTGAATTAAAACACTACAGGATACCTGAAGAAGACTTGTTTTGGTACGGCAGATGGGGCGGGGCTATTGGAGGTTTTTGTGCAATGTTGATGCTCCCACACAAAACCTCAAAATTAAAGAGAGAATTTTTTGTTCGCTATAGAAGATTGTTTGCGTTGAATGTGTTGGTGGTGCTAGTTCTTGTAGCTGTTCTCTTAGCTCTTGTGCTGAGGTGATGGTGATAGCGAACGTGAAATAAACTGCTGTGTTTCTCCATAGATGAATATTGGCAGTGCTTTTGTATATAGCTTTTTATAGAACTTTCAAATCCTGTATATATAATATAGCCGGTAATTTTAATTTGTGTTAGAAAAAAAATTTTTTCAATTGGTTGTTTCAAAGAAAAACCTAAATCAAATTTTAACATGTATCCCATAATCAGTAAATTGATTAATAGAAGCCGCACAACATACCACGAAACCCTGTTACATAAGCTACAAGTTGATATTAGTCACACATCTTGGAAACACTCTGATCATAATTATTGATAAGTTATTTCTCTTTTTAAATATGTACAACTGTGAGTGAAACTGTCTGGGAAAACGACAATATTCAGGTGGCCATACCCCAGAAGCCATACACCCCTAAATTCTTATGTGTGTTATTACCTCACCGTACTCTATGTATGTATGAAATTTCGGAGAATTCTGACAAGTCACCCGTTTAGGTAATGTTGAATTGGTATGGAATGGCCCACAGGCATGTTAATAATTGCACCAACTTGTATTGCAAAGTCCATATCCATGAAGATCCCATCACAAAACTTATACAAGCCGGGCAATAGTACCTAAAGACTAGTTTGGTAAAAAAAAAAAGGAAAAAATAAAGACACCATTTTTGAGAAATGCTTAATTAAAGGTGACCTTTGACCCTTTAACGAGTGCCCACCCCCTTTAAGCATGTCACCGGAAATGTCATATCATAAGGAGTACGGTGGTACAGTTTTTATCTGTCATAATTAATCATGGCAGAAGTTATGCTCTAAGAAGCGTAGGTGGGTCACCAACATTTTTTAGTTTTGGGTGAATTTTCAAGGGATCGTAAACAAGAATCTATACGACATATAGGGCAAAAATTGGGTGTGGTTATGTAACTTATGGTAAGGTATGTATATACCAAGTTTAGTTGAAATCAGAGGGGGTGCTCATTTTTTTGTGTTGAGTTCACATGGAATGTCCTAGCCTCGACCCCAGGCCGATCCGTCTCCAATTGAATGCTAGGTCGTTCTATTAAAAAAAAATCGGCCTGGGACCGAGGCTAGGAATGTCCCTGGTGTAGAGCTGGTAAGCTCCAACCAGCTAGAAGTTAGCATTTTCCATGTATAAGTCCCAGGCATACTTGTCCAACACATAAAGCATAAATGAAGCCATAATTGACCACGTAACTTTCGGGGTTGCAAATAGACTCTACCAAATTTTTTTTATACGTACCATATTTATTCGATTTAAAGCGACCCTCCAAATATGCGACACCCTCGATCTTTTCCAATTTTCTGACCTCTAAAAGTAGCGACTGCTGCGTTGACAATTATTTTTTTATGTCGCGTCCTAAATAGAGGTCAAACCACAGCCTCGATTCCAGGCCACAAGAAACAATGTAATTTAAGCGGCCTATAATCGAGGATAGTAGAGTATAACTTCCAATTAGATGTGACCCTCTAAATATGAAATATGCGACACCAGGACTTCAAGATAATTTTCAACCTCCAAAAGAAACGACCTCTGACTTTGTAATTTTTTAGCAATGGTTTCTATAAATTATAGATAATGATCTCGGACCACAATCTACTACCGGGCCAATAAACAGCTTGTAATAACTAATACATGTACATCAACTCCCACATGCAGATTTATGATTGACAAAAGGAGGGCAACGAATAGTGAGTGGAGGATATCTGAGAAAGAGCTGTTCATATACGGGATAGTGGGCGGAGCTATTGGAGGTTTTTGTGCAATGTGGGTATTTCGACACAAGACATCAAAGAGACAATTCTGTGTTCCCTATACTGTGCTTTTTGTGTTGAACTTGTTAGCGATGTTAACCATTATAACTGTTCTTATTGATGTGCCCAGTGCACTTGGGTGATTTGTGATAAAGTTTTTTGAAATGAAAATGTCCATGCATGAGTGTGTGTATAAAAATAATGGCCAAAAAAGCTTTTTTCGTGATACCAGCCGGTTCTCATTAATAGCGTTGGAGGGAGAAAATACGTATACTCTGGGCATACTTTTCTATCAGCCAGGAATGTAATCATCCTGTTAACCACGTAGATCCTAAAAGAATTTGAAAGGCCGGTATCTTAAGTTATTGTGGGTAAGGCTCACAATGAATAACCAACATTCCATCCGACGACTGAAAAAGTATGCTCTGACGATTCTCTCCCCCCCCCCCCACGCTACTAATGAGAACCGGCTGGTATCACGAAACTAGGCCATAATAATAATTATTCCAGGCACCTAAGACTTAGATTTAGACTGTAAGACTCTGCAAGTATGGACTAGATCTACATTAATTGATTTAGGCTAAGTCAATTAGTGTAGTCTACTTACTGGCAGAGGAAATTAGTAGACTTTAATTGTGCCTCATGATCATCTGCACCTAGTCTTATGAATCAGCCGACCTTGGAGAGTCCAAGGCAGGCTGATTCATTTGCACCATCTAGTGCAGCAACAGCAACCCTCAAAGAAACAGAGAAGGACAGTGCTGGTAGTGTCATCACCTGTATCCTAGTATGATCCACTTGCTCACTCTGTGACTGCTCAAAGATATCTGGTGGGGTCATCACCTGTATCCATGGGTCACTCAGTGGCAGTGACTGCTCGAAGAGGTCTGGATTTTTCTGACACTACAAGTAATGCTGGTGTGGATCCAGTACAGGTAGATTCTAGATCTAGCTGAATGGGCACGCTATATCTATAACAACGCTATAGTTTTGTACATCTATGCTGAATGTGCTCATTCAGTCCAGCTACAATTGGATGGAAGAAGAGGTCAGACAACATGTGGCATTTGTGTACCTCAACGGATTCAAGAACAAGTGGCCTAGTTTCACCTCAAGTCATTCCTTTTGGAGCTAAGTTGCCGATGGTATTAGCAAAACAAGTCAAAATTCACGTTCTAGTAAGCCACCACATACCCTAGCTTACAACGAACATATTCCGGCTGGTGCATAAAAGCTGATATATAATTATTTTGCAGGTGTTGCCTGCCGGAGCAAGCTCAACAAAGATGTTCGGTTCCGTTTCTCTTCTCCTTCAAAGGCATTTTACCACTATTATCCTGATGGAGTACTGTTTGCTCCAGAGTATGATCCAAGCTGTGAAGACGTCAATTTTGATGTTCTGCTACTAAAAACGTTTCAAAAACTAACTGTCTCTGATTCCGTTAATCAACTCTGAGAATTATCTCTAACCTGTTTGAGGGGTATGCAAGATATATATACTCGAGGTTTAATCATCCCCGAAAACTTCTTGGAGTTGTCCTTATCCGCTATGGAGAAGCTAAATGCAGCATGTAGAACAAATGTTGTGTAACTTGGTAAAAGGCATTGGAACAAAGCGACCATGTAGTGAAGAGCCTTGCTTAATTGCCTATAACTAGGATGCCTATGGGATTACTCGCGAGCATTGCGTTAATTTTTTCAGTTCAAGTACTATACCAAGGGTAATAAATTTGTATCTAGTTCAGGTGACAATTCCAATTCAACATTGTTTTTTTTATCTGTACGTTCAGTGTACCGATGATTATCGACAGTGGTTGGTGTCTATGTTCTCCCTGTTTGGCACCGAGTTTGTCAAGATGTTTAATGGTCCATGTGGAAAGTCAACCAAACAACGCAGTCTAGATCTGTCTCTGGAACAGCCTCGGGTGCACATGATCCAATGCGAGTACGTGCTCAAAATGTTGGTTACTATCACAGCTTCATGCACGTCTATAATTATTTATAGACCTGTGTGAACGTCCCTGGATTGTCTGAAGGGAAATTAGAGAGAGAGATAGCACACAGTGGCTTTTCTACAGGATCAGACATTCAGGTATTTGAGACACTTTGCTGTTTTGTAATAGTTTACTGATAACTTCTTGACAGTTGAAGATGCTGGAAAGTGCTCACTTGGCAAATCCTGACTGCAATTGGTGGTTGAAAGGAGATAGATGTGATGTAGTCGGAGGCCTAGGAGAGTCAACACGTTTTGTGTGGTCTGGGGATGTTGACCACAATGATGGTGAGGTACAAAAAATGTACCAAACATACCGAAATCTTCTTGACTTCATTGCCTCCATGAGAACAATCACCTGTGACACAGTTGCCAACCTCAAGAAATGCTCTGCTCTGCTGTTACAAGAAAAGGAGTTCCTCGTGAAAGGTAATTATGATTATAGAGATGAAATAATTATATTATTGTTGTTGCATAGCTATCAAGAATGCTCAGAAAATCTATGTACACGGAAAAGCTCAGCAATAAAACTTGTCGGTCCAATGTGTTGTTCTCTGCAGGATGGACAGTTGAAGAGCTACAGAAAATGTCACTGTCAATATCAATGCCTTAGTCGGTTTCCTTGACGACAACGAATCTGTTCCTCCTGGAATCAATCTGTCCCAGAGTCTGGCAAACATCCAAGAACATCTCACAACATTTATTAGTTTGCTTTACCGTCACAAACGACATCCAGCCAGCAACGTTTACATGATGATGATCAGTAGCGAGCAACGTCGAGTCAAACCGTATGCACTCCCAATTCAGCTTATCCCTTATAAATCTGTTAACGAAAACATTATGCGAGCTCTGATTGTGAGATAGTAAAGGTGATGCGATCCCTAGGAATGAAAATTGTTGGTATGTGAAGGTAGATGTGGCTATAATAATGCATGACCATGTCTTATTCGTATATAGGTTTCTGTAGCGACGGTGAATTCAACTCCATGAGGAATAGGGGGTATACCAGACCTATCTCTATGTTTCTCATTCGTTCTCAAGTTCATGCAAAGTATGCCCGACTGTCTGAAAGCACAATGCTGGCTATGCTAACTCCAAATGGTAACAATAAAATGTATAAATAATGATTACATGATGAACCACTTATTCTTCAGTGTCTTCCAATCAGCTAATTACTGCTGAAAAACCAAACCCTGCTATGACTCCCACATTACTGTGTGAAATTTGGCTAGTCATTGGCTTTGGCTGTAGTGCAATGCCTCTCATGGGATGATGTGATTTCTGGGCTCTGTCTACGAACAGTTCCAGCTGATACCTATTGCAGGGGTGATAGTGCGCATGCGCTTCAAATTACCCAGAATATGTGTAATCGTACTACGAACGTAAAACCTTAGTAAATTACACCAGAAATTAGTCAGTTTAGAATATTTTCCGTATACTTTATCTCTATGACTGAGTTCTGTGAAGCTGTGGCTTCTGGAACAACGCAATAGAGAGCTAAGCTGATGTACAAAGATAGAAAATAGATGAGAGAAAGAAAAAAGGGGATTCACCAGATTCTGGAGAATAAACTAACGCATGCGCACTATCACCATGCAATAGGTACCAGGCCGTATTTTAATCGGCCTTGAATCGAGGCTAGTACATTAACAGCTTCCCCTTACCACTTTTTGCAAGTAACAAGAGCTGTGGCAGTGAGCCCAAAGAGAAACAGACTCTATTACTGCGATAATATATTTTTGATTCCTTTAATCACCGCTTGCTTTTTCATACCATGCAGCGTAGAGCACAGTACATTGTACGTGTCAGAGAACTACAGACTCTTCGATGGCTGAGGTGAGCGTAATATTTTTAACCTCGTTCCCATCCGATATATATGTTGCATGCATGGTAAACTGTTCCATAAAACATGCTGTAAAACTAGAGTGGGCGTGGTCCGACTTGAGACCTTACGGCCAGGCCTTCGTACAGAAAACATTGATAGGGGGGGAGCAAAACTTACATTTCAAATAAGGGGCAAGCCGGATATCCGTGTACTCAGGTAAACACATGCCCCCTGATGGTAAGTATATTTATATCTTGATTTTCGTGAAGTAGCTAGAGGTACACAGAGCCTCTGTCAGAGGCTTTTTTATGCTTGTCAGGGGCGGATCCAGGAAAAATGAAAGGGGGGGGCTAGTAGAGAGGGGCGAAGCCCCGTACGAGGGTGGCGGAGCCACCCAGGGGGTGGGTGTGGGAAGGGGAGCCGAGGCGAAATTTTTTGCTTTTTTACAATTTGCTCACACTTTTACCTTTGAACTGTCATATTAATAAGTGAATACTGAATATGAAAAAGTTAATCAAAAAACTCGTTCTAATCAACAAAAGGATGTATACTGTAGATGTTACATCTACATTCATGCACTCTTGGTACTACATGAAAGAATCACAATGCCTACCCAGACTGCACTGAGAGTGAGAGGAGGTAAGGCTGGTTCCTTGCAACTAGCTGAAAAAGTCTGAGATCTGCTCCATGTTGCAGCTCAACAGCATGCACAATAGCCTCCTTACAAGGCCTAGGAAGAGAGGCCTGGGATATGATCGAGGCTACAAACATTGCACAAGGAGCTGACTCAGCAACAGCAATAGTTGACCTATGCACTTTTATATTAGTTCTAGCTACTAGCTAGCTAGTATGTACGTCCAGCTAGCTAGCCTACATCCTTTATACTCTTAGTAGCTAGACTTGGCTGTTGTCTAGCATCTCTTAAGTCAGTGAGTCTACATGCAGATGCATAAGTAACAAGGTTGGTGGCAAAATTGTTGTAACCTCAGACTGAGCAATACATAGGTAGTTTTTTCAAAAGGGGGGGGCTTCAGCCCCTCAAAATCACCCCTGGATCCGCCCCTGCTTGTGTTCCTATAGCACCTATGATATAGCTAAGGTTGTATTAGTAAGTAGTGTGCTATGTCCCAAATGGCTACACAAATGAGGTGAAGTTGATGTTTAGCAGTAGAACTGTTTGTATACTTTTTTACAGACGGCAAAATCAATTCTCACGAATTATTCATGTTTAGACTCCCACGTTAGAAGTAAGCCTCGAGGCGAAACACGGATAGTACCGGAAGTGCACTCCGTTGCCAATCCCTTTCTCTTCTATCTATGGTATAACTACCATTTGCGTGTGGGTGGATTCACTAGTAAACCAATAAAAGTACACTTTTTATAATAATTTATTAATCAATTAACCTTTTGTACTATGGTCACCCACGTGGTTGATTAAACTTTTAGTTCAAGAGAGAAATCGCCGTCACAACTCTAGGCTCATACGAGGAGCACTGATCTTACTGAGATGGCATCAAACAAGCATCTGGAAGCAAATAGATATCATTTTTTATTTTATTATACTGACTAAAAGATATCTCGACCCCCAAGAATCTTGGTGGCAATTGACGCATGCGCAGACAATGTATACCAGGCCGTCTTTCTCAATTGGTATATAGTGGCCTGGAATCGAGGCTATAGTGTATAATTATAATTATAATAATTAGTGGGGGGGGTGGTCAGTTGCTTGGATACTGTCATGGTACCCCTGTCATCTGGGCTACCTGTAGGAAAGTTTCAAGTGATTTAAATCTAGTATGGTTCATGAGATATGAATAAATAAATAAAACACATAGAATATTCTATATAGCTGCATGCATGAGAAAGAGTTAAAAAGAATTAAAGATTATAAACGTCATTGCTGTTAACAAACATGATTTTATTTATCAATATAAGAATCCAAATTAAAGATCATAGCTAATTGTAACTAAACCCTTCGTGTGCAAATGCAGCCGTGTCTATACTAAACATGTAATAGTTTGCTACAAAAGACACAAGAGTCTCCAAGCAACAATTGGCAAATAGTTCCATACTTCAGCTTAGTAGAACTAGTACCAGTTGCTTTGGTTACCGAGTAGTCAGAAGGAAGGGAGACGGCCACTAACGACGTATGTACTTCCTTCTTGAACGCTTCGGTATCATCATTCATCTCATAGCATTTCTCGACACTCAGTTCGCTGTTGTACTTATCAGATCCAAGCACTTCTACTATACTGTTTTTAGACCAATCAATTAGTTTCGAGAAAATATTGGAATTTCTTGACTTGTCCGAGGCATATTGGGAAACCAACATTTTGAGACGTTTGTTTTCTTTCTTGAAACGCATGAAAGACAGGTCAATTTTGGATTTAGACTCGTCACTCCATGCAAGGAAATTTTTCGCAAGTTTTTCTAGAGATCGAGTGATAATCACGTTCGAGTCCATATAAAAACCACCCCAATTGTACAGTACTAGAGCACGGGTGATAAACTTATCCAAATTGTCATCTAAGAAATCAATTTGGTGAGGTTCAAGCGAGAATATTCTGCTAAATAGCTTATCACGATTGTATTTTGTCACTGTTATCTGGTAGCCAGCTTCTCTGAAGACATCGAAACGGCCATTATCGAGTGTGTTACTATGAACAAGAACGTTGGCACACGGATGGTAACGGAATACAGATTCGATGGAACGATGATCCTGCCAAGTAAATTTGAAATCGGGAGATGGGAAGTGAAAGTGAAACTGCAAGCAATCCTTACAAGGAGTTGGAGGGGACAATGGAATTAAACCAAACTTGCGGGCAGCATCAAACAGAGAAGGTCTTTGACGAATCTCGTACCAAACCGTTGCTCGAAGACGCATCATTGTCGCCACATCGGGATTAGGTGGTGGGTCGTCCCAGGGAAACTTGGCAAACCATTTGGGTGCTTCATCTATCGTAGTGTTGAACATATCCAAGGTGTGAAACATTGTTGTCAGGCCAACAGTACGAGAGGAGCTGCCTTTTTTAGAACCACCACCCCCAGGCATTTTCTCCGAGTTGATAAAAATCACCGGAGTCCCCATACCAACGCAGGGTAGAGCACTGTGGATTCGTTGTGTGATAACCAGTTTAGCTCTTGAATAACGTTCAATTAAATTGAAGGCTTCAATAAATAGATCTTGTCTGATTATACGGCCCACCAATGTATGCTTCACACGGATTCCCCTGTCTCTGATTTTTTTCGGAAGCATTTGAAAATACTCCTCCTTCACATCAACAATAAAAATCTCATTAGTTTTCTCAGATTTCACTTGAAGCATTAAAGTCATACAACCTGAGAAGTACGCAGGTACATGCAGATCCGTTAACATTTTAAGAGTTACAGTGTCTCGGCAACCGATCGGTGCCCTTTCCATCGTATAAGCAACATTTTCCCTCCACTGTGGTGCCATTGGTGGGGAGATATGAATTGAGACCATTAGAGGGTGGACATTGGATGGGGGTGGCCAGCTAGCACTACTATCTCCCCACCAAGCGTTGAGGAAAACCGTAACGGCTTGATCTTTTTTTGTTGTTGCAATTATATTATCTCGATCGAGAAAAGTATCCATAAACGGAAGGAATTGCAGACCGGGAAAGTCTTGAATTTCATCACCAACATTCGCGCCACCTTCTTTTTTCACTCTCGCATCAAAAGAAAGAGTCCCGTAATGCTGATTCCATGGTTCGTCCGGTTCCAGTGATAGGAAACGGTACATGAAAATAGTGGTGGCTATAACCAGATCTTCAGCTTTGAAGTACTTACCTACAGTTTGAGCATCGAATGAAATCGAAGTCACTGAATCATACTTTTTAGAGGGTTTATAGTATTCGTTGTTGAGCACGGTTGCGAGTTGGTTGATGTACGCGTATTGCTTTGGAAAGCATGCCAGTTTGAAATGTTCTACAGTAGTCTTCGTATTGTTCAGTCCTATCCACGGTTTCGTACAACTGGGAATAGGGACGTTTTGTTTGTCTTGTAGTTGAACGTTTGGTTCAATGTACACTCCTCCGTACTTCCATAGAATGCCAAGTCCCACAACTACTTGCAGGTGTTCTTCAAACGATGCTTTGGCTAAAACTTTGTAAAACAAGTGTTTCGAAAACCATTCTTCGAAAGGAGTTTCTTGAACAAGTTCACCAATTAAAAGAAACTCGGCGGAAATCTTTTTGTTTGAGAGATCTGCAATGGATTTCATACAGTGTGAAGTACCACAATACACAAGAACAGGATTCCGTTTTGTCAGACTGTTCAAATTTGATAAAATTTTGTGCGAGAACGGCCGATCATATACCCAAGCAGAGCGTATTAAATTAGCGACAGCAGGGGGACTCTCAGCAAGAGGAGAAATATTGTTCTCAGAAACAACGCTTGCAAGATTTGTTGTTGTGATAGTCGAGCCAGTTGAAACAGGTCCTTGTATAAAGAAAATTGACCCCAAACCGACAGCAGCCAGCACCAAGAGTAACTGTGGTGGAGAAAACTTATCACCTCTTAAGTTTCGGTAGATATAGATGTAGAGACCGATGAGTACAGCACCTAATCCGATAATCATTTTCCAGGAGATAGGAAGTTGAAAGTACGCTAGATTGGCAGCGATGACAATACCACGTTTCAGGAGATTCAAGATGGCGTGTGTTAGTGGAGTGAAACGTTGTAGAACGTAGATTGAGGCTAAGTTGTAGGTGCAGTGAAAAGAACTTGAAATCACACCTTGGTGTAAGTTTTTCAAGAGAGCAACATATTGGAAGAAAGCCATTTTTGAGATAATAAATGGGGTTAAAATAAACACACTGTTTAGCGAAAGAACGGCATACTTCTGAAAAGCACTGTCCCAAACCTTGCCCAATCTCTTCAGATAAATGTTTCTGATCGGGAAAGCGACGTTCGAACAAAGAGCAGCTAAAAGTCCAACCACGAGAAAAGTCGAGTCAAAAGCCACAAACAAACTAGCTCCAACCACCATGATGATGATCGCCAAAAGTGTTGTGGAATTGAGCACTGTGTAGTCTCGATAGAGTACCAGAGACAGGCCGAACATGAACAGAGGCTCGCATGCTTTTACGACTTGCGTCATGCTAGAGCTGACCATTGCATAGGCTGCATTCGTCGCCAAGTTCCCGGCAACATTGCCAATCGAAGCTATGAGTATCGTTTTTTTAGAAGCATCTGCAGGCCATATAGAATTTCTAGAGATAAGCTTTATCCACATAACGGAGACAATAGCACCAATCAGATGTTGTAAAAATGTCAATTCGAGCCATCGAAAATCTTTACTTGCATCAGACCAAGAGTTCTTGTCGGGTTTGCTTTGCCCTCTCATAAAGTTCTTCGAAGAGATGGCCGTGATACTGTTGGCAGCCCACCACATTCCAACCGATATAGCAATAAGAAGATTCGCCTTCATATCCGAGACCTGTATATAATGTACGTATAATATGTGTATGTGTAAATTAATTGATCTTGGTCCAATATCCTGTATACTTAATGTACAGTTAGAGGCCAAAATAAAGTTTCTGTTCCATTAAGCATGCAATGACGACATGGTACCCTATTATAAACGTGTATATACAAATTTTAGCGAATTTGTAATTAACTATAATAATATAAAAAAGTCTGAATCTCATTAAAAAAAAAAATTTTTTCTTCTTTTTTTCTAATGTACTTTTGTATAATGCAATGTACTTTTTTGAGAGTCTAAGCAAGCTATACCTTACTGTTACTATTATAGACGGGTAGTAATTTTAGCGTTTTCAGATTTTTCTCTGTTTTTAGGGTACTCATTTTGGCGGATTTGTAGCAAATTCATTACCACAATTATATCTCAAAAGATATACAGTATGAGTTTTAAGGTTGAATGGAAAGTTTGGAGTCAGACAGATGAAGAAAAGGGCTAGCTTACTTAGCATACTCTCAAAAGTACGTTACATTATACAAAAGTAAAAAAAAACAATTTTTTTAATTTTTTTAATGAGATACATAATTTTTTAATTGCGTTTTATTAGTACTTAATTTAGTTAATTACAAATTCGCTAAACTTAATTAGTACCCGTTTTTATAATAGTAATAAAGGTATATTATGTTTGGTTCAAATTAATACACACGAAAGGTTGATGCCGAACCACTCAAGCAACAATTAATGCTGATACCTACAACCCAACACCAGTTCACATTATATATTCACGTAGGAATGTATAGGGCGCCGTTTGTGCCAAAAGTGCTCAGTATTTTTTCCTGTAATATGGTTTACAATAACCTTAAAACTGCTGTATATACTGCATGTTTAGAACTATAATCATATAATAATTAGTAGCGTGCTATAGTATAGCTATAATTATGAGTGCATGCATATACCGTATAGTGCAAAATATTCGAGGCACTTATATTTCGTGGAATGGCCTCTAAAAACATTTCGTTGCACAATGTTCGCGGAATTGCTGCTTACTGGAAGCCACGTACGCCTTTAAATCTTTGCACGTTATAGCAGATAATTTTTTTAAAAATTATAATGTGGAAGGACAGTTAGAAAAAATAAACGTGTACGTATTTAGAGTTCTAAAGATTTGTGAGACTTTGGGTATATATACATGTATAGTCTATTCGCACTCGAACCGTGTCTCCGCTTGGATCAGGTCCATTGGAGACTGGCGAATGTCTCTTCTGCGGGTGGAACGAGAACCACGAACACAACGTATGGCTGATCTTGCCAATGAAAAGGCCAGACTGCATCTCATCCAGCCTACCACCTGACTGTAGCTTTCGTTTCTTTACGTGGCTAGGTCTCCAACCAGTCTCTTCACTACAACTGAGGCGGCCTCCTTGCCCATGCCTCCACATGCCGAGAAAACTAGAGGTGTGAACGAGCCATGCTCAATTTCATTTATCCTTTCTCTTTTTTTCTCTCTCTCCATTTTCTGAAAAAGCGACTTGAGGGTTTGGACCTATAGCTTCTCGCGTGGGGGTAGAATACCCTTGTGTCAAAAAATGTGTTTCTGCCTTGGGTCCAAAAGCCTCTCACTCTGATGTCTGCTCTGGCTGTTTGATAGCGGAGGGACTCGCCTGTCAAAGGTTGTAACTTGGGCTCAGTCTCAACGTCGTTATGTATTTCCTTCATGCAGGATGCTAGGAAGTTTGTTGTGTCGTCATGGCGCATGTGTATGAAGCCAGATAATTTGCAGATCTGGGAATGGTCTACCGTATAACTTTCACCACATGGGCAAGTTGTTGGTAGATTTTCCAGTGGCCAACAATAGCGAAGGTTGATGTGGTCATGAAAATCTGCTTTGGCATCAAAGAAAAATCCGTGCTCTGCAACAGGTATTGTATTAAGTGTGCTTGAGCCACCTTTCTCACGTGCTAGGGCCATAGCGCGTTGTTGGGGTTCTGGTAGGCGTCTCTGTAGATCATGCATCTGCCTTTATTTTGTACAATACGTCGTGACGTTGTCGCACGGCCATCTTTTGATTGAGGTCCTGGTCAATGCTCGTCATGACATCTGTCCCGTTGTCAGTAATCAGCTGGGTGAGTTTTGCTGTGCATTCAATTGAGTCAGCGTGTTTGCTCCTTGAATCCTTAACAGGATCGTTGAACGACATACCTCCCAGCCGTGTAGGCAGTGTCATCAGCTCCAGCTCTGTGTCATTTAGTTCATGTTTCACTATTTTTGGTATTAGTTTGTGATCAATAGCGTCCTTCAGTGGTTGCATGTGGTCCCCCGCGGTAGGCATGGTTCTTTGAATAAATGTCCATCGATGCTGTAGTCCAAACACGAAACCAGTGTATGCAGCATGGGGTTGGGTGGAGGCAATGTCAGCAAGCCGAGACCCTGTTCCACCCAAGCGGTAACTTTTCCCTCTAAGTATGTGGCAACAAATGCTGGGGACCCAATCGCTGCACCCAGGTGACGCTGTCCTGACTTATTTGCTAAATCTTCTCCATCCTCAGACATCTGGATGCCTGTGCCTTCGAATTCTTTAACTGCTGCTGCTCGGCATTCACGTTTTTGATGGTTTTGGGCAGTACCCATACGCGGGTCCTTGTTGCAGTAGGATGTCCCAGTAGTTGCGTAAAATCTTCAGGTTCCCCCCAGCTGCGGCGTCATCGGCATACCATATTTGAACTGCACTGGGAGAATCATCCGTGGATAGCACACTCCTGCATTTGTCTATTAAAGATACAGTGCTTAGTGCATACATCGCCATGGACAGGGGACATCCCCTGGGTGGTACCTTCTTCTGAGGACAGTTCCATTCCTCCTGAGACAAATAGTCTGGACGGCGACCGGTAGAAATTTAAGAGGACTGTTGCCAGAGGTGGGCATGTGTATCGGATGTTATGGAGGGCCACTGCACGATTCAGACAATTAAATGCATTATCTGCGTCAACCAACAAAACGGCGTCTGTGCCTGCTGAAGCGAATACCTTTCTCAATGCATGTATATAGCAGCTTCACAACCAGACGGGTGGCCTGCACATACTTGCATAGATCCTGCAGCTTTGGTAATAATCTCTCTTGAGCACAGACACCAGGGACTTGCCAATAATACGTCTCAGGTCGTACTCCGGCCAGGGTTCTTCGAAAGGGGGATCAAACGATTGTTTAGAAGTGGGCTAAGCCCGACTGGGTCCACTTCCTGTGATGCTATGTGCCTTGCCACCGTCCGCCACCGCATCACATACAAATCTTTTGATGCTGACTTAAAAGATACCATCATACGTCTCCATATATAAGCATCTCCCATGGAGGGACCCGCGGCACCGTGGGTTGCTAGTGCAGTCTTCCTTACAACCTCAACAGTTAGACTTTCGAATAAGAATGGGGATAATTCTAATTAAAGAACAATTTTCGTGGACTTAATTTTCGTGTAGGATTGCTAACCCACGAAATCCGTGAAAATTAAGCCCCTCGAAAATTTCGCGCTATACGATATACTATAATTATGCTATTATTATAGGAGCACATAATTATTTGTGTTCCTGACTTCATGTGCATACTACAATTATATCATGCATGTATGTTAGTTGTGACACATGCACGAGTGCCACATGGGTTATATTGGCTCAGTAGTGACTTAGGCTGGAGGGCCCGCAGGCACTACTGAGCCAATATATTCAATGTGCACAGGAGTGAGCTGTGTAACAACTGATTTGTTGCATTCCTTGTGCATTCCTTTCAGTGTACACATCACTCCTTTTATAGGACAACTAGTTTCAACTACTTGTGGTGGCTGTGGAATGCACCCAGACGCACCACTGAATCTGTTGACAGTGTTATACTATAAAAGGGACCGTTTCAGGTTACTGGGTGGACCGTGGGCTTTAGGTAACTTCAGCCACACTATGCCAGTATCTAGATAGTGGCACAGTTCAAGGCTTGACCTGTGCCATATGGCCGATATTGGCACAGTGTTTCCTTTGATCTGCCCACTCAAAATGCAACAAATATACATATCATAATTATAATAATATGTATATGCATGTAGCTATATACTAACACACTACCAAGGGCGTATGAAGAGAAGAGGGCATGCAACTCGCAATGTAACTGTAGTCGTCAAAATACTGATGAGTCAGCAGGATATACTCCAACCGCCCACACGTAAATAGGCATGATAGTGGTGTGTTTTCAGGTAGGTTGAGGGAATGCTTCAGAGTGTAAAGTACTCATGCATAAGTTGTAATTAAATTATTGTGCACTGTGCTGTATGTACATCCAACAGTAATTTAACTAGTGTTCAAGCTGGCGCTGTGCTAATGCCTCTCGCCATGTTTTTGCTTTCGCTCAAAAGTATTAGAGTGTTATAGAAAGGTTAATAATTTGCAATAATTATGATTTCAAATAGGTGTTAGCAATTGAATGAACATTAAACACAGTAAAGCAAATTGTGTAGAAAAGGTTGGTTTGTGGCTTACCTGGACCTCAAAAGAAGAAAATTGCTGATTCTGCAAAATGGATTCTCTTACACGTGGTATTGAGCGCGCATGCGCATTAGATCTACATCCTAGCTTCTTTAGCAGCTCTTTCTAACTCTTGTAGCCAACAAAAAGCTAGCGCTTAAGTGCAAGGCTAACTCATAAGTTGAATAGAAAGTTTGTGGGAACAGATGATGCTATGAAAGATTCTGAAGAAACTGCAACAGCCTTCAATGTGAGTCAAACTAGCCATAACTCGAGAAAGAAGCTTTAGTTTGCTAATCCACGAATCAAAATCCAAGAGAACGTGGCTAGAAGCCTATAGAAGCTGTTAGTTTTCGTTGCATTGTAACCGTTGAGCAGTTATAGCTGGAATACACACACAGACAGACAGACACGTACACAGTCAGCTTTACCGTATCCCTCGTGCGGCTACGCCTCGAGGCATAATTAAACTATGCATGAGTAACTTTACACTCTGAAGCATTCTCTCAACCTACCTGAAAACCTCTGTATACTAGAAATTTACCGCAAAATTAATTTAGAAGAGCTTAGAATTGATCAATGGCTGCTTCTAGTCTAGCATTGGTCCTTCTCTTCCGCTTGTTGACCTTTGTGGCTAACTCTACCCAACAGTATACAGTGCCAGAGGAGGTCGGACATCACTTGAACTTTCACTAATTATGACCTTGTAATGACATTCCAGGCCAAATTGCTTTTCGTTTTTTGCTGAGCAATAGCGTCTACTGTACTTCTGCTAGTCTTTATTTTAGCCACCCTCTAAAAGTTGGGCGACCTAATCACGAGTCTATGTTATAGAGGGCGACTGATTTATGAGAGAATATTTCTGCACGGTTTCTGTCGCTGAAACTGTTGACAGCTAGTTGTGTTTGGTGTCTCTATGATGGTTTGGACCTAACCTATCAGCACATAATACCCATACTAGCTAGATCCGCCTAGATCCAGTCATGTTTTACTGCTGAGTCAGCAAAAACGAAAAGCAATTTGGCCTGGAATGTCATTAAAAGGTCATATAATTAGTGAAAGTTCAAGTGATGTCTGACCTCCTCTGATACAGTGCTAGCTAGCTAGCTGTCTTGGTGACTATTATGAAGTAAGTGCATGTGCAAGTGCACACGCCCCTCCCATTTGTAATTGTATAGTTGCATGCCCTCTTCTCCCTTGACGCTACATAACTGTTATGTATTTAGGTTACAATAACATGCTATATATAGTATAATTATATAAAAGGAGCTAGATCTATACAGGGCCATAAGAAAATGTTTTAGGTAGGGGGGGGGGGGCAGGAAAAAATGCAACGCATGCAGGGGGTGGGTTCGGGAGGGGAAGAAATGTTTGATGTTCTCAGAGATCAAACTTTAGAAATGAAAGAATCTGCATGTGAGAGCTATTAAAATGTCCAAAATAGTTTATTCGACGTGTGTTAGTGGAAGCAAAGTCACGAGCAACTTTTTCAAGGTCAAGCGAATCAGTTACAGCTATACTAAAGTAAGAATAGATGCTGGGAGGTCGTTGAGCTTCAAACCTTTTTCATCATGGGCAGGCTGAGGTATTGAGGAGAAATTCAATACTCCTTGTGCTATTATAGTGTTTCAGCTGCATGTGGATCAAAAAATAGTAACTGTTACTGTGTACAGTGTTGTTGCAACAAACCACATTGTATATTCACCAATGTGGTTAGATTACCAATGTGGTTAGATTAAAGGCACTAGTAAAAGCCTTAGGGCGTGCAGTGTGGTTTACTAATTGCATGTAAACCACAATGTAAACCCACAATGTAAAAACATGGACTATTAGGACTATATTTGAGTGGTTTCTTTACTAGCAGTATCAAACCAAAATTGGCCATGCGTGCAGTGCATGTTGCACACCAACTATAGATCTAGCTATACACAAGGTTGCAGTTAGTAAGGCCTATATACTCCACAGACATGAAGTGGAGAATGGTGTACCAGAAGTGTGTACTTGGTCTATCACACAGACTAATATAGCTAGCAATTTAAAATATGCATGAACATGTTGATAGCAGTGGCGTAGGAAGAGAGTTATCACTTAGATAGCATGGATATAGCTTATAAAAGGGGAGCTGCATGATACGCATGTACACATATTAAAGTGCGCCTGCAAGGGGATCTTGGGGTTGTTGTCCCCTAAAAAAATGTGCCTGCTCTGGTGTATTTGCTAAAAGCATTCCATTGAGCTTGCATGCATGGGCACAAAGCAAGCATGCAGTGTTGATTAAATGGGGGGCCTGCATGCATGGTTCCTACCTGAAACGAGCCCTTTTATATATAGTATCACAATCAAGGCATAAGAATTTCATGTGCATGCACAGTCAACCACAAGTAGTTGCAAACTATAAGTGTCCTATAGTGATGTGTACACGGAAAGGCATGCAACAAATCAGTGAGTCTAATCACCTGTGGATGCGATATAGCACTGTGTTTGTACCGTGGATAACCTCAACACAACAAGGTGTAGTATAGTTTTAAACTTCAGCGCTTCAAAAACAAGGCTAGATGAACAACTCATTGCTAGGTACTAGTATCATAAATGGGAAGAGTAGCAGTTACTGTATTCTTGAGATACACAAAATAGCCTACCTCTAAGGTAGTCTCATGAATCAGTCGCACCTTTGGTGTCCGTCTGAGCACTCTTTACGTGAAGTCATTTCACAATGGAATGTATTACGTCACTGTACAAGCTAACAAAACCATAAAAATGCAACCACATCCGTTATCTCTGCGCAGCCACATCACTGCTTGCTGCTCAACCGCATGTAAAGTTTCACTATTTGCTGCCTCCTATTCAAGGTACCTGATGCTTGAGCAATCTCATTGGTCACGTTGGACCACCGTGGCCCATGAGTTCAAGTAAAGAGTGCTCAGACGGACACCATTGTCGCCACATCGGGATTAGGTGGTGGGTCGTCCCAGGGAAACTTGGCAAACCATTTGGGTGCTTCGTCTATCGTAGTTTTGTACATATCCAAGGTGTGAAACATTGTTGTCAGGCCAACAGTACGAGAGGAGCTGCCTTTTTTAGAACCACCACCCCCAGGCATTTTCTCCGAGTTGATATATCACCGGAGTCCCCCCAACGCAGGGTAGAGCACTGTGGATTCGTTGTGTGATAACCAGTTTAGCTCTTGAATAACGTTCAATTAAATTGAAGGCTATACAATAAATAGGTCTCGACTGATTATACGGCCCACCAATGTATGCTTCACACGGATTCCCCTGTCTCTGATTTTTTTTCGGAAGCATTTGAAAATACTCTTTCTTCACATCAACAATAAAAATCTCATTAGTTTTCTCAGATTTCACTTGAAGCATTAAAGTCATACAACCTGAGAAACATGAAGGTAGATGTGGCTATAATAATGAATGACCATGTCTTATTCGTATATAGGTTTCTGTAGCGACGGTGAATTCAACTCCATGAGGAATAGGGGGTATACCAGACCTATCTCTGTGTTTCTCATTCGTTCTCAAGTTCATGCAAAGTATGCCCGACTGTCTGAAAGCACAATGCTGGCTATGCTAACTCCAAATGGTAACAATAAAATTTATAAATAATGATTACATGATGAACCACTTATTCTTCAGTGTCTTCCAATCAGCTAATTACTGCTGAAAAAAACCAAACCCTGCTGTGACTCCTACATTACTATGTGAAATTTGGATAGTGCAATGCCTTTCATGGGATGATGTGATTTCTGTGCTCTGTCTACGAACAGTTCCAGCTGGTTACTCCTGCCATGCCTGGAAATCTGGTATTAAAGTTCGATTATAGTTAATGTATAATTATACAGACCTCATTATAGGACAGAAACTAGAGCTGGAAAAGCGTGTTGACTGTACATTAACAGCTTATATGTGATATCAATATTCCTTTACCACTTTTTTGCAAGTAACAAGTGCATGCAATGACGACATGGTACCTTATTGTTACTATTATAACTAATTTTAGCAAATTTTAGTGAATTTGTAATTAACACTAAATTAAGTACACGCAATTACTGAATCTCATAAAAAAAAATTTTTTTCAATGTACTTTTGTATAATGCATGCTAGCCCTTTTCATCTGTATCTGACTCCAAAATTTTCATTCAACCTTAAAACTCCTACTTCTACATCTTTTGACTAAAAAATATTATTGTGGTGATGAATTTGCTACAAATCCGCCAAAATTAGTACCCTAAAAACAGAGAAAAATCTGAAAACGCTAAAATTACTGCCTGCCTATAATAGTAACATTAAGGTATGTGCAGTCTCGTTCAGGCTTGATTCTGTTTTTCAACACACCCGAAGAAACGTGGATGATTATAAAACCTACCTGCTGCAATTATAATATTATGGTGAGCCTTGTTTCAAAATGGCGATACAAAATACCATGTGTTGGTGTCCCAAACTGGAAGGATAAATCGACTCGATGTGTTTTATCAACTCGATTTTATCGACTTCATCTGGTAGGGATCGACTCGATGTGTTTTATCAACTCGATTTTATCGACTTCATCTGGTAAGGATCGCCTCGATGTGTTTATCAACTCGATTTATCGACTGCTTCTGGTAAGGATCGACTCGATTCCAGGTCGCTGGAGGAAAAGGCGAGTTTCGAGGGCGGCCTGATATGGCTGTAGATCTACTCTACCAAAAGGCGCTAGAATTAAGAAGGCACTGAGACTCTTGAGGCCACAGGCACGCCTACAGCAGCTCAGAGTAGGGACCTTCTGAGCCTGAGATTACACAGCAGCTACTTGCTATGTTTCATGAACTCAAGTAGACAAGCATTTAGTGATTTAATTACTGTGACCCAGTACAAGTAAGCTGCTGTGACCTTCTGCATGCAGGCGTGCCTGGAAGGTCAGCTACTCTGACCTGCTGTAGGCGTGCCTGTGGCCTCAAGAGTCTCAGTGCCTTGTCTGAGCCTAGCGCAATTGTTGCAAGAGTACAGCCATAGATAGCCTTGATATCAAGCCGCCCTCGAAACTTGCCTTTTCCCCCAGCGGCCGAATCGAGTCGATCCTTACCAGAAGCAGTCGATAAATCGAGTTGATAAAACACATCGAGTCGATCCTTAATTACCAGATGAAGTCGATAAAATTAACACAGAGTTGATTTTTGGGACACCAACACATGGTATTTTGTATCGCCATTTTGAAACAAAAGGCTCACCATAGCAATTGATCATATATTTATAGTTCAACCGACTGTATAGCCTCGAATCCATAATCGGCCTGGAATCGAGGCTAGATGAGCCTCGAATCCAGGCCGATTAAAATACGGCCTGGTATCTATTGGATGTCTAATTAATCATCGTCCACGCCCATGTACTATATCTACTACCATATATATAGCGGGTGATTTTCGTGGGGTAAAATATTCGTTATTTTTGTGGGCAAGTTCCATGAAATTTTAACGTAGGCGTGGCTTACCAGAACGTAGGAATGCAGTGCAGCCACGAAACGAAATTTTTACTCACGAATACCACCGTTTTTCGAGTTGAACGAATTTTTTACCCCACGAAAATTACCCGCTATATACAGTATGTATATATGAAGCTTTTTTTATAGCCTAGCCTAGCTAGCTAGCTATGGCCCTCTCTATGGTGTTGTCGATAAGGCTTGCACCGAAGCCAGAAGAGGCTCTGAGTCTCATCTACCTCTATGATGGTTGGATGGTCGTGATGTTTTGAACTGGGTTTCTGACAGACTCTGGCAAGTCTTTGACTTTGTGCTTCCAACTGTAACCATAGGGTCATCGTAGAGGTAGCATCTGGCCTTCTAGACAACGACAACGCAATAGAGAACATAAGCCACAGCTTCACAGGAGACATAGATAGAAGAGTTTAAAGACTATGGCAAGTCTTTGACTTTGTGCTTCCAACTGCAACCATAGGACTATCGTAGAGAGCCTCTTCTGGCTTCAGACAAGTGTGTAACCCTTCTTGAGAACACAATAGAGGGCATAAAGCCACAGGAGACAAGTTAAAAATAATACGGAAAGAAACTAGTAAACAAACTAGTTTACGGTATAATTTTACAAAGGTTTACTAACGTGAACGAATTCCCCAGATTCTGAGGAACTCAGTTTGCGCATGTGCACTATCACCCATGCAATAGATACCGTATAGCGGGTATATTTCGAGGGTATAAATTTTTGCGGATGGACCATTACAAAGGATTTCGCGGATTTTATTTTCGTGGTCTGAGTTCCAGCCTTTTGGCGCATGCGCACATCAACATGCAGCTGTACCTCCACACCGTTAGCCTCGAATCCATAATACTGAACACGCCTACTATTATAAATTTTCGTGGGTATAAATTTTTGCGGTACAGGCTCAATCCGCGAAAACCGCGAACATTTATACCCTCGAAATATACCCGCTATACGGTACATCTCGAGGCTAAAGCTAGACTGACTAATATAAGGCTTCAATACATCATAGTAATCAGTAAATTCTTTTATATACCTGATTCTTGTATGGAGCAGTTGCTCACAAACTCTGTAGATCTACAACACTCAGACTGACAGCTCTCCAGATAGATAGAAACTAAATGTGATTGGGTTCAAATCAACAAACGGGTTAGTTTAACCTAAATTGGTAAATGTATATAACCATTGGGTTAAAAAAACCAGCTTATAGTAAAGTAACATTTGGGAGTTTTTTTAATCGTTATACTACTGCGATTATCAAAGTACCTTTTCTCAAGCAGTAAAAACTTCCATTGCCTGTGTAAACAACCATTTGTGATAGGTAATAAAATGTAATGGGTTAATAAAACCACCGCTATAATTATACCGTATAGCGCGAAATTTTTGAGGGGCTTAATTTTCGCGGATTTTGTGGGTTAGAATTCTACACTAAAATTAAGTCCACGAAAATTGTTAAATTACCTGCTATAACGTGCAAAGATTTAAAGACGTGGCTTCCGGTAAGCAGTCATTCCGCGAACATTGTGCAACGAAATGGCTTTTAGAGGCCAATCCACGAAATATAAGTGCCTCGAAAATTTCGCGCTATACGGTAGTCAAAGTGCCTCTCCTCATACAGTAAATACCTCCAGGTTCAGTCGAAACAACCTGTGATACGTATATAACTACTCCAATCGTCAATTCCTTTACTCAAACAGTACCTTGTCATAACAACCATATTTTGTGCTATAGCTAATCAAATAATGTAGCGAGTTAACTGAACTGCAAACACGTAAAGTTAGAAGGCATAGCAGAACAATAATGTATTGTGATTCGAATGAACACAAAGGACAGGGTTTCTGCCTCAAACTTGACGTTGCAAATCATGTGCTAATCATCCAGAGTAATTTTAGGGTTATTATAACCTAGGGTAAGGGTTAGGATAACCTACAGCTGGGTTAAATCCATGCCGTGTGACTCTGCTCATGTGACCCAGAGTCATGTGATCTAAGTTCTTCAAAAACATGTGCAAGTCCAATAGTGGCGTTAAATACATAAGGTTAGTGAGGTCAAACTTCACGAATTGACTCAATATTCTCATGAATTAGCCGCCCTTCCAAGATAGTGACTGTAGTAGCCTCGATTCCAGGCCGTATTTTAATAGGCCAGTGTAATTCGAGGCTAAGGCTAGTGGGATGATGTATAAACAATGCATGATGATATAATACATGTACAATCAGGAGTGCTGCTCCTGGTACAATACATAATGAGCCACTTAACCTGAGCCAAAGAAGGAGAAATCCCTTGTTGTAATTGTCCCTTCAGGACTCTGCAAATAACTGCTATGCTATGTGTACGTGTATCAGTGCTGAATCATTTCTTGACGTACAAGTAGCTGCAACGATGTAATGCGGAACACAATACAGAATTGTTCTCATGAAGGCAAATTTGTAATTGCACTGTTATAATTAACAACAATTACATGCAGGGTGTGTGGTGACTGGTGATAGAAACAGTAAAGTAAAACTGTCAGATGAGGGGGTATAACATAATGTCCGACAGGATCCACTGACTCCACCATCATTGTAGAGTCCCTGCAATAAAGAGTTACAACTAACATAACATAACAAAGATGCACAGAGTTCTACCGCTATATCTCATCAACTATATAAAACCAAGAGTGCGTACGTACTTTAATACGGTAGTACAACATTAACAAAGATGAATAAGCCCTCACCTCAATAGAGCCAAAGGTATGTGTGCTGTGCTGCACGTCTGATTTGAAAGAAGATAATTCTGTCAACACAATTATAATTGAGTGAATACTATACCACGTGACCGCAGCACTATAAAAGTAAACGTTCTAAGTATAGGATATACCACACCTAAGAGATCCTCCTCTTAGGTGTGGTATATCCTATACTTAGAACGCTTACGGTAGACTAGACTCGACACGGAACAGACTCAGAAAAATGGGAAGGCAATGCCCATCTTGAATGAAATTTGTAAACTTTGACCTCGGCTAACCTTCTGTCTTTAATGGCTAGTAAGTCCAAGTGTTATTGCTCAAGTTTTCTTCAAGTTATAGTCATGCATTGCCTTTGACAAAGCTTATTGCCTCTGATCAAAGCTTTGTTATGGAAATGGAAAAGAGCGGCCTGGGATCGAGGCTATATAGGTGTGTACAAAAAGGCTTGAAAGAATCTCTTTTAGCATTAAAACGGCCAGCTGTGGTTAAATGACAAACGATCAACTATGTAAGTACGTTATTAGTTTTTTGTTTTGTGTAATTATAATTAACACACTTATATGTCACGATACTGAGTTTTTCTACTATATAATAATTATGGGTATGACATTTGAGTCAAAAGAACCTATAGCATGGTTGTTCTCACCGATTAGCTACTACTCAAAACAACCTATTGGAGGTTGCTACAACCTATACGGTAATTCTACGTATGGCTGCATGGTTGCTACAACCCATTACCAAATAATTATGCTTAAAAGAACCTATAATTATGGCTGGTTACAACAACCTGTAGCTGGGTACTTCTACCTGTTTTGAATGTGTTAAAATAACCCATCGAGTTGTAGGTAGATCCAACCTATATATACTTTATCTATTGTTGTAACCCAGCATGTGGGTTACTTGAATTGCACATGTGTTAACCCATTTTTCTGGGTTATTATAAACCATTTGTTTTATCAGTGAATACACACGAAAGGTTGATGCCGAACCACTCAAGCAACAATGCACATAGTGATACCTATATACAACCCAAAACCATGCAGTTCACATTATATATTCACGTGGGAATGTATATAGGGCGCCGTTTGTGCCAAAAGTGCTATTTTTTCCTGTAATAATAGTTTACCATAACCTTAAAACTGCTGTGTATACTGCATGTTTGTTTATAACTAGTAACTATAATCATATATCATATACATATTATTATTCGTGGCAGCACCATGAAACGTTTATCCGAAGTCCAGAAAGTTTGTGTACCTCTCCTGCTCTGACTGACACAGCTTATAGGTATTAGAAAGTGTGGAACACAAGTATCTTTATCCGGCTGTCTTGTGTGATTGATGAGATGGCATTTGAAGGACTTGGGAACAGACCTCTTGTAGTTTGTAGAGAGTACTGACACCCCTTTGGAGCTCACTTCCTCATCACTTTGCATAAGTAGATAGCGCTAAAAGATTAATAGCCTATGTCCATTCGTTCATAGATACAAGTTTCGTTCATCGAAAACGGGAATTTTCGTCAGTAAAAATTTCGTTGCATTTCGGTAATTAAGACACGCCTACGTTTTCGTGGGAAATATTCATGGAGGTCAGCTTGCCCACGAATATTTTACCCCACAAACATTTATACACGCTATATAATATGGTAGTATTATATATAATTATACTGTACGTACGTTTTGTGGAACATCTGTATTATCTGCATGTCTGATTGCTGCATGTTGTTCTGAGCAGACTGAGGTGATTTAAATAAAATGCATGCACTAAATTTGCTTGCTTACCAAATTAGGTATCTTCACATGCATAATAATAATTTTATAGTGATCATAGGAATACATTAATTTTGAGAGTGATTCAAACATAACTGTTAACAGTCACAGCAATCACACAATAAATTATGTGTGTGAGTACAGTCACATGTACTAGTGTGATTTAGATATAGATTATAGTCAGAACACAAAAACTTAATGGTATCTGATTGCATGGTCACACAGACTAAAGGTTTTTGTTGAGATCACATTGCCGTCTGAACTCTTGACCTCTCTCGTGAATCCACTTATTGCACACTGCAAAAAAAGATGTGAAGTTTATCATAATTTGCACTCGATCCACGATAAAGAAGCCAAAAGAAATGTATAGTCATGGCAATAATCATGAAGTTACTCACCCCATTTTGAGCCCACTAGCACAGGACACCCAGCATGCCGGGTTCGAAGGTCACCCTCTCCCGATTTTTTCAAGTTCCACCAGAATGTAGCATCGCCCTGGAAATAGCAGCAAACAGTTAATAAATACTCACACATTTACATGTACATACATGTACAGGGCCCAAAAATTAATGAGAGCAAAACATACCTTCGAGGGTGCTATTCTGAGGCCCAGTTCAGTGAACACTGTTGCTCCACCTCTCTCTACAGCACTGATCTGTATGCATGAGTTGTGTGTATGTGAGTGTGTGTCACATGCAGTGTGAGTGCTGCATGTGTACATCATGACACTGCATGACACTGAACAAGTAGTCAAAATTACATCAACATTACATCAACACTCGTCACTATAATAATGGCTCACTTACATAAAACAGTACTGTGGCCATCCTGTTACCAGTTCCGAGACTAGTGAAAGCATCCTCATCATTCTGTGAGTATTATAGGGTGTGCATAAACAGTAATGTGAGCTTATTTATACTAATGTGCATTAAGCACTATACATACACACATGTATGTACTGTAGCTCACCCTGGCAAAGTCATAGTGTGGCTCATAATGTCCTCCTATCCCATAGTTGCACACCTGTATATACAAAATACACCCGAGTATTTAAACCTTAATTGATGTCGATTATTTACAAAAGAAAGGCACACTGTAAACTGACGTACATGTACTGTATGCTATGGTAATCATTTCGATACCATAAACATGCAGGTGGCCATAAAGTGTGCTGTTTAGTGTATACTAGAGGTCTTCACCTGCAACTGCTCTGCTGTTTCCATGGTGAGCCCAGTGAAGTCCTCTATCCTCTGATCAATCTTGACCAAATAGCCCTGGTCATCATCGGCAGGGCTCAGCCAACCACTAAGTGAGTGGAGTCGATAATAATCTTCAAAATGCAGTTCAAAGTTCAAAATTAATTATGTACAATGTACAAACATTATAAGCTCTGTTTATGTGACTTTTTTCGTTGACAAAGAGAGAGAGAAAGGTCTGACTTTGCCATACGATGTCACACGTGCCCACACATGCATACGTATAAAATACATTATCTTGGTTTTATGGCCAACCAACACTACAATTTTCTATCCATTCGTAACTCAGTAATTCAAAATACCTTTGACTAGTTCTGTAGTCAGTATAAATCAAGTTGCCATCCGTGTCACGAATGGTAGCACGTCGAAGCTAGGGATTAAAAAGCAGTAAATGCTAAATCGACATGCCTTAACTATAGGGGATGGATGGCCACCAAGCAGGTACATGTATATACAAGCACGTCTATGATTTGAGAGTTTCGTCCTGGATTAGAAGCAAGTTGTTTTGAGCTAAAGATCGCGGTGAGCTTAGACAGTGAAGTGAGAATAAAATGACGATACCAGATAAATCGTTAAAATCTTTGTTTTCTTGTTTCATTTACATGATTGTAAGAATTGATTTTCTCAATTACCTCTTGCTAATTCTGTAGGTAACAGGAACGTCTACACCAGCATCATTGGTTGCCGTGGCTCTGTTTAGCTGTGGAGATGGGTCAACATTAGTGTACAGTACGTGTATGTATAGTAGGCACACAGAGTCTGGTATAGCCACATGCACTTCCATTGCAAGGAATAGCTCAGCAAAAATTAAATTGAACGCGCGCACTGAATTTTGATGGTATAATGTAACTATAATTATTTCCCGCTATTCCAATGTTTAGTACATTCGTTATTTTGCTCAAGTTTTATATGATTGTGCTGAATTTTCACCATGTTTTTGGATTGTGTTGGTTGGCCATGTTTATATGATTTATGATTTTGCTGTTAAGAATTTTACCTCTTGCTGATTCTGTATTTGACTGGCTCAAATTGTTGGCTTTTCCAGTTCCTAGCCGTAGCACGCTTCAGCTATGTGTGGGGGTGGGGTAATCTTCTTTGAATTCTACGTATAGTTACACTAAGCATGTGTACAATGATCGGTGGTCACCCATCCTAGTTGGCCGAGCTATTCCAAGCCTTGGCATAATTATACACAAAAACAGTAATAATTATTATGTACACGAACAGCTAGGAACATTGTACAAATACATCATTATATGTACGAGTACATTTTGGAAGTCTATAGCACGAATTTAATAATTATGATATAAACAGAGGGTTTTAAATGTACATGCACGGACAATTACGGAGTGCCTTGATAAATAATAATAGTTCAGTGAGTCGACATTACTTTTTAATTAGTGCATGGGTCCATTGTATGCCTATATGCACCTACAATGTATCTAACGCTACACATCCTTAACCTTGCAACCACTCACCACGGGGCCTCCGAGTTCTTTCAGTCGCTCTATTTCTCTGTCACTGACAATCCCCCTTAATATATATATCCGTGGATCTAGATAGACAACCTCCACCTTGACGGGCTGGATGATCAGCCGAGGGTTGTTACCACCATTGTAATAGAAACAGGTCAGCTTGCGTTCGATCTCAGTGGGCTGCAGAGAATACGCATGCACACATCAATTAATGGAGTACAGTCTTGTTCATCATAAGCTATACAAGCGACACTACAGGCTAAAAGAAATAGTCCTTGCAATTGCACCCTACAGCATTGCTCTCTCTCTCTCTACTTTCCTCTCTGCAGGTGGTCTCGGCCTGAGAGACAACGTTCACACTTCAGCATACTTAAAGATATCAGTGATGGTACATATAGGCGGCTTGGCTTATCAACACCCATACATTCATTATTGAGGAACATGGGTCAGGTGCATGGTCCCCCACACACACTCAACACCCACACACTTACGTAGGGACGTCCCTCCCGACAGGTGGCCTCGTATATCTCCCTCTCACTCATCTCCAGACGGTCGTCCTCGTTCATGGGAATCTCCTGGTCGATGAAATCGTCTGGCTTCTCATCCTTGAGGGTGTTGAAGTACGCCATATTGGACAGGGCTCGCTCGTGATTCGGCTCTGGGGGAAAGAGATGAAACTGAACACACTTACACCACAACAATAATTATGTACTTATAAATATAGACAGTAGACGTGAAAAACTGTTGGGCGAAATGAGCCAAATCAAGCAGAAAATTTGACAATTTGTGATCTAACCTTTGGGTTGGCAAGGATCATGACGGCATATAAATACCGGTACCGTACTCTACCGAGATTACGCCCACGTCCGAAAATACGCCCACCCCACTTTTGAGTGAAAGTTCCTGCACAGGCTAATTTGCCTCGAGAATACGCCCACCAGGAAGTGATGCATTTGTCAGTGAGCAAGTTCGTCAAGAAAAGTTTATTGTGCATGTAGTACGCTGGTATAGCTCTGAATATAGCTAGATATATATAGCTAGATCCTATTTGCAAGTATAAGAGACAAGGACAATCTTCTCTGAATCTCTGTTGAAGACTCTGACAGTGACAAGGAACAACCTTCTGATGCAGAATCTTGACTCTTTATACCTAGCTACTTTATCCATGCATTATACCATTGTTGTATGTTGATGTATTCATTGTATTTCAAGAGCTGGTAGGCCTCAGACGCAGACAGAAAAGTCTTAATGAGTGGGCTTAATTTCGAGGCAAACACCTGGGTGGGCTTAATTTCGAGACAAAACTACTGTTTTCGAAATTAAGCCCATCCCACCTGTAGCTGCTTTGTAGCATGCAATTAGGGTGGGCGTAATCTCGGTAGAGTACAGTATAACTTTTTGCTAAGCGATCAACATTTGCAAAATTCGCTTATGTTTGATGCTCGCAAAACATTCTAGAAATATGGCATTCAGTGATCTAGCTAGTCCAGACAAATACACACTCTATTGTGACCCTGGAACAGGCTGTTGCTCCTACTGTACATACAGCCGCTAGTACCAACAAAATATTTAATACCAGTACTTTGTACTATGTAACAATAGCCTCATTATTATATGTAGGTGATTGCAATGACATGTACTTGCAAAACTCACCATTTTGTAGCAGATCTTTGTTGTACCCGGCAGCTCTCTTCAGATTTCCAATTGAGTACTCGGAAAAAGAAAGGTGATCGTAGATGGACACCAGATCAACGTCACCACCTGCAAGTGTGAGGATGTACAAGGACACAGTGTTAGCAACGACTCTCTTAGCTATCAAGTATTATACCAGTTGTACTGTACGTGGATATTTTGAATAGTTGGAGAATCTTTGATAGTAAGGTTTAGGAACCTAGCACACACAATTCCTTAGGTCATTTATTTGCACTATTGCCTTGTCTGTGAGTGCTGTTGTTTTCTTTCATTTAACTCAATACAATTGATGACGCCAATAGAGAAATGCAAGCTACATGTAGGCGTAAAGCTTTACACATTTCAGCAGTAGAAACCAAGGGCGTATAACGAGAAGAGGGCATGCAACTCACAATGTATACTGTGTACGCGTCATATTACTGATGAGTAAGCAGGACATGCTATATTTAGCCAACCGCCCACTAAGTTATGAGGCTAGTCTAGAGTACAAAGTGCAAGTGCAATAAATTCTTGTCAATTTTAGACACACGCCCCCGTCGATTTGTAATACCATAGATTGTATAGTTACATGCCCTCTTCTCTTTATACGCCCTTGTTACAACCTACTAAAAATGACTTACCATCTTCGAATTTGTGGAGAGCCTCTTTCATCCAGTCACGAGCTTTCTTCCAGTTCTTTTCTTCATAAGCAAGTCTACCCACACGGTAACAGTCCAATGCTGAATGTGTGTGTGTGTGGGAAGGGGATGGTGAAAAACGATGAAATCTCTCGCTGATTGACCATAAAGCCATTTCAGTTCTTCCGCTCCCAAAATTTAACAACCTATCTGAAAAAAGGAATTTCAATACCCCAGAAAGGAACGTCTATACAGTTACATAGACTATAGGAGCGGTTGCCAGTGGCTATACACAGCTAACAGCAGGGTGTTGTTGTTGAACACTCAGTATAGGTGTGTGATATACACATTGACCCACTCATAGACACAGGCGACACCAGAAACCCTACCACACCAGACTAAACGAACTTGGCTTCACCACATATTGACCCAGATACACAATACCAATCCAATAATATTGCTATTCGGTAGCTCACTCAAGTCACAACAATGAGACAACAGTGAACATTTCTCTCATACTTGCTACACTCACATGACAATGACAATGGTAGTGGTTTCGTTTAGGTTTTCAAGTGCATAACTGTGGTACAGAAGTTATAGTCTTAGACTAATCACAAGGTTGTATGATCCAAGCCCTCGGGCATCATGCACTGTATATTCCAGCATAAAAAAAACACAGATTACACTACTACGTTGGCTGTTCGCAACTTCTTCGACAGGGTAAAACAGCGTAATTTGTGTTTTCTAACTGCTCCAGTATACCTGAAGCGCTCCTAACATTTAGCACTGCCGAACAATTGGACCGTTGGTTATCTTTTTACGTCCTGAAAACACGATAAAACCTTATCCTCCAAAGACCCTTTACCAGCTACTGTATAGGCTGCTTCGGCATATGCGTGGAACAAACTCCAACACCCTCAACTTTCTTCAAAAGACCAAAAATATAGTAATAGTCTTTTATTTTTTATTTTTGTTTATTCTCTTTTCATAACACAATCATGTCGAATATGTAACCTATTACGTATGTAAACACGTGAAAAACATGCATTGTACATCTTAACTAATCACAAGGATCTGTATAATCACTGTATACCTTAGCAACCACATAGCAACGACAATAAGTTATGATACGAAATTAGTAAACTTCCACTGTTAGTCAGAAATCTTGCATTAAAATGTGCTAGGGAATATAGTTATCACTTAACATGCAAGCTTCTTTATCACCATTACAATTACTGCCATGCAATTAACACTGAGCCCAGTTCACTTCTAATTACATTAACACTCTCTCACCATCCATGGACAAGCTCTTTTCTTTGCCGAGGTTCCCTGAGGCTAGTTCATGGGGTTGTAGGTCGTAAGTGTCCTGTAGTCTCATGACAGCTGTCATGGCTCCGTTGAAATCCTCTTGTGTGGGAAGACGGTAGTTGTTTACAGAAAGGTTGGCCATCAGGTCTAAAGTGAGAAGTGTTACAGTAAGTTGAAGAAAATCACTTCCATAAAATATAATGATTCTTAGGATAAAAGATAGCACACATCAAATTTTGCTCTAGTAAGATATCAAAATACACAAGAGCAGACATCTTGATCACACAGCACGATTACGAGTACACACTACGCAGAAGCTTTGTGCTTATATTATAAGTAGCTAGAATTTCACTGGAACTTAATGTATTGACTAAATTCTAACCTACCATGAGAGTTATCCTGATAGACGAGGTCAGCGAGGTTCCCCCAATTGTTAGTGAATCTGCCCACCAGATGAAGTGAGTTGACTGGGTTATGGAGATGACTAGTTGGATCAACCTCATCCATTAGATTGTGGATGCCACTCACTTGGTCAGCAAATGATTCCAATTGCTGTATTCTACAAGAGAGGTTTGAAACACGCATGGTCAATATTCTCTTAACAGCAAAAATTAGGCACAATAATGTATAGTTACACAACGTCCTTATAGCCCTCGTTCTACCAATTGGAAGAAAAATGCAAACACACACATTGGCAAATAATTATAAGGCCACTCCAAGTGAAAGTCTGGTAACCAAAGCAAGCGGACCATTGTGCGGATGCGTAGTACAAATAGTGACAGAATTGTAGATACTTGAGGATAGAATCAAGAATTAAGAATAAGCGGCGGGTAGACCAGAAACCACTTAGAGTGGTCTAAATACAATTGAATATGCTACACTTTTTATTTTATCATGCAACCAGAGTGAATAGTTGGTATCCAAGTGATACATGTACGTCTTGAGACAAAATTGAAAGTTTGGCACTATTGTGTCACCCTCACCTGTCCTTCTCTCTAGTGATGTACGAGTTGAGAGAGGTCAATAGTTCACTCTCCAGTCCCAAGAGTCCCTCCATGTGAGCAATGGCCGTAAACAACTCACACTGAGCAACGCCTAACAACAGCGCACCCATGAGCAGGGTTAGTAACCTTGCCATCCTTGAATATAATGCTGCAAGAACAAGTTGGGTTAAATTAACAGTCTCTATACTCCAACTCTATGGCAACAAATTGTGACCTATATTATACAGTTTTACTGGATAGCTGCTAGGTCTACAATTTATTAGTAGGCCTATACTAATACTAATCAGTGACTTCTATAATCATATAGCAGGAGACTTACCTTGTTCTTGTCTTTCTGAGCAAGACAACAATGTGTTTTGCTGACTGGACTCTTTATGACACATGGGCAAACACACAAAGGCCTTTTGTTTGTCGGCCATATTGACCATTTGTAGTTAATGATCTTTACCAGACATGGTTTTGTCTGCTTTGTATGTTAACGATCTTTACCACAAACGATAGTAGAAGTCTTTACTAGCTTGGGTTTGATTAACTCTTCAATCTATGATTGCACCTAATAAAATATAACTGGCGAATTTTGACATTTTTAATTATTGGCATCTCAGGCGTGGGTAACTACAGCAATGACATTGTGTGTCTGGAAAACTTGACAGTTAAATTTGGGGATCTTCGGTAAAATATTCCATTAAAACACCCACTAAATTAGAATTTGATGGCAGTTAACTAATAATTTATGACCGGGGAATTCAATGCATTGTTGTTTGGCACAAGAACTTCAAGTCTTTTGCAAATGTAAAATACAAGTATAAATCATGAAAAATGTGGATTCGGTATTAATTGGTTTGACTTGATTCTCTACCCAACAATTCATCACAAGTCTTTATTGAGATCACATTTCCGTCTGAACTCTTGACCTCTCTCGTGAATCCACTTATTGCACACTGCAAAAAAGAAACATTATAATTCTGCATAATTTTACAACCTGTGAAAAAGAAGCCAATCATGTAAGTTACTCACCCCATTTTGAGCCCACTAGCACAGGGCACCCAGCATGCCGGGTTCGAACATCACCCTCTCCAGATTTCTTCAAGTTCCACCAGAACGCAGCGTCACCCTGGAAACAGATTACATATATTAGATAATGACTAGCACATTCTAAGTAGAAGTGGCCTATCCAGATGATTACGTACAATATACCTTAGATGGAGGTATTCTGAGGCCCAATTCAGTGAAGACAGTGGCTCCACCTTTTTCTACATCACTGATCTGTGGAGACAAACATTTAATTTATCTAATTTGTACATTCAGACTCATTTTTGATGACATTTGGCAATTAATTGACAGCAACTACTACACCTATTAGGCTAACAGATTAATTAGCTACACTATACTAATAGTGACCGTACCTCAAAGTTGAACTAAGAGGTCGACTATCGTAAGTACTGAGGAATTGTACATGACTTAAATTATCGTTTATAAGTGGTGAGCTTAATCGACCATACGGCTGAACATTGTACTCACATAGAACAAAACTGTGGCTATCCTGTTTCCAGAGCCCCCTAGTGTGACAGCATCCAGGATGTGTCGATGGACTCCTTCCTGCAATAACAAACTTAGTGTTACAAACAGCTAGTGTATCGTTTCAATTTCATTCACTGTTGCGTTGTGCATGACTACATGTATATGCATGGACTTCATTTTATAGTCATGCGACCTAATTAATCAACATGCTGTTTAGCACCAAACATTATTGGCCGACTTGTTTTGTTAAATTGTTTCACTCGACCAAGTGTTTCTCAGAAACTTAATAAGCTCACCATAGCAAAGTCATAGTGTGGCTCATAATGACCTCCAATCCCATAGTTGCAAACCTGCAGGAGCATTAATTTACTATTACTATGAGTAAATGTGTACACATGGAAGAATAGTAAATTTAAATGACAAACTGAAAATGGACGGTTAAGACACTAGCTATGGCCACTCAAAGATATACACAAGCAGTAACCGAGCCACATGATCATTACTTGAAACCATCTGTTTTCCATAATTACCATAATTACTAAGGTGCACCAAGTAACTGTGTACCATAACGAGTCTCAATACGAACTATTGATAAGTACTTGATAATCCGACTGTCAGTCAGTTTGGCCCACAAATAGAACAGATTAATTATCAAGTACTCTGTTATCAAGCCAGTAAGAAGCGCAGGGAGACATAAAGCTTGCAAGGGAGAAATCGTAAACCTTATCGATCTCGAGTCATCTATGTTTGGTGTCTGATTACGAGTGGCGTGTATAGTAGTTGCTCCTATGGAAGGACTGTCATGTTAGCGTTATTCATTTAGAGCGGCGACCACATTCAAATTTCAGGGATGATTAGCTTATGGCACACACTTAGAGCCAAGAAAAATCAGTTCTAGCGCTTTGCACTTTTATTAGGCTAATCAGCATTAAAGTTAACCCACCTGTAGTGGCTCTGCAGTTTCTAAAGTGAGCCCGGTGACATCCTCTATCCTCTGATCAATCTCGGCCAGGTAGCCTTGTTCATCATCTTCAGGGTTGAACCAAGCACTGTACGTACGAGATTGACAAAGGTAGTGCATGCATTGTGTTGCTTAGCTTTAAGGGAGCTATGTACATTGGCGAGATGCAAGATATTGAAGACGTGCAAACGTTTTGCGAACTGTAATTGTCATCCCTAAATAATTGAAACCTCAGTGCCAACATTAATTATTCGCCAAGTGATACTGCTTAATTATTGTTACCATCCGTTTCGACTCACCTCTTACTGATTCTGTATTTGGCATATTTGTAAAATCCATTTGAATCTGTATTGGTAACTGTTGCTCGCTTCATCTACAGCAGAAATATAATCCATAAAATAACTAATCAAATGCCATTCCCAACATCAGTAGTCCTCACCGCAGGCCCTCCAAGCTCCTTCAATCGCTCCATTTCTTTTTCACTGAGTATGTCTCTGAGGATGTAAATGTTTGGACTCAGATAGACGACCTCCACCTTGACTGGCTGGATGATCAGCCGAGGGTTGTTAGCACCATTGTAATAGAAGCAGGTCAGCTTGCATTCCATTTCTGGAGGCTATACAGAACAAGAGAAAGTGATCACTAAATAAACACGCTCCTTGTACCACAGTGGCATACAGTGAAGCCTGTCTATCGTGGGCAGACCAACAATAATTAATGATCGAAGGAAAAGTATAGCTAGACAGATGTATTAATAACAACAGTGAAAATACGCTAAGCAAACTGAAGGTACACTGTATATGTAAACATCATTTGTAAATGTAAACATCAATTTGTGAAACACATACTTCGTGTCTACAAAAAAACACATACAACACTAGAAAAAAATCAACCCCCAACCGCACACTTACGTAGGGACGTCCCTCTCGACAAGTGGCCTCGTACACCTCCCTCTCCCCCATGTTCATAGTGTCATACTCGTAGTAAGGCAGCTGCTCATCTATGAACTGTTCCGGACTCTGTTCTTTGAGCCCATTCAGTACGGCCATGTTTGAGAGGGCCCGCTCGTGACTCGGATCTGTGCAGTGATAAGTAATTACAGCTGCACCGACAGTTATAGTGTCAGCACTACAAAAGGCTTTGAAATTGAAGGTAACACATATAGTCACGTAGTTGTGTCAATTAACATGCACTAAAGATGATACATAGAAATGTCTATCGACATACGTACTATGTTGTAGCATTTATCGACATACGTTGTAGTATTTATCGACATACGTTGTAGTGTGTATCGACATACGTACAGTGTTGTAGTAGTTGCTCGGTGTACATTGCAGCACTCTTTGTGTTTCCGAGGTAGAACTCAGCAAAGGAGAGAAGATCATAGATGGACACAACATCAACGTCACTACCTGCAGGAGCAGTCTCTGTGAGTGTATATCCTATAATGCCAGGACAACTATAATATAATAAATGTACATGCATACGTTCTGTTGTCTTAGAGGTTTAGCACCCAGCAGTATAGAAAGATCCCTGCTAATAATTAGATTCCAAGATGCCCAAGTCAACCACATCAGTTCTTACCATCATCAGATCTGTTCAGTGCTTCTTTCATCCAGTCTCTAACTTTCTTCCAGCTCTTCTCCTCATACGCGAGTTTCCAACACGGTAGCAATCCAGTGCTGTGAGCATGGGGACGTGTGTTGGGTAAATGTGACAATATGAGTACAAGTACCATGGCTACAACCAATTAAATTGTCAAGGATTTTCACAAGCAAGGAATATGCAAGGGTGTTCATAAAGGTGACGTTGCCAGTCTCGGCAAAATTTTCTTCCACAAGTTAGTCAACTTGCGAAATATTTGGACAAATTCCACAACATCATTATTCTCCATCTTACCGTTCATGGACAAGCTCTTTTCTTTGCCGAGGTTCCCTGAGGCTAGTTCATGGGGCTGTAGGTCGTAAGTGTCCTGTAGTCTCATGACAGCTGTCATGGCTCCGTTGAAGTCTTCTTGTGTGGGAAGACGATAATCATTCACAGAGAGGTTGGCCATCAAGTCTGAGTGGGTTGAAGAAACAAGAACAAGAATACGTTTATATTCTAGACATAATTTATCATGAATGGTGAGGACATACACCTGTACACGTATAACTATTATTAATAGTGATTTGATGACAAAGTAACCTACTAAAGAACTAAGAGAAGCATGAACTATTTCATCACAGAACCAATTAATGTACCAACTGGTATGGGAGAGAGTACAGTTATAAATGAATGCAACACGAACTTAAATGCAGAATTGGCATGTTCTTTGCAGGGTACATACATACAGGTTGTCTCAAGGGTACAAGAGCCGCGACGTACACCTACCATGAGAGTTATCCTGATAGACGAGGTCAGCGAGCTTCCTCCATTCGTTAGTGAACCTGCCCACCAGTTGTAGTGAGTTGACCGGGTTGTGGAGGTGACTAGTGAGCTCCCTCTCATCCACTACACTGTGGATACTACTGACACGGTCAGCAAACACCTCCAGCTGATGGAGTCTGCATGCATGGGAAATAAAGACCATGGACTCACAGAATCCCCTGACAAGTCTTATAATCAGGGCACCCAACCAATTAAGTCCCAACTCAATAAAAACTACTCGGTACATCACAAAAACAGGGACACTTTCTAATAATGGGTCTCAAAACTAAGCTCACAGCAATAGAAAAACTAGTTTAGGCCTAGGGTAGTTTACGTCCCTACAACAACAGTCCACAGCTCTATAATAATTATAGTGAATCTATTTCAACGATAATTATTATATCTACAATTAATTACCGTGTATAGTGCAATTCTAAGGCTGACAATCTTTACCATAACCATAGGCACTGTATTGTCACAGGACTGTTTGGGACTCATATACACTAGTTCGTATTTGGTGCACAATTGATTATCATCAGCTATATTATAATTAATGGTCCTCACCTGCCCTTCTCTCTAGTGATGTACGAGTTGAGAGAGGTCAATAGTTCACTCTCCAGTCCCAAGAGTCCCTCCATGTGAGCAATGGCCGTAAACAACTCACACTGAGCAACGCCTAACAACAGCGCACCCACGAGCAGGGTTAGGAGATTACAGCAAGACATCTACAAGAAGACATCATTATTACACTCACAAGCAATTAAAGTTGCTTGTACAGATTCGTGCAAACAACCTCTTTTAAAAGAAGCGGATGCGATTTCTGGGAAGACGACTATATATCTACGATGTATGAATTCACAATGCTCCTCGATTTCCCTTTGCAGTCTCGATCTACTCATCAGTACAATACAACAATCATCGCATTCAGTACTCGGTATTAATATACATCGATCAAGAGATTATATTCCGCATGTAATTAGTCACAGTATACTATATATATATATACTGCATGCTCAATAAGTTACCTGATCATGAGCTTAAGGAGTATGTTCACATTCAATTATTGCTATAGCCCTGGCTGTGAGTTTGAGATGCCAACCAACCGGTAGTAGGTACCTTCATTAGCATGGTGGTTTCAGCCCGGCCACATGGCAGCCCTGCTTTTCTGCAAGATAGGGGGAGGGGCTCCCTACATTGCACATGCAGGTTATCCTTATTTTGTTCAACCCACAATCAAATTAAAGGTAACCATTGTATAATATTAAAAAATGGAAGTGAAAATGTGTACAAAGCACAAATCATATAATTACAAAGAAGCTTACGATTCACAAATCGTATGTAGGCTAGCTATATCGATAATAATTGCTACTGTAACAGTGTCATAATAATTATCTTCTCACAATATTTTTTGTTTGTTCCTAACTACAAGTGTATAATGTCCGTGGACCTAATTGTCCTCATCGCCCTCACTCTTATCACTCTTCTTAAAATGCTCTATGGAAGCGTACTCCACAGCTTCATGTCCCTCTGCCCCACCAGTAGGAGTGACTGTGGCATCAACTTTCGCCTTATTCTTGTCCTTGGTGGCCATCTCCAAGTCAGCATAGATCAGAGCATTCTGAGAAAACGAAGAAAAGGGATTAACGTGACGTCACAGTCATACAATTTAATGTCACAGTCACAAAATGTATCGATATAACGTCATAGTACAATGTATCGACAAGACTGACATGGGTTTAACGTTATAGCTATAAGTGTATCATCAATAAGGTAATGTCAATAAACCCATAAAGTGCTAAGACAAAACAAAGTTGGTACTCGTGATTACTATTCACAATGCGGCTACTTTGTTGTGACTTGGTAATAAAAGAAGGGGCACAATTGTACGTCATTATACGGTCTGAGTGAGTGAAACCCCTCTTAGAGCAACCACTTCTAAAGAAAGGCCAACCATGATAAAGGACCCACGTCTACGTACCCAGGCCTCCAATGAACCAGTTTTGGTACAAACCACTACAGCAAAGTCCACAAATAGTTCTGAGTCCGCTCTATGAAGGGCTACTGGAGTCAGTGCATAATAGGTAACTCAATGAAAATCCTAGATTTATATTTAGGTAAAGGATAACACACAGCTACAGCTAGGAATGTCTGGTATAAATCTATACAAAGTCATGTGGGACGAGTTATATAGGGATTGGTAAAGATCACAATAATAAGACACTAATTTTGCAGCAGATAGACCATGCACATGTCAAGTCACTACATATAAAACCCAGTTATATACATGATAGACTCGTACATACACTATACTAGTATAAAAAATTGTTAATCTGGTAAGGTTAAACTAATGAGTTTCAGTTAATTAATGCTAATAATCTGCACGACCTTGTTTTTGCCTGAGCCAACACTAATAAGTTTCGGTTAATGTTAATCTGCACGACCTGCTTTTCCCTGAGACAACAAATCCTCGTACTCCCCCTCTGTTGTTGCTGAGGCCTGTGAGTCATCGATTCTCTGTCCCCATGGTTTCTTTATTTGCTCATAGGCAATATTCTTCTTAAGTACTGGAGCGAAAGCTTCGTTGGGCTGCTCAATTGCCTAGTAACATACCACGACCTAGGTTACACATGTACCTACTAACGAGGTGCACATTGCCTAGCAATATACCACATCTGTTAATAATTGGTGTAAGAGAAATATATGGCAGGAATGCCGAGTCGACAGCCTACAACAACATTCCACACTGTTACTGTAACATGAGTAATTAATCGATCTTGAAAGCAAAATCAAAATAATTCTAAGAGGACCTATATTATCTATCAAAAGTGTTTCTCACACTCGTGACTTATCAGACTTATCATTGAAACCTTAGCTATAAATAAGCAAACATGTTTATATAACGAATAATGGAAAAGGGATAATCAACGGAACACACCTTAAACAAACGCACTCAGACTAAGATATGCTCTTCTTTCACAACAAACAATAAAGAGAAGCTAGCTTATTCATTGTTACTAGATAGGAGCCCATGGGAAATCATCTTGTATGGGCTTCTGGTGTATGTTGGGTAATACTCTAATTATGTGGTGGCTTGGCTATATATAGGAGAACAACTGTTCTGGGAAAGACTATTGTACATGCATGCACTATCAGTGAGATCATATAAGCTTCAAAATTTTACCTTTTTGCGAAGTTAAGAAGCCATATATATTCTGAAAGTTGTCATTTCACACAAATAAGCCTACACGTATATTTGGGGCATACAAACCAGTGTACACTTCCTGACCACAGGGGAAGTTAAGACAGCACCTTGGCTCAGTGAGGCCACACACACTAGGGCAGTATCTTATAAGGTCTCAATTACATGTACTATTATGTTCTCCATATGTATCTGCTGAAATGAAAGCTCAAATTATTTAGCCTGCCCAGAGACTAGAAGTCTTTGAGATGAGCCCACTCAAACTGTGGACTAGCAATAACTAATTACTATGCCACACACGCACAAATGAACTAGCTCATAGCATATCCTGTTACATACGACTGGAAAAGCAACAAGAGGAGGCAATGCCTCTCCACAATGTATGCGCCCAGAGGAGGTTCGACAACCGTGCGCCTAGTATTATTTTTGTTGAATCAGCATTTTCATAAACTTGCCTTTAATGTGTTGCACTCCTCTCAGACTTATATGTAGTCCTATCTTGTATTGTTAGGTCTAGTTTAGTAATAGGAGCTCTAACTCTCAATAACATCTGTAAAGGCAAATTTTATGAAATGCTGATTCAATGCTAGGTGCATGGTTGTCGGACCTCCTCTGGTACATGGGTGTGCCATACCACCCCTATACATGTACTAGAGACAAGCACACACACTGCAGTACCAGTGTATATAAGCTATTGTACATATCAGTGAAACTGTATATGTCACATCGGAACTCATGTTATAAATACTCAACCACTGCAATTATACAAACTGTAGGAGCGATCAGTTTCAGAAACTATTCAAACAGGTAGAGTTTCTGTTGCCTAATGGTAGCATACTAATGGGAGCAACTCACAGTACAGTACAGTACAGTACATGCAGGCTTTAATTCAGTGTGTATGTAGAGTGTGCATGTAGGTTCCTAACTAAACTTTGTTGCTATTTCAATGTCTCGTAACAACAATCTGATATTTAGGGTCACATGTGTGCATACAGTACAGAGTTCTAAAATTAGATTAGAGGTATTTTTAGCCACAATGCTATGTATACTGAATGCCCACACATACACCTGTATAATAGTACACTAAACCAGTTGGCCAAGTCAATCATCTATAATCAATGAATGCAAATACAGAGGAACCTCTCACTTAATGTTGGATACACATGTTTATAAGGAGTCCTGATAAAGTGTTCTTCTATTGAACTTGATTCATCGTCTTGAATAGTACATAATTATGATGATAAAAATATGTACTTAATTAGGGCTCCACTGTACCGTAAACATGTGACAAATGTGGTTCAATTAAGACGCAAATTCTCACCCCCGTGGGTAAATATTGACAGTGATACTGAATACACCCCAGCCCACACACTAAGGGAACACGGCTGACAGCATCCTCTGGGGAATTTTGCAACACCCATGAATCCATTTAGTGCCTGGCAGTGATTCTAGTTATAGACCCAAATACTACGACAGATGTTTCTTACTAAAGCTGAGACTGCTTTATCAATCTATGTACTTGTACATGTACACAATGCTACACAATGGGGATGGGAATGTTCTTGTACTGATAAGACACTACAAAACAACCACCTTAGCAGAACAGTTTCAAGCAGTGAACTGACTTTATATTGTGGCCACACTGTAAGCTGGTCATGCACCCTTGAACAAGCCTGAGGGCGCATACATATTGCATAAAACTATAACATGAGGATTCAACCTAATGCAACCTATAAGCCATTCTATTGTAATGTTATGCCCAAGGGTGACTGTGACAAACAGATTTCATTGCATTGCACTAGTTAGGGGAATGCAGTGTTACAGGAAAGTTGGCATGTGAGGGAGGTGGGAATCACCATTGATAAGAAACACTCCAAAACAGACAAACATTTCCAAAGAATACATAGGTAGAGATATGAATGATAATGAAGTAGACAACATTGCCTTTGGGAACATTTCTATTCTCTGAAACACTTATCAACAGGCAGGCACACAAACAAGGAGACAACATATATCCAACAAGCTAGAATGATCACCCTATCAGGTTATACCCGGTCTCTCAACCATTGCCTCCCACAAACCACATAAGTGGTCACACAGTACTCCCTACATACCTCAAAGCACAGCTCAGGTGCACTGGGTTGTTGGTGCATGTGTACAACATGTGCAAAGCTCACTAGACCACGACAAATAGAATGTTGGTACAATGCAACTCCTAATAGGGAACTTATCACAGTAAAAAACTAACTGTTGTGCAATACCAGGGCAAGTTTTGGTGTGTGGATAGCAACTACAGGAAAGCATAGGGAAACATTGACACACAGAGCCAAAAGCACAAGGAATACAACTGACACGTACACACATAATTATTAGGGCAGCTACTAAGACTAGCTCATAATGTGAGCTGGTGTGCAAAGAAATCCTTGCACTATATTAGCACAAATTCCTCAAACATTTACTATTTAGTGTAACACACAGCTTTTAGCCTACCTAAGCAAACACTACAGACCACACACACACAACAAGCCACTAAACAGCAACAGTTCATACAAGTGTTTAACCAGAGCTAGACTAAGCAATAACACCTAATTTGTGGTCGTAACTCACTGAGTCTGGGCCAGCATCCACATCTTCATTCCCTGGAATCACGTCAGGTGACTTGTCAGCAGCAGCGGCTTCAGGGTTCTGAGTGGAGAGGTGGCTTATGAAACATTGGAACAAGAAGTGCTCACCATGCATGCTTAAGCGCACATACACGATTATAGTCGTATGAACTGCCCAATTATTGATTCGTACAGCTCAGGATACATGTAGTTACTTACGTTGAACGTATTGCGGTACAATAATTTTCGTACTGTCACAATACGAAAATATCCACCATATGAAAATAACTCGCTATTATAATACGGTATTAGTTCTCAAAAACACACATACATGTATATTGTGCACAGACATGTATTTGCAGATAGTTAACAGACTGCCCTTAACATGCGGCACTGATCAAGTCCCGTACTCCACTCACTACTAGAGGGAGCTATATTTGACCTTCCCCTAACGGACTGACCTTGAAGGTCTCAGTGGGGGGAGAATCAGATATAGGGTCCACCTGATCTCCATGGCTGGGACTGTGGGGGCAGTATATACTTAGTAGTAAAACTTGTTAAGACAAGATGTGTATGTACACGCATGTACCCACAAGTACTCTGTTCACAAAACAAACTGCTCAGTGCATACTACATGTAGCTCACGTCAGTTTGTCACTCTGTTCCTCCATTTCGTGTGATACCTTCATTCCTCCGGACTCTGAATAAATTTGGATTCGAAAGTGAAAAAGCAATACAGAGAAAAATCACTTACTTCTTGTCTTGCTCCAGTAACACAGTACAATGACAATGATGACCACAACTAGTACTAGAACAAACAGAAAACCAACAATGATTCCAGCAATACAACCTTCAGTACATCCTCCCTGTGGTGAAGTTGTCCCTGGTGATGAGGTTGTTAGGTCACTGCCGGTAGGAGACGTTGTTGGAGGTGGAGGGACCGTTGTTGCTGTAAGAATAATAAGTGGAACCAAAGAGCATGCAGAGGTGGTTGTAATATTCATTTACCAACACGTTTTACCTGCCCAGGCGTATAAAGTAGCCTTGAGAACTAACTTAGGAATTCTATACTCATTATAGAAGATTGGCCACTCTTCAACTTACGGAGAGCTGCAATTAAAAAATCTGCCACAAAAGCGTCCACATTTACTTCCGTCATGTCATTGCGACGCACAATGCGAACTGTGTAGGTGTAACTAGTACCAGGCATAAGACCTGAGAACATCACAGTGTACTCGTAGCTAGCAGAGAAGTTGGCTACAACTGGTGCAGTGTCGTTGGGGGTTAGAGAGGTGATGACTAGTAGCTGGTCTAGTCGATACTCAGTGATTGGTAGGTTCAGAGTAACAGTGAAGTTAGTACCAGATACTGTCCCTACATTCTGTGAAGTAATGTTTTGACCAGGAACTGCATGGGTGGACACAACATGCGCATCAAGCTAAAACGTGAATCAGAATGACAGGCTCACTTGTGAAATCACTCGATGCCATTTCCCTACAGTTTCCAGAGGTCAGTTGCACACACATCGTAAAAGTTTCTCCAAAGTCAGCATCATCAGGAAGAGTGACTTCAAATGACTCACCAGTAAACACTATGTTAGGTGTACAAGCCATGCCGACCCGATTGTACCCAATCATACGACTGGTGTTAACAATCTGAGATATTTCCTAATAAACAATTTATGGGTAAAATATTCATTCCACTTTTGTGAAAATACGTACTTGAACCATTCCAAAAAATACTTTCATCATGATGTTCATGGTTATGTTTGTCCCATTATTTTCCATGACCGTGCTGCTCAACCGATATACACCAGAAATAGTAGGGGTCACAAAATCTGTGAAAGAATGTAATACAGAATGTTAGGCATTTGGTTATTATTACCTGGTGCGATTAAACTGACATCTGCAGTAGAGTCTCTCCCAGCTAACAGTCCCATTGGTGTCATTGGTGTCACGGTGACGGATGTATTCATACAAAAAGGAAAACCTGAGTCATTCAATAGTTCTCTAGTCAAACAGGTAACGATATCAGTTGTGTTATAAGTCACTCCATTCCAACCAATAGAGTAACTTGTGATGCAATCAGGATAGTCGGTGTTAAGAGTTTGCTTCCATTGCAAAACTGTACTCTCCAATTTAGTACTCACATTGGAAACACCATTCACTCCTGAACAGAGAAATGAAACTGCCATTATACCATACAGCGGATTACTTTCATATGGCGTACATTTCGTATTATACATGTAGAGCATCATACGAATTAAACTACGAAATTATTCTATCGCATTCTATGAAGGTGACATAATTATTTTGCAAGATTAAATTTCTGCGTATGAGAAACATTTGTATCCACAATTAAATGGAAATGCAATGAATCCCATTTGTGAATACAGTATAAGCGGGTAGTTTTTGTTGGTGCAAATTTTCGTACGAACAACCATTTATGTATTTTTAATTTTCGTACAGCTCAGGATAGTTACTTTTTGTATGCTGCTCTTCAATACGAAATAATTATAGGAAAATTTCCACTATATACGGTAATTACAAACGCTATTAATCTCTCAACTTAATACCATTATAGCGGGAAATTTTCGATGTTTAGCTCGAGAGCCCTCAGAAGAAATGTTTACAGTTCTGTTGTAATACCCACATTTCAATGCCAGGAAACCACACCCACAAAGAGCTTTACATGTGAAATACTGGTGCGCGAGAGTTTCTCCCAGGTTTTAATTTTCGCGTTAACTGCTCTCGCGAGATCTCTCAAAAATTTCCCTCTATACGTTACCATTAAAATAATAGTGAAATAGTACCAGTGAAAATATGTCCGCTTAAGGTACATGGACTATGAGGCCAGGTTACATACCTGAGAGGTCAGCAGTGAAGCTGTAAGGTGCACTCGTATCTCCCGACACTCCACTAGGCGTGATTACGAACCCCACAAAGCTGTAACTATAGCCACACACATCCAAACCATCGACTGTCACAGGTGATGTAGAGCTTGACCCACCACTCACTGACCCATCGCCACCATCTTGAGTGGCATTGACCACATAGGTGGCAGCACACAGAGTATTATTGTCCACTGACAAGCTCACATTTGCCATGGACTGAGATATCTGCTCCACCATGGTGATGTTGGGAGTTGGAATGGCTGCACAAGAAATATTAAAAAGTAAAACATTAAGAAGCCATCTCACCTGCAACACTGATGTTTATACTGGCAAGTACAGACACTAATGCAGCATTTTGGCCAGACAAGCACTCCACTTCACCACTCAGTCCTTCAGTGGCAGTTATCTCGACAGTTGAGCTCAGTGTTGAACCACCACTGACCATGGTGACCGTGAAGGGAGCACAAATAGGAAGATTTGGTGATCCATGAACGACAAGACATTGAGCTGATACACCAGGAAGCCTCCACTCAGTAATAGCACCAATAGTGATGTTATGAGTACAAGTGATGGAGATGGGATCTCCTGGACAAGCTGTGACTACTCCATTGGTGGACTCAGGAGTTGACATCAAGCTACCAAATGCATCTGCAAGATGAGTAATAAGTACCAATTGATTAAGTACTGTGCCATAAAAATGTCTTTTAAAACCCTCAAAATTGCGTTCAGCCCAGCTGGGACCTAAATTATGCGCGTATGTTCTACAGCTGAGAATAGACATTTAGGTGTGGTCTAGCTTAGTTTCACTTGCTAGCTAGCTGTTCAAAAGTGTGAAGGAAGTCAAAGATGCAGGATGATTGTTGCAAGCACCAGAACAAATTATAGCAACGGTGTAGGCGCGGCCTCACAAATTATGCTAATGCTCACGTAACGTGGTGCTTAAATTATATTGTGCTGTAATTACATCAATTACGGTACCGTACTTATTCAATATAAGGTGACACTTAAAAAGTCAGAGTCGTTTCTTTTGGAAGTTGAACAATTATGTTGAAGTTCTGGTGTCGCATATTAGAGGGTCGGATCTAATTGGAGGTAAGTCGAGGCTACTCTATCATCCCCTCGATTATAGCCTGCAGGGTTTCATTAAAGATTAATTTTGGGGGAAGGTTTTTACGCAGGCCGCAAAATGTTTGGCCACTCCCACATTTGTTTCCCACACTCCCTATTACATGCTAGTGCATCACAGTATCTAGTAACATAATAACATCATAGTCAGTACTATAATGCTCATTAGTCCACACACATTTTGGGGGGAAGGTTTACCCCCACCCCACTAAGATGAAACCCTGACAGGCTGCTTAAATTATCGGTTATTTTCGAGGCACTAAATTTTTGCGGATTGCTCGAAGGTTCAAATGACCACCCCTACAGTACTAGAGAGGTTTCCGGAAATAAATGAGGTTCGAGGTCAATCCTCGAAAGCTGTGAAAATATACAGCTATATGCCTTGGTACATTGTTTCTAGCTGCCTGGAATTGAAGCTATGGTATTTAGGACACAAAATTAAACCAATTTGTCAACGCAGCAATCGCGAGGTCAGGCTAAGGTCGAGGGTGAGGGGTCCGACACCGTAATTTTTAGCGTACAAGATTTCAAAATCTCGAGATTTCAGAGATTTCAAAGATTTCACAGAGCATCACTCGGGTTGAAGATTTAAAGTTCTACCGTCATTCAACACTTGCACTAGTCATGCACCTCGGTCATGGATGCACTAGCACTTGGCACTTGCACTGTGAGCAGATGCAATCAAGGCATAGATGGGCGTGCCCGTCCCCTTTTTGTAGGTAGGCCACGCCCATCTAGTCAAGGCATGACACTGAGATTACAATAAGATTACGGAAAATGAGGTCAAAGGTGGGATTTTAGAGATTTCAAGATTTCGGGATTTCATGAGATTTCAAAAGTAGGTGTACAAGATTTCACGGAGTGTCAGACCCCTCGAGGTCGAGGGTGCGTAATTTGGAGGGTCACCTTAAATCGGTAACACGTTTTCACTATGTATAAATAAGGCTGTATGTCATGTAGAATTTAGAGAGACCTCTAGCTCTACAGCTAGCTGGACTCTCCAGATCCACTTTAATACCTGGGACATTTTTATCCACTACAGCTAAATCTACTCTATACTGCACTAGCCTTTTAGTAAAAAAATGACACAAGGCATATACATGTAGCTGGCTAGAGAAAACGCTTCTAGTTTTATACATAGGCTTACCTGATCCACTTGGGCAGCAGAGGTAGATTGACACAACCACCAGAAAAATCTAATGAAAAACAGAATAGGCCATCTTTAATATAATAACGCTGTATTTCCTATTCTAGTATTCAATCAAGTCTTTACCTTCATTCTTATCATCTCTAGCTAGCAAGGCTTACTGGCTTTTTTTAGCTACAAGCATAGACACTACTACACAGCCAAAAATTTCATTCTGTATCGGAACTGGCACAGTGTGTATCGGAAGTGGTTACAGTTGCATACAGATCATGTGATCATTTGTGAATCTGAACATTAGGGGAACAGGTCAGATTCAAAATGTGTGTACACTTATGTATCGTTTTGTAATCTGAGCTGAATCAGACTTGAAATTCTATCATTCTGAAACTGACTGTAAAGCTCTTTTAATAATAGTTTCAGAATTGTCATTATTTTAAAGGCAAAGTGATAGTACAGACAACAAATTAGCAATAGAATTGAAAGCACAAAAGTGATAGTAACAACATGAAAGCTACTGCGTCATGCAGTATACATTGAAACAATACAATTTATTCGTCCAGTCGTGCATGTATACAAATCTGTTTGTTGGAATTGTCTCTCGTTCGACTTGTAGGACATTGAGCGGTCCGTTACTGACAAATTCACAAGTGTCTGTACATTCATGTACTATTGACGTTTCAAGTAAAATGTCAACAGGGTAGACTCCAGTAATCGTATCCGTTAGGGTCAACAGTGGGCAGTCATACTCGTTGACAATTGGTTGTCCATTCAAGACGATGCCCTCAAATTTCTGGACCAGGCACATAGATGAATGGGATGCTAGTCTGAGTACATTTGCCACCAGTATACCATACTGCAGTGTTGTGTGTGTGGTAGAAGTGTGAGGTTGTGTCAAGTTGAATGTTAATTTGTAAAGTACGTACCTGTGACATGTTGTCTGTGGTGGCCAATTTAACAGATTGCCCACAGTGAACAAGTTGGCCAGCTTGTGACACAACACCTCCATATCTTTGGACATCATCCCGCAGGTTGAAGGTCTCAAGAAGATCCACAGACAGGTCAGTGGGAAGGCTTCCCAGGGTCATCACCTCTCCACCCACCTTAAGCTCAACACTCGAGAGAGATGCAGGCTGTACTTGTTTCTGTAATTTGTGTCATTTTGTATGCTTTCGTCGACTCAACATAAAAATGTGATAATTACCATTCTGAGTGCTCCTGGCTGGTATATCGCCTTGTGTTTGGGTGGTGTTGCTCCATTCAGAAACTTTTGGACCGCATTTGAATGGTACATGTGTACCAGTCCTAACCCAACGCTCCTGGATGGTAATATGCATACTGGTTACGCGGGAAAGGGGGGGGGGGGGTACGATCACTGTATATACAAGTACATGGCATAAATGGTACAAAATGGTTGAATAAAAAGTAATAACTGTAGCAAGCCAACAGCTACCTGCCAAAACTGAGTGTCGTTCCCCGTCACACACAAGCCTGATGTCTTCCAACACGGCAAAGCTGAGAGCAATGTCTCTACTTGACGCAGCTTTATTAGAGTATACATTGTAGTTTCTCATCTTTGAGTTGAAAGCCTCACACCTGCATGAATAATATTGATGTACAGTGGACAGTAATTTGTTATACCTTTCTGTGTTAAAAGATGATGGGGGACCAAACTCTTTCATACTTTCCGGAAGATGGAGTAGCAGGTGAACTTATTGTTTTTTCAGCATTTCAGGCATGTTTTCTTTTACGGTGGCCACAAAGTGCTGACATATCTGGTCATAGTCGTGTACTTTATCCTCGGTGAATGGTACACAGTAGGCAATTCTGAATACCTACATGTATACATGTACACGTACAAGTACAAATTTGCATTATAAGGTTATAAGGTCAGTCTGTACCATGTGCTCAAAGCTATATACTTGTAATGCGTACATGTGCATGTACCTTTGAAAGAGCAAGCCAAACTTTTCTCTCTCCTTCAGATATTGATATATGATTGCTGGACAATGGTGCATTGTATAAAGTAGATCTATAAGGTACTGAACAGCTATATTATTATACAAGTCATGTCAATGAGGAAAAAGTCTATAAAAAAAGTCTATATAATTATGTATAATCATGCTGTAACTTATACACTCACTTTTTAACTCATCTAATATCGACTGTAGGAGCTGGCTATCTGGGGAAGACATTTTGCTTTGTTTTATTATACTACATGTGCTCTCTCATGTGCTCTATTTTAAGCTTCTGGTCTGATACATAATCTCTTAACACATCAGATACTGTTCTCCGTTGTACACTTGTGTATCAATAAAAAACTAACAGTACAGTAATTGGCTGAAATCTGCTTCAGATACAATTTGAAAATACAGAATAGTTACTGATCCGCATGCATACAGTTCAGATACAAAACCGACTACATAACAGTATCAGATGCGGAACAATTCACTTCAGATACGGAAATGATTATTTTTGGCTGTGTACAAGGCTATTAAACAGCTTAAATTTTGGTTTACCAGTACCAGAGCATGTTGGTGACTCCCCGGTGGGAGTGACCCCCCCCCCGCCCCCCCGGTCATTCCAATGTGTGGGCATTGCTTGTTTGTTCCTCCCCACACATCCTATGTAGCATTAGCCTCTTTTATCTATGGCGCTATATTAGTGCCATAAATTCAAGGGGGGTATACTTTTTCATTAGGGGGTATACTTTTTTTATTAGGGGGTATACTTTTTCATTTGGGGGTATACTTTTTTTTATTAGGGGGTATACTTTTTCATTAGGGGATATACTTTTTTATTAGGGGGTATATTTTTTCATTAGGGTATACTCTTTTCATTAGGGGGTACACTTTTTCATTAGGGTGTACACTTTTCATTAGGGGGTACACTTTTTCATTAGGGTGTACTCTCTTTTCATTAGGTACACTTTTTTCTAGGGTATAAATTTTTTTCATGAGAGCAGTATAGGAGAACATTATTCAGTATACTTTTCAAAATTCACTGGAGCCCTGGGCTCCTGATAAATCGATGACCATTTCCAGAAGACATTTGACTTATTGACGACCTTTGACCTGAACACAAGAAATTCAGAGGAGGCTGGAACTACTTGACCTTAGTCAGTTAATTAATTAAGGTCACTAAATAGGATTTCTTCAAACTTCTCTTTCAGACTACTTCAAGTCTAGTTTTAGTGTCTATAAGTTTTAAAACGTTATTCTACAGGGGGGGATCAATTTTATTTCGCCAATTTTGTTCAAAAGCAGAGATAGGATAAAAGTTAGCTCTTGTACTAGCCTTGATATCGTGAGCGGCTTGTTCTCGAGGGAAACGCACAACTGGCTTTGACCATAGGATAGGCAACGCCCAGCACTTCCATTGGATGAGGCGAGCTGCTAAAAAGGGGCGTGTAATGAGCAAAAGGGGTGTGTGCACCAGTAAAGTTACTTAGCCTCGACTCCAGCCCCTTGAATAGTGGGCCTGGTATTTACTGTTGGCGCATGGGTGGACAATTAATTTATTATTTACCGTATTTTATCTCATTGAACGTTAAAACAGTATTTTATCTTATTGTGATAAAGAACAGAAAAAGGAGAGGCTACCTCTCTGTATATACTGTAGACAGAGACAGCTAAGTAAAACATCAGCTCTGTAGATTTATTCATTAACTTGAGGCTCGGATCGGATACACACTCAGCCGACAAGTTAATCTCATAAGAAATTAGTTAAACCTGTGGGTAAAAAATAAATGTGGATAAGTACAGTGGCTGTGACATAACATAATGTGAGGACTACTTATTGATTTACACAATAGATTTACCATTGAAAGCACTATCCATTAAATCACACTCAAGCAACAAGTCCGGATACACACTCAAGCAACAAGTCCCTCGGATCGGATACACACAAGTCCCTCGGATTGTAAACACATTCAGGCCACACAGTTCTCGGATCAGATACCACGTACTTACTCTGTGACCAATTTTCGGCAAAATATTTAATGTCACAACAATACTTCCTTCCAGAGAGAATGGCACTGAACGTCGAACAGACACACCAACACTTTGAAGATGGCTTCACTCAGAGAAACAAGAGGAGAAATCACCATCACAACACTTCTTTCAGAGAGAGGTGCACTGGTCCTGTCAAGCTTCACATCAATCAAGAAAGGGAGTGTCTGGAAAGCAGATGGACTTGCTCTGGGACTTGCCATAGCCGGTCGGTACGGTACCCACATAAACACCAGCGTACAGACACTTCAACGCCTCCAGCTGCTTGTCTTTCAAGACTAGACCTGGTTTTCCAACACAGGATAACGCGTACGCGAGAGCAGAAGAGAAGGTAGCAGCCATTACACAACTTGGACTAGATTTCTAAATGAAACGGATATCAATGTTTTACAAACTAATGCGGAATAAGAATACTGATAATTAGATCATGTTTGTCATAAATACTGCAATCTGATTGGTTAGAGGAAATGTTCTATCCAATTTAGAAAATCATGTACTTCAATAGAAAATCATGTACTTCACTTAGAAAATCATGTAGCAAAGATTAGATAAGAACATTCAAATCTGATTGGCTAAATACTCATGGTTGCTATGATCTAAAATGCTTAGACACTGTTTAGGAAGTTTCCACATGATTTAGAAGTCCTCAGGGCTAGTAGAACCCTCACTGCGTTCGGGATACTACAACCAGCCCTTTGGGCTTCTAAATCATGTAGAAACTTCCTAAACAGTGTCTAACTATTATATATACTGCAATTTACGATTACCCAGATTCTGGGTAATTCTGGCGCATGCGTAAACAGTGTATACCAGGCCGTCTTTCTCAGCGGCTTGGAATCGAGGCTAGTAGTTACTGTGCTCTTGATGTCACCAGATACACTTTAATAGATCATGTACAGTAAGAGCAGGAGAGGTACGCAAACTTTCTGGACTTCGGACAAACGTTTCATGATGCTGCTACTACTTCACTGCATTGAGAGCTGAAAAATATGCTTTGTTCCATGCAGTTATAAACACACTTTAATTTTGTGAACAAGCCGCTCACGATATCGAGGCTAGTACAAGAGCTGACTTTTGATCGTACCTCTGCTTTTGAACAAAATTGGCGAAATAAAAATTGACCCCCCCCCCTGTAGAATAACGTTTTAAAACTTACAGACACTAAAACTAGATTGAAGTAGTCTGAAAGAGAAGTTTGAAGAAAATCCTATTTAGTGACCCTAACTAAGGTCAAGTGGTTCCAGCCTCCTCTGAATTTCTTCTGTGTTCAGGTCAAAGATCGATCAATAAGTCAAACGTCTTCTGGAAATGGTCATCGATTTATCAGGAGCCCATAAATAAAGGGCTCCAGTGAAAAGTATACTGAATAATGTTCTCCTATACTGCTCTCATGAAAAAAATTGTACCCCCTAATGAAAAGAGTACACCCTAATGAAAAAGTGTACCCCCTAATGAAAAAGAGTATACCCTAATGAAGAAGTGTACCCCCTAATGAAAAGAGTATACCCTAATGAAAAAGTATACCCCCTATAATGAAAAGAGTATGCCCTAATGAAAAAGTATACCCCCTAATGCAAAAAAGTATACCCCCCTTGAATTATGGCACTAATATGGCGCCATATTTATCACATCGTTCAATAAGATAAAATACTGTATTAATCGTTCAGAAAGAAATAGACGTACAGGGATTTGCTGAGTTCTTGATATGGCAGTAAATCAACTAGCCTCGATTCCAGGCCGCTCTTCGCTCGAAGAGAGGGCCTGGTATCGACTGCTTGCGCATGCGCCACCTATTACCCGGAAAGTGGGTAATTCTGATACAGGGATTTGAGGAGTTCTTGCAACTGTAATGTCGAGAGCGGAAGTACCTGTCACGTGAACCTTGGTAACAAGATTGAATTTTGGCTCATTCTAAACCAATTTTTCTCCAATAGAGCCTATTCATTTTTGTTAAACTGGGAAAACAACGACTTACATCAGAAAGCTCTAAGAGCCTTTGGTAAAGGCTTTGCACCACAGTAGGTTGTCAGCTGAAGCTATCCTTGAGATTCTAATCGTTTTGTGAGCTACTACTTGCCCCAGCCTGCCCGTAAGCTGTTGAAAGTGTATCACTAGTCTCAGTAAAATCTCTCTTAGGCTAGCTCCAGCTGGATACACAGTTTGTGTGACAGACTAATAGTACACGATTGGGCTCAAGGATAGCTTTAGCTGTGGTGCAAAGGCTTGCAGATAATTATAATTATGCAGAGCAAAGCCTCCTGTATAGGCCGATTTTTTCCCAAAATAAACAGGCCTAAAGGCTTTATTGGAGAAAAATTGGTTTGAAATGAGCCATAATTACGTAACTGTTCACGTGACAGGTACTTCCGCTCTTGAATTACAGTTGCAAGAACTCCTCAAATCCCTGTACCATTGTATATGCTCAGTAAAACAATGACGTCACAACGAACGGAAGTGGATTGAAGAAAGTGGATAGAAGGTTTCTAGCCCGTGTGATAGCATTCTAATAGCTACCCTTAGCCTACTATGTTAACAAAAGACTCACAGCCTGCAACAGTGTGGATAACAATCCTCTGAACGGAGGGGAAGGCTGACAATAGCCTATATGGATAGGCCACGCCCATCTGACAGAAAGTCGACTCTATCAGAAAGAAATTGCTGCTGTAACCAATACAGCTCTGTCTCTAGCTAGCTAGCTATATAGCTCTGTGTCTGACTTTTAATATGAAGAGTATTCTTGTCTATATAGTGATTATGTTGTTCAGGATATAATTCGGGTAAAAATTCAGTTTAATGGAAAACATTACGGGAATATTATCCAATAATTTTGCGCATGCGCAAGCAGTCAGTAGCAGGCCTTGTGAAGGAGGCTATAAATCAACAAGCCCTGTTGCTTCAGCAACTTATACAGCTGTCTGGACAAGGTCAAAGGCAACCATTTATCCAGGTTAACACAAACAGCTCTAACAGCAGTAGCAGAACCACCCAACAAGCTGAAAAAGTGAGTTGGGTTTGTCAAATTGTATAGGGCCTAGGGAGCCTAGGTTTTATTATGTAGTAAATGCCTTTAATAATTCTCTCTCTCTTTGTTTTTCAGGCTCAAATTTACTCGTACAAAGTTAAAATAATAAATCCTCTCAAAAAGAGTGATGTTATCACCTGTGAGTTACATCATTTTAACAGCAAGTTTGAATCGGTTCTCTCTCTAAGAATGAAGTTAATTGAACATTTAAAAGAACACGTTCCTAGTACTGTTGATTTTAATATTATGAAGGTCAACAACATACCAAAGTATTGGTTGTCACTCCTGATGACCTCACGTTGATGTACACCAAGTTTTCAGGAGGACACCTCACTCTATGGTGTGATGGAAAGTTAGATGAAGCAGGAAAGAAGCGAAAAAGGGATGATGTGGATCCAAAAACAAAGCGGCAAGAGAAAGAGGAAGATGTTGACTCTATTTTCAAAGATCTCAAACGTAGGCATGACAGCAAATTTGACACACCCAAACTTCGCCTATGGGCAAGGATGATATGCTCCAAACTGCATGATGATTATGATAAGCCTCCAGATATCCCTGCTTTTTCTGGTGTTGTGCCAAAAAGGCCTAGGAGAGAGAGCCTCGGTGATGCTCTTTCAGATGTAGCTGTAGCCTCGATCCCAGGCCGAGTTTTCGCTTTTATAACGGTTAGGCGAACAACTGGGCCTGGTACTAGTTGTCTGCGCATGCGTCAGTCGTTCGTCAGATTCTGACGAATGGATATTCTCGTTCACTTTCGTGACATTTATATTTGTGTACTATCGTGTACTAGAAGTCAGTTCCCGTTTTATCATTATTGGAATCGATTGGAATCGATTGGAATGGCTCTTAGCTGAAGCTTCTCTCTTCTCTGAAGCTTATTCTGAAGACTGAACAACAAGGGAAGAGGTATAAAGCTTTGTCAAGCTTGTTAAGGTCAGATATTTTTGTGTGGGCCCTATGGCCGGCTATGCTATCAAGTCTTGTTCATGTTTGGCAAGAATGTAGGTAGACTATAGTTTCATCATTAATATGGTGGATCAAGTGAAGAGTGTGAGCTAGAGAACTTGGTGCTGCCATCATCAGCTCGTCGACAATGACACTATAATCGAGAAATTTCTACACATATTTAAAATGTCTACTTCTCTGTACAGGAGCAATGGCTAATATCCAGCTGTCCCAACAGTGCTCCTCTTGGCTATACTAACGGACGAGACTGGACAGTTTGAGGTAAGGGTTTAACCGTCTTTGGTTTCTTTTAATATTGTCCTATACTCACAGACACAGGACTGGAGTATGACCTGCTCATTCGAGCGTTGCTGGGTAGCTCAGAGACATCAAGAGAATCTACGTTTTCTCAAGCAATGAGTTACGAGTTGGGGCCTAGAATCAGAGAAGTCCAGCAGCCTGCTAAATCTTTTTGAAACGTAATTTGAAGGCATTCAATCATCCTGAAGTTGCCCTGGGTCACTGTAATTGTGCTGCAGCACAACTGGCAACTCCCCAGGCCTTTGTGAAGCAGCTCCCTATGTGCATCTTTTGTGTACTCACTCTGTGCATTTTCTGTGTACAAATTTCTATTATTGATTTATTAAATATTTTTGCCGACCACAAATATACAATGAAAATTTGACGCATGCGCAGACAACTAGTACCAGGCCCAGTTGTTCGCCTAACCGTTATAAAAGCGAAAACTCGGCCTGGGATCGAGGCTAATGTAGCTGTTGCTATCACTAAAGCTTTTACTAGCTCTAATGATAAAGTCGTCGGAGAGCAAGTTGCTGCTGCACCCTCAGTCACAAATACAGTAGACTCTCGTTAATCTGGTCACCCTTGGGACCATGCAGCTTGGCCGGAATAGCGAGGTGGCTGCGAAATAGCCGCAGCTTAAAAACGACCTTACCTCGAATCTAATGACTACTTTTGCGGTTCTTGTCTCGAGGATAATGTAAGATAATAAATCATTTTGTTCTCTATTTAAGTGTAATTCAATTTTATTTGCTAAACCACACCCAAAACGTCATATCCGGCCGTAATACACGTATAAAATTACATTGCAACGGATGACACGGACGGAGTATCCGGAATTCCTTATAGTATACGGAATGTATTGCAATAATAACAGTAACTATGTGTGAGTCATCAGATAACTGAAGCTTCCAGTCCAAGTTCTTCCAGTGCTAACTGATTCTCTGCGCAGGGAGAGCCAAGAGTAGAGATGTCAGACCGGAAGTAGTGCGTGGGCGTATTTTCGTACAGTAATTCAATGGTAAAAAACGGGACTAGAAAGTGAGTGAACAAGAAGGGCTTTCCGCAAGCCCTGGAAGAGTCTAGCAAACAACAGCTGTTCCCAGGGGTAAAAAATAGCGTAGAATTTGATTTTTATAACAGTTTTTTATGATTTTAGCATTTGATGCTTGTTTTGTGTGTGATTTTTTCTCAAAGGTGATCATCATTTTGGCAACCAAACATGAAAATGAACAAAAACACAAGTGAGCATGTCTTTCATCTCTAACTCTCTCCAGATTATGCAAAAAGTTGCTACAATAAGCTTTTATTTCTTGCGGAATCACATATTGCATGGATAGATGGGTGGAGCTGAGAATAGAAATGCAGTAAAATCAAGCCAAGTGTACCAATAGCTGTATTTATTTCTTAGAAGTTCTTAGAAGTTACTGAAAGTAATTATTGAAGCAATCTGAAAGCCTCTGTTGAAAAGAAACAAGAAAGATTGGAGAGAATTCCAGGGACAACAATGTAATCTACCAAAACTATTAAATTGCAAGAACTGATTCAATTTGCACACAAAAAAGACAAGAGTAATCTACTGTATTAATTAGAAGCTGTCAACAGAGTTGTATCATAGATTTATAGTTGTATAGCCTTAAATCTACATCACACTAAAAACGAATTATTTAGACCAAATGAAATTGACAGAAAAGTTGCTTATAAAGATCAAGAAACAGATACAAGCGTAAGGTGGACATTGATGAGAGTTCTGAAACATGATACAATATACTGAAAAGATAGCATGGTTACTTTAATCCAAAAGAACTCTCTGAAGCAGGAGACATCATACTATTATAGGGACATCATAAAGATATACATTACAGAAACATTATAAACTTCATAAAATAGATATCAAATGGTTATAATGTTAACTCCTGAGTCCTGAGTGTCCATTTCATACTTTTTTAAAAGAGAATAGACTAAGCGGTTCAGCAGATATGCTAACTTTAAGATCATTTCCGGTATTAACAACAAATTTCATAAGTCCCGCCCAAGTACATTAAAATGCGGTAAATTTTTGTACGAATTTTTCCCTGACTAGTGTTCTTCAAAACGCTGTATCTCTGCATTTGCTTGACCAAATCCAGTGCAGTAAAGTTTTTCTGGTTTGCCTAGAGTGTTCAAAAGAGATAGTAATACATAGGAGTTAGAAATAGCAAAAATGAAAATCGGTCTGACATCGCTACCAAGAGAGATGTTCATGAATGAAAGTGGAGATTCAGAAATAATATTAGAACCTGACAAATCTAGATCTAGCTACATGTACGTACACTGCTGACTTAATTTTGTGATTGTATATAGCCGCACAGCATGTATGCACACAGAATATTATATAGGCAGGCATCCGAGATAGACTTAGTAATAGACAACTAAATGGACAACTAAAACTGATTTAAAGTTGAAGGAGGATTCTTCTTCGTCTTATCGCTACTTGTGCTCGTACACTTGTTTGTTAGTCTTGCATCAGGGAATAATTATGCTCCTTTCCGCTTCCTCTGGTGATAGAGCATTACCCAAATTAAAAATATGTATGTTAGAATGCACATAATAATTTACTTCGGCCGCTGTACGATCATGTATGCATTATCATCATACAGTACCGTAAGACCTCGATTTAAGGTGACCCTCCAAATATGCGACACCCAGGAGCTTCAGTAATTTTCTGACCTCTAAAAGTAGCGACAGCTGCGTTGACAATTATTTTTTAATGTCGCGTTCTAAATAGAGGTAAATGTAGCCACTCCCTAGCCTCGATTGTAGCCCACTGGAAAATCAGTGTTTTTAACTCTTTCCTTGGCAATCTGTTGTAGAAATTACAACATTGGGTAAGGAATCGTTATGATGAATTAGATGAAGTTGTATGTGAGCTCCTCCCTGACAAACAAACTGTAGTCTAGGTAACCGCCTTATCAGTCAAGTAGGCTAAAAATCTGTGTCCTTTGATGTAAGCTTTGATGTCTCTTTGTGCATATGAAAAAAAAAAAGAAACCTTTGACTAGCTAGGAAGAGTAGCAGCAGTAGGCAGCAGTAGTAGTAGCAGTGCAAGCAGGACTAGACTAGATTAAAAAGTTGGTGGAAAGAATAACTTACCGTTTGGACGTCACCTGGCTGCCAGACTTTCATCTGGACTCTTCCCCCTGAGTAGCTGGCCTTTCTCTAAGCCACAAAACTGAGCAAGAAGCTGAAGAAGCAGCTAGACAGAGACATGTACCTAGCCTTGAGAATTGGGAGGCGTGGCTCAACTAGTTAGCCCAGCCCAGAGGAATTGTTACCGTGGGTACTGAACAACCGTAGAAGTAGGGCTACCCCTGGCTTTACTGAATTAACTAGCTGTGTCTGCTGTCTAGTTGGACCAGATTTAGCTAGATAATGGGGTAGAGAATAGTTGAGCGGTGCTGTGTGTAGCTTGAACTGTACAGAATCTAGTAAGCACCCTATGCACTGATAACTCGTCAGAATGGAGGGTATGTTCTAGGGATCTGGACAGCTGTACATCCAAAGGAGCCAGGGAGTGCCAATCATCTTCTCCCAGTCTCTGACACGCTAAACAAAAGGAGCTAGAACTGGGAGTCCCAGCTAGAATTGCTAGCCGGATCTAGACTAATAGAATGACTTGGAGGCGTGGTGAGGCCGGATCCACACTAATTGATCGACCTAAAGACGCTCCTGTTCCAGATTTCACGAATGGCAAGGAAAGGGTTATGCGGCCTGAAATCGAGGCAAGTAGACTCTGTAAAGTTACCTCTAATTAGATGCGACCCTCTAAATATGCGACACCTGGACTTCAATATAATTTTTCAACCTCCAAAAGATGGACCTCTGGCTTCGTAATTATTAAAAAGTGTCGCTTTAAATCGAGATCTTATGGTACATTTGTATGAGTAAACATTTTCACCACAAAAGACACACTTTCCTGAAATAACAAAACATTTACTGAGAGTCAAAATAGATTCTCCCAGTATAAAGACATCTATATTATTGAATGACCACATCATTTAAGTGATGGAGCTTTTTGTTGGCAAGATCGCCTAACCACAAGATGAGTACCGTTAAACACCTAAATTTGACCTATCATTTAGTTTGCTGCTAGCCTTATACATTTCCTTAAGTGCTGAACACATTCTCCTGGTACTTCACTTCATAGACTAACAGGAAAGCAAAGCGAAATGTTCCAACCATAAACCCAACCAAAGATCGCCTAACCACAAACTTGTCACCTAGTAAGTTACAGACAAAAATGAGCTCCAAAAGGCTATCCACTAATAATGCAGGCTCAATATACATGCTCTATGATAGACTTACCTCCCACCTACGAGTACAGCAGACCTTCTCCTCAACTGAAGCCACAAGTGCGCAGCTGTGCAAGAAAAACAACACTAAAAGTGTCCATTTCTGCAGCTGGTTGCCGTTGCAGTGAGTGAACACGAATATTCCGTAATCTACCCGTATACTACCTACGTTTCACATCCACGGAGTGTACAGTATCTATGGTACCAGTTTCATCAACAAAAATGAGCATTTCAGGACTGTATACAGACATATCTGTAATATACTGTTGCCTTAAGCACTCATTTCGTTGTAAGGCACATGTTTGTAGTCTTTGGTGTGTAAATCCATTGGCATGTAAGAATCTACATATATACCTGAAATACTCATATCTAAATACAACTGTGAATCTAGCTCACTTTGAATTTCACGTAAAAGAATGCCTGGTCTGTCCAATACAAGCTGAAAAATTAGTTGTTCAATAGGTGCAGTGATTTTTTGATGAGCCTTCTCTTTAGGATAGGGTTTCTTGCTAACTTCTCCAGTTGCATGAAACAGATCTAGCGTTCTGGACACTGTAGACTTATCCACACAGAGATTCTTAGCAATTTGAGATATAGAAATCTGAAGTGCCTCCTTTTGCCATACCATCCTCCAACGAATGTCCTCAGAATAGGCGCTGCTTCTCTTCTTTTCCGAGGAAGTCATGTTCAATGCTCAATAAAGTCTGAGATCAACGTATAAATTTGAAACTTGGCGCTGAAACAGTTAAGAAGAGACTCCGCCTACATCGTGACATCAACTTCCGCTCTGGCTTCTTGTTTGCAAGAACACTTCAAATCCCTGACTACGGATGACGCGTTCCAGCCTCCTACCATGTAGATGGGCGTGCCCATCTGTTACACGTTCATAAAAATTCTTGTGGATCCATGTGATTTTCCAAACCAGGCCTAAAATGAGATCAAGATGAACTTCTTGCTGCATATGCTCTGTGCAGTTGTATCTTTTAAACAACGTGAGTGCTGCTCTTTTTGCTGTATGGTAGATTTACATGAATAGTTATGCACCTATCAATGCAAAGCCCCACTACCATAGATAGTATGCCACTACCCCCCTCCGGTGAAGAGGGGACTTTGTGGGAGCTTTGTTAGTAAAACCTAGTACCTAGCCCTGGGGGTGGGAACTTTGTAAAGTCAGTATATCATAGCTGTTTGTCTGTATTGCAATTATTATTGTGTTCAACTGTCATGCCCCGGGTATTTTCCAGGGGTTTGTCAAATAAAATTGCCCAGGGGGAGAGTCCTTTGCACCTCATAATTGACAAAGCTCCCCCTTGTCCCGGGAGGGGGGTAGTGGGGCTTTGCATTGATAGGTGCATTATAGATCTACGTAGTCTACTAAGTCTTAGACTAAGAACTGATTTCCACTCCGCTGGTCATTCAGATGCTGTTGCAATTGGTAGCTTGACGTCAACTCCTGAGTCCACCAATGGAATAGTCACAGCTTGTCTAGGAGATCCCATCTCCATCACTTGTACTCATAACATCACTATTGGTGGTATTACTGAGTGGAGGCTTCCTGGTGTATCAGCTCAATGTCTTGTCGTTCATGGATCACCAACTCTTCCCATTTGTGCTCCCTTCACGGTCACCATGGTCAGTGGTGGTTCAACACTGAGCTCAACTGTCGAGATAACTGCCACTGAAGGACTGAGTGGTGAAGTGGAGTGCTTGTCTGGCCAAAATGCTGCATTAGTGTCTGTACTTGCCAGTATAAACATCAGTGTTGCAGGTTAGATGGCTTCTTAATGTTTTATTTTTTAATATTTTTCTTTATATACAGCCATTCCCACTCCCAGCATCACCATGGTGGAGCAAACATCTCAGTCCATGGCAAGTGTGAGCCTGTCAGTGGACAACACTCAGTGTGCTGCTATCTATGTGGTCAATGCCACTCAAGATGGTGGCGGTGGGTCAGTGAGTGGTGGGTCAAGCTCTACATCACCTGTGACAGTCGATGGTTTGGATGTGTGTGGCTATAGTTACAGCTTTGTGGGGTTCGTAATCACGCCTAGTGGAGTGTCGGGAGATACGAGTGCACCTTACAGCTTCACTGCTGACCTCTCAGGTATGTAACCTCATAGCCCACACTAGCCTCCTTCGCTGGCCTCCCCTGAAGAGAAGGCCTGCTACTGACAAATTTATTGGCTATTTTTTTCCTATAAAAAGTCATACACACAGCTATATACTATAGCTAGCTAGCTAGAGAGAGACAGAGCTGTATGTTTGTTGTACAGCTATTTTCTTCTGATAGAGTCAGTAGCAGTAGTATAATTATATATATAGTAGTAGTAGTATAGATGGGCGTGGCCTGTCCATACGGCTAGTGTCAGCGTTCAGACAATTAATTGTTATCCACACTGTTGTATAGGCTGTGAGTCTTTTGTTAGCATACGCTACGGGTATAGCTATCAGAATGCGATCAGGCTATAAACCTTCAATCGAACTTTCTATCTACTTCCTTCAATTTATTTCCGTTCGTTGTGCATGTTGTGGCCATCATTGTTTTATAAGCATACAGGTTGTTATCCTGTGTTAGCCGGTATCTGGGTAATGATAGCGTACGCGCAAGCAGTTGATACCTGGCCCACTCTCCGAGGAAGCGGCCTGGAAACGAAGCTAATCCCACACACACCTTCTTCATTCTATTTTCTGCAGGAGTCAATGATATTATTTCTAATGTGCATACCAACTCGGAGAGGACAGTTTTGCAATGGGATCAACTGACTAACATTGACTATCCTGATTGCATCACAAGCTACTCCATTGGTTGGAATGGAATAACTTATAACACCATTGATACTGCCACCTTCGTGACTAGAGAACTACTGAGAGCCTCAGGGTTTCCTTTCTGTACCACTACATCCGTCACCGTGACACCAGTAACTTCAATGGAACTGTTAGCTGGGAGAAACTCTACTGCAGATGTCAGCTTAATCTCACCAGGTATAAAACTATATCTAGTAAGATTGTGTACATAAACTTTAGTACACCACAGATTTCATCACCCCAACTATCTCTGGTGTGTACAATGTGAAGGTGACCAACAGAACAGTATTCACTGGAATGGTGCAAGTACGTTTAATTTATGTTTCATTTTTTATAGCCTTTCCTTTTGTACCTCAGGGAATATCTCAGATTGTTAACCCCAGTCGTATGATTGGGTACAATCGGGTCGGCATAGCTTGTACACCTAACATAGTGTTTACTGGTGAGTCATTTGAAGTCACTCTTCCTGATGATGCTGACTCTGAAGAAACTTTTACGATGTGTGTGCAACTAATCTTTGGGAACTGTATGGAACTGAAATCTATCGATTTCACTAGTAAGTCAAACATTTTTAATGTCATCTTGTATCTCCCACCTATGCAGTACCTGGTCGAACCATCACTGCACAGAATGGAAGAATGGTGTTGGGTACTACTAACTTCACTGTTACTGTGAATCTACCAATCACTGAGTATCAACCGGACCAGCTACAAATTGTCATCTCTCTAACCCCCAATGACACTGCACCAGTTGTAACTGACTTCCCAACTAGCTACCAGTACACTGTGATGTTCTCAGGTCTCATGACTGGCAGAAGTTACATTTACACAGTTCGGGTTGTGCGTCGCAGTGACATGACTACAGATGTAGTGGAACCTTTTGAGGGATCGTTCACAATTGTAGTTCTCTGTAAGTTAATTGCTGTGTACAGAATTTGTCATAGCAAACAAGGGAGCTCCCAATGAGTATATAATTTATGCAATTGAACATTAATTTTGTCTGTAGCTACAGTACAACTTAGCGTATAGCAAGTCCTTGTACCATTTAGTAACCCTATAATTATGTTCTTTGAAGGAATGATATTTTTTTTCTTGTAGTCCCACCTGTAACAATCGCTAGCAGTACTGGACAGCCAACATCAGCTTACACGATCACTCTAACCCTACCCGAGATCAATTATCCTCACAGTGAACTCATCATAATCTCTACCCTCACTCCAACTGATTCTGTACCAATTACCGATGACTTCCCGTTTTCCTCACAATACTCCGTCACCTTCAATAGACTAAGTGATGGTGTGGTATACTCCTATTCCATCAGGGTTGTGCTGCGGACTAACACCAGCCTGGATGTGTCCATTCCAGTGACAGGCTCATTCACATTGAGTAAGCATCGAGTTACTGGGTTTGATTATGAATGCATTTGTACATATGGCATATTTGTTTGTTTTTTCTTCTTTCAACAACTTTGAGCAGATGTTTACATGTCAAATAATAGTTCAATTTGAACTTTAATATTCGTTAGGGGGCACTTCCAAACCACTTTTGCATTTTTGGAAGTGCCGCCTTACTGATGCAAAATTCACTACAGTCCTGACGAAATACGTGTACACTTAACGCATGACCGATTTTCAGCAGGCATCAATGTCATATTGTATACTCGTTTATAACTTCTTTACAGTGACATCTTTCTCAACTGGAGCTGCTGTTGCCCTCACATTTGTCCTGACGTTCCTGTTGACCCTGGTTATTGGAATCTCCATTGGTGTCTTCATTGTACTGACAGTGAACAAGTATAGGAGGTCTGAGAAGGTAACTCTACAAACTGACACTGAAATGATACCACCACCTGTGATATATGAAGAGCCTGAGGCCATTAAACCAGATCCCCTCACTCAGGGGAATGCTGCGTATGGAGAAATAGTTTACTGAACTTCACTTTTCACAAATTACATGATGCACAATAATTTAAGTACATGTATAGATTTACCTTCATATTAAACACTATACATAATTATTAGCAAATGAATTCATGTATAGATCTATAGTATACACCCACAATCATGTAAAAGCGATGTAATGTCATTTTGTGCGTACAATCAAATGCAGTCAAGTTCATAGTTAGTGTAATTGACAGAAAAGAAGTACCTATATGCACATAATTATAGGGATGAATATAGGCACAATCAACATTGAAGGTCCATTAAAAGGTTTGTTCATGTATAGGGCCGTTAGGCATTGCAATAAGATTCTAGACGATAGTCAATAGAGTGCGGCATGGCGATATACATGATTGCATGACACAATAAAAATAGCCCTCCAGACCGAACCAAAGAGGGTATTAAGAGCTGAGCTGACATAAACTTTTCAATAAGACACACAAAGTAGAGCGCTTGTATACTTATTGATTAATAATGATATGATTAATTATGATAGTGATATAGTGTCAGATTACAAAAAGTACCCCCTGTGAACGCAAATATCATTATCATGTTACACTGGTTGGAGTTTTCTTAGGACATAACGTACACATGCAGCAGCTAGGTCCGCTCTTCACAGCGTGTATGTTATCATATTATGGCTATTCCAGCTCGTACGGCCACCTCGATTTTATACCTTGCAGCCATTTGGTTTGGCACGGATTGCTAGCTATATAGCTGTACAAAACTCGCCCTGAAATGCAGCCACTCGCTATTCCCTATACTGGCCAGTACTATACTGGCTGCCCAAACTACTTTGAATGAACCTCCCACCAGAGGACAAATTAAAGCTCTGCTCCCAAACTGTCTTTATTCGGAGGTTCCACTGTATCGAGGTGACTGTTATTAATTCAGAGAGCTGGATTGATCAGTGAGAGTCTACTGCATGTAAGGTATTACAATAATTATACATAATAGTTAGATACTGTTTAGGAGGTATCTATGGGAATTATAAGCCCAAAGGCCAGCGAGGGTACTACGAGTGCCTGCAGGCTAATTATAATTCCCATAGATACCGACTAAATAGTATCTAACAAGTTTAGTTGCTAGGTTCATTTCAAAAACTAACCGAAAGAATGGACGCGGACGAAGACCTAGGCCTAGACAAGCTCTTTTCTATGGAACGCCGTTTGCGACAAAATTCAGGCAGAATCTGATAGGCGTGTGCATCCAATATAAAATCGATTTTTGAAGATCGATTTTTAATAATCGATTTTTTACAGTTGATTTTCGATTTACACGTGAACGATCTTTGACAATCGATCTGATAATCGATTTTTGAAATTCGATTTTTGATAATCAATTATTGAAATTCGATTTTTGATAATCGATTTTTAATAATCGATTTTTGAAATTCGATTTTTGATAATCGATTTTTAAAAATCGATTACAAAAATCGCAATTGATTGATATACTAGCCTCGAATCCAGGCCGATTAAAATGGATTCAAGGCTACAGTTAGGCCGCCCTTGAAACTCAGAACATGCACAAACTTTTTCTCCGCGGCCTGGAATCAAAGCTTGGCTTGGTTAGCTATCTCACATGATAGACTATAACGCAAAAGCGAAACATTATTGTTTTTTGGAACCATTAAAAAGGAGGGCCATAAGTCACAGTAAAAATCATTAATTTTAGAACTGCTCAGTTGGTGCTATCTTATTTAGTTTCTTCATGCACCCATTTTTGTATGCTTTCTCGCCAGCACTGTTTTATTTGGCCATCTTGTGTGTGCTTAGAGAAAGAGCTGAGAAAGAGTTTGGTGATTCCAGATAGAATAGAAGTCATGAATAGTGGCTTCTTCAATGGATAGTATCACGTGATACAGCTTTAGACAGGGGCCCCCCCAGCCCACCTTCAGAGCAGTTCTAAAATCGATTATCAAAAATCGAATTTCAATAATGATTATCAAAAATCGATTATCAAAAATCGAATTTCAATAATCGATTATCAAAAATCGATTATCAAAAATCGAATTTCAATAATCGATTATCAAAAATCGAATTTCAAAAATCGATTATCAGATCGATTCAAAGATTGTTCAGGTGTAAATCGAAAATCAACTGTAAAAAATCGATTATTAAAAATCGATCTTCAAAAATCGATTTTATATTGGATGCACACGCCTATCACATTCTGCCTGAATTTTGTCGCAAACGGCGTTCCATACTTTTCTGAAGAAGTACTCGGCATAATAATGACCGAGCCCATAGACCCCGCCCTCTAAATGTGGAGGCGGAGCTGGCTACTCTTTCTACAGAACAAAGAAAGGAGGAGGAGCTGGACAAGCCAACAGAACCTGCACAATCTTCTCTACCTAACTCAAAGCGAATGAAGCAAAGTGTCTGCAGGCCTCTTATCACGGCAGGTGCAGTGTACAGTTTGGATAGTGATATCTGCATAAGGTGAATAATTAGAATGGAAATCCCGGGATTGACCTGTTCAAGGATGCTTGTTTTGCTGACTTTCGAGTGTGCCTAGACTCCGAAATGAAGCGCTTGCAAAGAGCTGGACTAGGGTCACAAAAGAAGGCTGAACCTCTAATACATACTCCGTGCAACTGCTGCTACTAGACTCTACAACGCTGGAGTGGACGAACAAATGATAATGGAAACAACTGGACACCGAAGCTTGGAAGGAGTTCGCAGCTACAAGAGAACTTCTGAGTGTCAAAAGAAGTCAGTTTCAGACATCCTCAACGTAAAGCCAATTAACATACTGGCACACACTGATCACTCACAGATGGCAGTGCAACAAAACTCACAAACCAACTGCTGTCAATTTATGCCTCCAAACTTTAACTTTAGTGCCTGCAACGTTATACCATCAATCTCTCTATAATATGCCTACATCCAACAACCAACGTATTAACAGCGACTGAACATTATAATTTTTTGTCATTACCAAAACAAAACAGTTACTTCTCATTGTTTTTTATAACAATAATTATACAAAAAACATGTTTGAAAAACACAAAAATTAATAATGAATGGTTGTTGTGAACATGAAAATTACAGGTTTATATGAGAATTTACAGGTTAATATGGGAAATATAAACCCTGTACTGACCAATCAGATTGCTGGATTCTGGGATACTAGTAACTAAAGATATGGTATAGCCACAGATATTTATTATGTGGCCAGTATAGCGTCTGTTATTGACGAAAACACATAACTATAAAAGCATGCATGTTTCATGTTATTCATACATTTGCTAAGCGAACTTGAATGTTAGCTTTCAGTATATAACATCAGCATGACATACTTAATATACGATCTTAGCTTTCAATGGCAAATATTCAAGGAAAGCCAGCTATAGTATTGCACAGCCTGTCCTGCTATTTAATGGTAGAATGCATGGGGCTACAATTCAGTTCAATAACACTATGTGTACACCTAAGGAAATTGCTATAATTTATAAGCGAAGGCACATGCATCATTGACATAGTATATATAGCTACGCCTGAAACGCCAAATTAAAAAACTATCACCAGATTTATCGATGAGTCATCATAACTACAAAATTATCTCACAAACATTAATGTTAACTGGTATCTTGATCAATTACTTGTGTCTACATGCAGTGGAATCCCTCCTATAACGGCCACTCTGAAAGGCCAACTGTGATATAATGGCCACTCAGGCCACCCAGATCCAAAATGAACAGTTTGTGTATAATATAATTATAAAGCAACCCTTCAACAAAGGTCACCTCTGAGTATAGTAATGGCCATCAACATTGTTCCCCAAAAGTGTCCATTATAGAGTTAGGGGTTCCACTGTATCTAGTTGTAATTATATATTATGTGTGTACCTATAAAAAAATTATGTGTCTAAGTGGCCAGTTCAAAGGCCATGCGCATGGGATGCAAAATTAAATGAATAGCCACTTCGTTCATGATTTATTTGCATGCATATGTGACAGGGCCAATGAAAACAGACCTTAACGCGGGCATTTTCGAATCAGTTTTTATTGTTGAATCAGATAGGGCGTCCTTTAAGCTTCAAAATGATACCAAGATCGACCTCCTAGCTACTTTCTTTCCGGAGATATGTTCGAGGGAACGCTACAAAGGTATTGCAACGCCCTCTTGAGTAAATGACGCTCAAACGTCATGATAATTGAAGTTCAATTATTGGCTTCCGGGCACTTCCGTATACTCATAAAGCTTAGTAAAATATGTTCTGGATAAGACAAGTTAGTTAGATGAAGGCTAGGCGTTCTAGGACTCTCTAGCTAGCTAGTATAGCTATGTAGCTGGATTGCTTGGCACCTAGGAAGGATCTTCAAAGAAATAAAGAGACAAAGACTCCCGTCGCTCAAATGGTAAGCTCTCATGTCTTGTTATAAGCTTGTACTTATTATCTGTGTAATGTATCAGTCTTATAAAAGATCCCTCACTTGTATGGAGCCTACAGAAAGTGTCTCTGTCCTTCATACAGCTTAAAGGAAGCCTAAGTGATCTATTATAGGTAGTCTTTCACTTAGTATTCATCCGTATCGATCTAAGGCTTGATCCAACTTATTAGTAGCCTTATAAGAAGCTTTCCTCCTTTAATTTAGTACTGGTATCACTGCCATTGTGCTTAGTAGTAACAGGCTTGATGGGATGGGTGATCACATCATGGAGGGCCCAGGAAACTGCGTGGAATTGTCGTATAACATTTATATTGATGGTTCCCTCAGGTGGTGGTAAGTGTCGGAGGCCTGAGAAACGCTTGTCTATTGGCTAGAATGTAAGTGACATTGATATTGTGTCTATCTTAACTTACTACTTATCTGTAGGTTGTTATGGAATGTTTATGAGGACAAGTGGCACGGGATACGTACATCTAAAGAAACAAGAGTGGATCTACGCCAAGCTAGCTAGCTAGATAGCTGCTCTTTCTAATCTATTTCTGTTGCTAAATTATGTTTGTTAAGAAGTGGAGCTATAATATACCTGGCTCCTCTTGATGATTGTAAGTACTGGGCTGATGAAATAGTCCTGTACAAGTTGTCATCTTTTATTTGTTAAAAATAATTAACAATAATAGGGAAATTCCCAGGGAATTTCCCCTCACGTAGACAGTAAATTTCATTGTAAAAAATGAACGTTCGGTGAGTTTCTTCAACGTCCGCGCTTGACCTGTTTAAAGCTTTGTAGAGACCCACATTTTTACAGGTAGGTAGAGGAAGGGTTGAAGTTAGCACCTGTGAAAAAAAAATTTTTTGCCCATGTTTTTCATTTCTACTAAATTGGCCTATAGCTTAATTTAATTATTGCCGCGTTAAGGTCTGTTTTCATTGGCCCTGTCACATATTAATAGTGTTTTTATAATAATTATTATGCTGAACATTATACAGTATAATTATATAGTTTGACTATAATAATTTATTATGATCGGTATACATAATTATTACTAAATCACAGTGGATTAATAGTGACAATTATTACTTGCATGAGCTCTTCATTCCAGCACCAAACTTTAAGTGAGAATGCATGAATTGTACAGACTGCTAAAAACGTGTGATAAAAATCATCTGAAGTACATAAATGGACAATAATGGACAAGACTGACTGTTTTAAATTAATTGAATTGCACATGTCCATAAGCAAGGTTCCCCTGGGTGTGGGGGTCTGGTTTAATGTCCTCGTATATCGGTCCCTTCAATTGAGCTGACTGTTGAACATGACCATAGGCAAGATTGTCCTGAGTGTAGGGGTCTAGTTTAAAGGTATCAGGATCTTCGTACACTGGACCCAACTGATGCATGGAGGTAAAAATAAAATCAATTCTCAAAGGCTGAGCGGCATCACGTACGGTTTTGGGTGATTCATTTATGAGGCTTGGGACATGGTTGACATGCGCAGGGTCCTATAGCTAGCAACATTACAATAAAAACGACAAAATTGAAACGGTTCTCATAAGGCATCTGTATTATACTGCACAAGTTAAAGTAGACTGTGCAATTACTATGTGTACAGGATAATAAATGGGACGAGATAAAAAAGCTTGTATATACAGATACCGTATTCATAGTAGGTATAGTTAGAGGGGATAAACTTTCGCTGAAAGACCGTAAGAAAGGATTTCGTGAACTAACAACTTTTTGGTGCATGCATGCAATATTAATATTCGTGGTACATGCTAATCAGCGAAATCGCGACAATTTACACCCTCGAAATAACTTATACCCGCTATACGGTAACCTGCTATACGATAACTCATTCACCTTGTCGGATTCAGATGTGGGCGGGTATTCAGGTATGTTGGCCATGGAATCCACCTCCTCCCCATCGTTGGTACTGCATAATGTAAGTATATATGTATATATATATACTACGCCCATTTTCTCTACGAATTCTATACTAGCTGTAGAACATAAGCGCCACCATAATTTAGCCGCAGCGCAGTTGGGCTGAACGCAATTTTTTGTGTTCTAAAATGATTCACTCAAAAGCGAATTTTTTTTGGCACTGTAATTATACATCAATTACGGTAATGATTGGCTCATCTACCTAGTTGGGCGCGTGCCTGCACTAGGTAGATGAGCCAATCATTACCGTATTTGATGTAATTACAGTGCCAGAAAATATAGCTTCTATCTATGCTATATTAGCTACAAACGAGAACTAGTCTATTTAAGCCATAAGCTCACGGTTTAGAAACTAAACTGTTTTGCCTGCCTACTAGCTAGCCTCATGCACAGTAACACGTATGTATACCCTAGCTAAGAAATATATGACTCACGTTATAGTTCTTTGTTGCTCCATTTCTTGTGATGATACCTTCGGTTCTGTTTTGTTATTGCAAAATTCCACACATAATTATGAGTGAGAATAATAACTTACTTCTTGTTTTGTTCCAGTAGCACAGAACGATAGCAACGATGACCACCACTAGTACTAGAACAATCAGAAAACCAATGATGATTCCAGCAATACAGCCACCACCACAACCTCCACCCTGAGGGGCAGCAGTTGACTGGGTGGGTGCTTGAGTGGAGGTGGTGGTAGGGGCCATGGTAGTGGGGGGAGGAGTGGTTGCTGTATATGTACAAGAAACAGTGAAGTGAAACTAGTAAAGAGTTGTTCCTCAGTCAATATAATTATGCTTACAAGGATAGGAAAGACTAGTCAGAGCATACACCAACTTACTTGGAGTTATAAGGGTCATGAAAAATCCCATAGCGGCTGAAACAACATCCACTGTAGTGTTGGCACAGAGGACAATCCTGACGGTGAAGGTGTAGGTTGTATCAGCCATGAGATTATCAAAGGTCACCGAGTACTGCATTGCAGGGCAGGAAAAATTGGATTGTCATTGGAAGGCTCAACAGTTGAGATGATGAGCAGCTCCTCGGGTTGGTAGGGAGTGAGGGGTAGAGTGATTGTGATAGTTTGACTGGTGTCTGTAGTTGGACCTTGCACCACATTAGAGATGTTCCGTTCAGGCACTACAAACAATTAATGTCGTAAGACACGTACACACAGAATATTATATACTCACCAGTGAAAGAGGCTATGGTTGCTCTTGAGCATGGACCCCTCTCGAACATCACAATGACATTAACAACATGGCCACCATCCACTCCAGGCAATGCAATCTCAAACATGTCTCCAGTGAAGTTCATCATGGGAGACAATGAACCAGTGAGGTTGGTGTAGCGATAGTTACGAGTGGATATTATAGATTCTGAAACAGCCTGAAAATTACTTACTAGTAAAACCAAACTGGATAAATGTGATTAGCTGACTTACTTGTACATTGACAAGCAATACGACACCCGTCTCATTTTCAGACTGGTTCACCAGAGCCTGAAAACTGTAGGTAAGCACCGGGGTGGGGAAATCTGCACGTAAAGAAAGAATATCACTTTTTATTGGAATCAATCACACCTACCTGGATCAATTAGGTTAGTATAGAAATTGGAGCTGCCCATAATTGAGGTCAGAGGTCGCATTGTAGTCCTTGGTGTGACTGTAGGGTGGATACTGATACAGTAAGGGAAGCCCGCTGCATTGAGTTGCTGTACAGTGAGTGATCTTGTGGTAGAGTCAACAATGGTTGTGAGGGACTGGTTCCCTTGATCAGTCACCACATAGCCAGTGATGCAGGTTGGGTAGAGAGGGTTCAAAGCGTGTGTCCATTCAATCAGTGGGTCCATTTGATTGATAGTCACAGTTATGCCCCCATTAACATCTAAAATGTAATTAAAATTAAATCAAGCTGATAGACAACGTAATTGAATTTACCTGACAGGTTTGCAGCGAAATTGATGGGAGAGCTCAATGCACTTTGAACCCCACCAGCTGTAATGACTGATCCTGACAGTGTATAGTTGTTCTCACACACATTTAGACCAGTGACATTGAATGTTGAATCAGTGCTTGAGTTGGTAGACACGAGGCCACTAGTTGGAGTAGCATCCACTTGATACCGTGCAACACACTCAGTGTCTGTAGCTGACAAACTGGCCCTCACCACTGACTGGGAGACTTGTTCAATGGAGAGGCCAGGAGTGGGGATATCTGTGGGAAATTAAGGCAAGTTTAGGCCTAAGGCCACTCATATATGTCTTGATCCTTAAACTATGCGCTGTAGACTACCACCTTAGTCAAGTAGTGGGTAGTCATCACCAATTGTCCAATCACTAGTTATAAGTTATAATAATTCCAATAATTGAACACCATGGCATTTACTAGATTTACAAAGTGAACATTGAGCTGTTGTTGTAAATGAGTAAATAAATGAGTAGATCTAGATATCTACTAGGTGAACACAAAACGTAAGTGATAGCTCAGAAACTTAGAACAATCTGTTTAACATTATTGAGCATTTCCACTGTCACGGATGTTGTTGTCAATTCTCACGCAATTAATGTGGAACCAACGTGGACAGTAATCACATCCCACCCAATTCTCCTCGTCTCCTGCCTGCTGGCACTGCTGGCAAATGTTTGTGTCGATCTTTTTGATGATCTTTTTGTTCATGCGTCTGCGTTTCATCCGTTTGCTGCGCTTCAACACAGGAGTATTGTCTTCAGTGTAAGAGCATGCTTTAGTTGTTTTGTTACGGCTTCACCACTGCTCGCTGGATCTCTGTTCGTACCACTGTCTGATGGAAGGGTCTCTACAGCTACCACAGGAGGAGCTGTACTGCTGTTTGATGGAGGGATCTCTACCACGTGAGGAGTTGTACTGCTGTTTGATGGAGGGGTCTCTACCACGTGAGGAGTTGTATCTGATGCATGGAGGGATCTCTACCAAAGGAGGAGTTTCTGATGATGGAGGGGTCTCTCTTTCCACACTGGTTTCCTTTGGAGGAGTCTGACTCTCCCTGCCCCAAAGGCCACTGGAGTCCTTGTCAACTTCCTAAGAGCTGAACACACCTCTTCTCCATGTATAGCTAAAAAGGACACAAAATTGTATGATTATAATATATGCATGCTGTTATCTATTAAAGGTATATGCCCTGATAAATTATAATTTTATGCTCGGAATTTTTAGCATGAATATTGATGAGAATGTTATAATTAATTAGGTATACCCTTTTCGAGAAAAGACTCGCCTGCGAGCACTTCTTTTGCTTAGCATGGATGCTAAGCAGGTGCTTGCTAGATAGAATCGTGGTCCTGTCAATTGTTTCGTTTAGAAACCATTGCATGGGGGTTGACAGTGTTCAAAGGGAAGTTGGCGATTCTCTTCTGAAAGTCTTGCACAGTGATTGTCAATGAGATCTGTTTGTCACTAAGTGCAGTACAGAGCTCCCGTACAATGAAGCTGATGCATGGCTTTGGAGACACGTCTCCTTTGGCAGTGGCTTTTCTGTCAACTCGCAAAAACCGCAAAAGCAAAAATGCAACCTTATTACAATAGTTCCATGGCTGTTATAATTATATAACTTTATATAATATAGTTGGCACATTATACAGTCTAATATAATTTTTATATCATAGTTATGATAACGATATGACTGAGTAGGTGATATATCACTGACAGCTTTGAGGATAAGATCGCCAAGTTTTTATCCAGTGAAAGGTGCATGCGGCAGGTGGTGTGGCAACTGATTGAGGTGAAACTGTCTGAGTCTGGAAAACACTTACGGCTTCTGAGATGGCCGTCTGGAGATAGTTCCAAATAGCATCTTCGTATACTTTTCCCTCAGGTAAAGCTTCTCCATGTAATAGCTGCAATACAAAATAGGACAGATAACATAATTGTTTATATTAATTATAGCATGCATGATACCTTCAACACAGCAAATGTGGCAAGAGCATATAGGACCACTGAACTCGATTTACGGTACCCGGAAGAGCTTTTTCAATTTTTGGAGTAATATACAAGAAATAAGCTCCTGGCGGTTCTGCACAAGATCATTTCCTAGACTGACGATGAGCCCAGCAGCACCTTGAGCATCCTTCATTGCTTCGTCAAGCTCAATGTCAAGAGCATCTTGGTACAAACTTCTCTGAAGGGTACGAGAATAGCTCTTGTGATCAAACTGCAAGTATCGCAGCTATTGATAATAAATTCTTCAATAAATTAAAATTAATTATACTGAGAAAATTGAGTTATGCATGTACCTTGAGTGTGCAGCAACTTTCTTGCAATGAGCATTCTTTCGTTCATATAGAGGTTGTTGATGCATTGGATTGCTGAAAATAGTAAGTGAGTTTCTTGCCAACTTGTTTCAAGTCTTCAGGGTCGTCAACTATACCATTCCCAAAGTCGTTTGGCATGTGAACTCAAAAGCTCAACTCAACCACTTCACTACTGACTCAACTACTTCACTACCTGACTACCCAACTACTCCACTACCTGCGTGACTACCTACTACCTGACTACTCAACTACCTGACTACCCAACTACTCGTACACTACCCAACTACCTGAGTACTCAACTACCTGACTACCCACTACTTGACTACCCAACTACTTGACTACCCAACTACTTGACTACTCAACTACTTGACTACCCAACTACTCCACTACCCAACTACTTCACTACTCGACTACTTCACTACCCAACTACTTGACTATACCCAACTACTCGACTACTGGACTACCCAACTACTCGACTACTTCACTACCCAACTACTTCACTACTTCACTACTCAACTACTCGATTACCCAACTACTCGACTACTTCACTACCCAACTACTTGACTACTCGACTACTTCACTACCCAACTACTTCACTACTCGACTACTTCACTACCCAACTACTTGACTATACCCACTACTTGACTACCCAACTACTTGACTACCCAACTACTCAACCACTTGACTACCTATAGCTACTCCACTACCCAACTATATAGCTACTCGACTATACCAACTGAACTATCTGGCTACCCAACTAAGTCTTGAATGCTCAAACTACTCAGTTGGCTATACCATGTACCATAGATAGACACTCCATATACGTGACTGCCCATGCAACCTGTATAGATAGATCTATATACTTTTTTTTACATGTGACCTCAACTAGAGTCTATACTCAGTTCTTTCCTCATTCACTGAAAATCGGCTGTCTTTGTTGACTACAGTCTTTGTTGACTACAACATTACTGGCTACCAATGGTAGTCAAAAGCTTGTCATTTAACAATCGTGCCATATCTAAGGCCACTCCAAGTAATACTCTGGTTTCTGGTAGACTCGCAAGCCACTCCCTTTTCTCTGATTGGACGGGGGCGGGAGAAAAGACTCTGGGACACATTTTGTGTCTCTACCAGAATTTGGGTAGAGATTATTCATTGATTTTTCCACGTGATCCAAAAATTGCGTGAGGTTAAGTAGAATTGCGTAGCCTGCAAAAGTGATCGCGGGCTTCTTAGCAACAGTTTAAGAATGGATGCTAGTGCTAGAAAAGAGAAGATGATGGAGTAATAACATCATCAGGCATTCAGCTAGGATATAGTCATCTAAGACACCAGCAGAGATTAGCTTGTTTTAGTTTTACGTGATGAGAACTGGCAGCCGAAAGTCATTGGTTGCCTAAAGCTTTTAATAACCTGTACAATACAAGACAGATAATGGCAGACGTCAGCAGTTGAATTGAGAGTAGTCAGACTTGTACAAGCTGTCTTAAATCCCTGCCACTCCTCGGTTCAAAGAAGGACTGCCAAGATTTCTACGTTCATCAGCTGTTCCATGCTAATCCACAAGTTGTGGCACAACAGACACTGGTACAAGGATCTATAAAATGAGTATGTTCTCAAGCTGTATGTTAACTCTACCTGCTGGACAGTCCCAGAGATCCACTTTCAGGAGATCAAGTAAAACCTCTCAGTCTTTGGGCTCTAATTGGAACCTAAACAAAGCACACAAACTCTACTTCCTAGTTATCCTTGTTCTCTCTGGCGATATTCAGTCTAACCCTGGCCCTGTTGTCAATTGGAAGTACCCTTGTGGAAAATGCAACTGTCCTGTAAAGACCAACCAAGCTGGAATCATGTGTGAAGTCTGCTATGCATGGCACCACTGCAAATGTGTCTGCATTGATGATTCTGAGTATCACAGGCTCCAGTTGTCTGATGAAGCATGGTGTTGCTCCTCTTGCTTCAGGACAGCCTTGCCGTTCCATGACTCATCAACACTAAACTCTACCATCAGCTCAACCTCTTGCTCTACTTCAGACTCTATTTCTTCCTCACTCGCCAGTTCTCATGGAAGGGACTGCACAATTGTGTACACTAACTGTCGCAGCGTACTGCCCAAAATGGACATCCTTCGTACCCATGCTGCCTCCTTTGGCCCAGATGTTTACGCTCTCACTGAAACCTGGCTCGACGATTCCATATCTGACATTGAGATCTTTATTCCTGACTATACTATCATCCGTCGTGACAGAAATCGCCATGGAGGTGGCGTACTTCTTTACGTCAGGGAGAGTACCCCTGTGGAGCTAGTTACCAAGCACCCAAGCTTAGAACTCCTGCTAGTAGAAGCTAAATTCACAAACAGCCCTACCCTTCTTGGTATTTACTATAGACCACCTTCGGCGGGGAGTGCCAACCTTGCAGACCTTGAGTGTGCCCTGGAGAGCCTTCAACCGTCTAGGCTATCAAACTCTATCCTTATGGGTGATTTCAATATTGATCTCTCAAAAAACTCCATGCAAATGCTTTCTCATTTCCACCTGACCCAGGTTGTCTCTGAACCTACTAGACTCACGGATAAAGGTTCTTCACTTATTGATCATGTCTACATCTCTGACCACTCGCTCTTACAGTCGTGCTCCACGTCACCACCTCTAGGGTCCTCTGACCACCAATGCATCTCAGTGGTCCTCAAGTGGTCAACCAGACCTATTAAAAGAGTCAAAAGAGACGTGTGGTTGTATTCTAGAGCAGATTGGGATTCAGTTAATGCAGAGCTTTTGTCAGACTCGACCACCACACACTCATTCACAGATATAAACTCGGCCTTATCCCAGTGGAAAAACTCCTTCCTTTCAGTCCTCAGTCGACATATCCCTCGACGTCTTGTCTCCACTCGCAAACACATCCCTTGGCTGACTACTGAGATCATTCGCTTACTTCGTAGAAGGGATTGCAGTCACTCTCGTGCCAAAGCTCTTAATACAGAATCGTCTTGGTCGAAGTTTCGCTCTCTCCGAAATCGATCAGTTGCTGCAGTTCGTGCAGCTAAGTGGGCTTTCCTTAAGAGCCTGGGCAGTCTAATTAAGTCACCCAAGGAATTTTGGTCAACTTACCATGCGCTGTCACCAACTAAGCAGCGTATACCACATACTTTGACAAACGGTACCATCACTGCTGACTCTCCGTTCAGCAAAGCAAATTTGCTCAACACCCACTTCACCTCATGCCTATCTAACACCACTGATGTCCTTTCATCACCTTGGGATGCTCCTGTTTCACCTTCCCTTGACTCTATTTCCTGCTCTCCGGACCAGGTGCTTTCATTGCTGTCTAGGACAAAGTTAAAAACTGCCTCAGGGCCAGACGGGATATCTAGTCACATGCTGCGCAAAACCTCATCCTCCATCCATCATTTCTTCACGTACCTTTTCAACAAATAGATAGAGACGGGTGTCTTTCCTGAAGAGTGGAAAGCCTCTAATGTAACACCAATATTTAAAGCAGGCGACCCCAAACTAGCGTCAAACTACCGTCCGATCTCATTACTATCGTTACTATCAAAGGTGCTGGAACGCATTGTTCTTAATAAGGTAGTGGAGTATCTTACTTCCAACAACCTTCTTTCAACACTTCAATTTGGCTTCAGGCGGGGCAGTTCTACCCAGGAGGCAATCCTCCATGCTACTCATGACTGGCACCGCTCATTGGACAATGGCTCTAGTGTAGCTGCTGTTTTCTTTGACCTGAGCAAAGCCTTCGACAGAGTCCCTCACCAAGGCCTCCTGAAAACTCTCTGGTCAGCAGGCATCTCGGGCAGCCTACATAAGTGGTTTACTAGCTACCTCACAAACAGGAAGCAGAAGGTAGTCCTGGATGGTCACTCTTCGTCCACCGCCAATGTCAATTCTGGAGTACCACAGGGGTCCATCTTAGGCCCCCTTCTGTTCAGCCTATACATTGATCCCCTAACAAGAATTCCTCTTTCTCCGGGCTCTCAGCTGTTATTGTATGCGGACGACATACTCCTGTACAGCCCCATTAGAAATGAATTTGACGTCTTGGATCTTCAAGGAGATATTGATGCCATAGCCAACTGGGTCAACACTGCGGGTCTCACTCTCAATCAGTCAAAAACCAAACTGCTACTCCTCTCCAGAAAGAGACAGCCCCCGTCCATCATACTCTCTACAAACTCAGGTCAAATTACACAAGTGAACTCCTTGTCCTACCTTGGAGTTACCATCACAAAAGACCTAAAATGGAATAGCCACATCTCCAACACCTGCGCTAAGGCAAAATCTAAACTTGGCTTGTTATACAGGCACTTCAACCAAGCAGATCAGTCCACTCTTTCCTCCCTGTACAAATCACTGGTGCTCCCACTCCTTGATTACTGTAGCAGTGTGTGGGACCCCTCTTCTTCTTGTGCCATCAATCAGTTGGAGTCGGTTCAGAAGTTTGGAGCGCGACTCTGTACCAAACGCTGGTCAGATCAATACTTACCTCTGTTAGCTAGTTTATCTTGGCCCTCTCTGAGCACAAGACGGTCTCAACAGAAAGTAACTCTGTGCTGCAGGATCATCAGGGGGGAATCAATTCTCCACTCATCAAGGTTCACACCCAATCCGAAACCTAACCCTCGGCATTACCATCATGACCAACCTCTACTTATCCCCTTTGCCAAAACACTGTCATATCAATCATCATTCTTCGTAAATGTGGTTCCACTCTGGAATTCCCTACCAAGCAGTGCTGTCTCTGCAAGTAGTTTACTTAGTTTTAAGGCTCATGTGCGGGATTGTTTCAATTAATTACTTACTTATAATTAATTGTCTGCTTGCCCTTACTTACAGTTTTGTGTCTGTTAATTAATTTGTATTTCACTGTCCTTGTCACTGCCTGCACTTTTTAGTTACTTGTGTTTTTTTGTTTGTTTTGTTTGTTTTTGTTGTTTTTTTGTTGTTTTTTTGTTTTGCCTTTTGCTGTTTTTGTTAGGGCTACCTTAATATTAGCTCTCAGTTGCTAGTTGGTACGCACCTATGCTCTGCATTAAATTTTATAAAGAAAAAAAAAAAAAAAAAAAAAAAAAAAGATTTCTACGTTCATCAGCTGTTCCATGCTAATCCACAAGTTGTGGCACAACAGACACTGGTACAAGGATCTATAAAATCAAAAGGCTGGCTAGATAGATCTGTATACTTGTCTTCTGTGTGTCTTTAGCTTTTGACACATCAGAATAAATTGGATAATCTGCGTGACATTAATATTTAATAGCATTCCTGATTTACACAAGCTGTAGCCCAGAGTCACCAGTCCCTTTTCTCCCGCCCCTGTCCAATCAGAGAAAAGGGAGTGGCTTGCGAGTCTAGGTTTCTGGCCGCATCAGATTTTATTCTTGGATTTCTATCTCATTATTGGATTTCTATCCCATTATTTCTACTACGCATGCGCATAATGGTCCATGTTGTACAAAATAGAGTTTTTCAGGTTGCTTGATTGCTAAGGTGGTGCGCATGCTCAATTAATTAAGTTGCTCTGTCAGCACAGTACAAGTAGAAACAAGTCTAGTCTCAGTCCATTTTCGATTTCTACAAAGCAAAGCGATGGAAAAAAAGAAGGATCAACCTGCCTGTTTTTTCCAGCCACACATTAGTGTGAACAACTCCAGATCTTTCTCAATCACACCCAACGTAGGCAAGGCAGCAAGCAGTGGGGCAGTGGGAGAGTGTTGATTACCCCATTAAGAGCCCAGCAACCCTTACTGCCACAAAGCAACGCTGTTATCCCCAAAGTATTTTTAAAGGCAGTGTCTAAAGAAAAGAAGTCTCATGCAAAGACCTTCACTTTGAGGAACGTGGATATGGTCGCCATTACTACAGCAACTTGTCTCAAGGAAATTATCAGAGCTCAGCTTAAACAAGAAATTGTACCTGACATTCATGATTTTGATGTTGGATATGTTCAAGGTACGAATATTAGTATCCGAAGCTCTGAAGATGTCCAAGAAGTGTGGTCTGAATTAAAAACTTCTTCTAAGTTAATTTTGTGGTGTGATGGGCTTAAAGATAAACCACAGAAACGAGAGCTCAATTGCGAATCAGATGATGAATTAAGAACAACTAAGAAAAGAAAAACTAAATCTCTCGAGAAAGAGGATCGGGTTCAAGAGATAGTTGATAATCTTAAAGAGAACCATGGCTCTAAATTTACTATAATGCAGCTACGTATTTGGGCTGAGATGATTGTGGGAAATATGCACACAAGCACAGATGATCCTCCAAGCACAAGTATGTTTGTTAGAGCTGGTGGACAGACTAAGAAAGCTACTGGGTTGTCTTCACCTTCAATAACTAAAGCAATTACTGATGCTGCCTGTGCAATCTCAAACGTCTTATCACCAACGCAGAATCTACCAGCCAAAACACACAATGTGAGTGGTTGTAGTCCTGTTAGGGCTATTGAAAACAGATCCAAATTGTATAAACAGTTAAACGAGCTCAGTAATTTAAAGAGTAGTGGAGTCCTCAGCGACCAAGAATATTTGTCTGAAAAGCAAGCTATAATGACCTTTCTGCAAGACATAAACACTCGTATTTAGTAATAATTATTATACAGGTTTACATAAATTGTGAATTATTATTGAATGTATCCTGAGTGTTTGATATAAGAGAGACAGTCTTGCTTCGTTACCATTGCAAATGCTGTACTTAATAGTGCTCTAGGAGCACTGGTAGACTCAAAAATTTGGTAGTTTTCCTTAATAATGTCCTTGACTTGACTAAACACTTCCTCCGATGGGTTAATTAAATCGGGTGAATAAGGTGGAAGAAAAATCAGCTTTGCATTGCCTTGGTTTTCAATCATATCTTGGACTTCTTGTATATGATGTATTGATGCATTGTCCATAATGACCACAGACAGAGGGTTGACGCAGTTAAAGGGATTAAGGATTGGAAGTAAACAGTTTCTGAGAAAGTTTACAAACTTATCTCCATCAGTACTGCCTTCTGATATGTAAACATCATGAATCCCTTCAGTTGAAAGAAGTGGTATGGTAGAGTAGCGTTTTCCTCTTATAAACAGCCTGTGATCTCTTGGTGTAATCCCTCTGAAGCTGTATCCATATTTTCTTTTGCTGTCACGACGATCGCATCCACTTTCATCTATCCAAATCAACATTGATGGATCGTAAACACTAATTTCTGCCATAAACTGTGCCCGAGCAAGTTCACTTTGCTGTGAAGCTATGTAGCGAACAACCTGACGACTGCAGCCCATCTTATGGTGCAACGTTCTCCATATCGTTGAAGTACTCACAGTACTGCCAAATAAGTCCAGAAGTTTCCCCCTTATTTCTTCAAGATAAATGCTAGGTCTTTCTTGTATAAGTCTTAAAATAATTATATGTTCAAAGTCACCAAGAATTGAATGGGGTCCATGATGGTGATCTACTGGTCTCACATCTCCAGTCTGCTGAAATACTCTCAAATATCTCCTGATACTACTCTCACTTACACACAGGAGTCTTGAAATATCTGCCACACTAATATTCTCAGATATATTGAGGAATACTATCCTCCAGCGCAAATCCAGTGAGTAAGGGTTAGGCATTGCTCAAAACAACTTTGAAAAGTGTGTGGGTACAAGTGAACGTGTGCGCATGCGCAAATTATACTCTTTCAAGTAACCTGAAAAACCCTGTAATAATGATAATTATTCATTTGCAAAATAATGAGATTCATAAGGTGAAAATTGATAATGACATAATGAGAAAGCCGCCCGCCAAAAAGGAGAGCATGCATGCGCATGTATCTGGAAATGCAATGGACAGGGCTTATACATGTAGTGTGTTTGTTATATTTTTTAACATCTGTCAATAAACACTATTATAGTGACTGCATGGAGTTTGTACGAAAATAAAAGTCAATGAAGGAATAAAAACAATATGGACAATAATGATAGACTCACAGTGTTTTAAAATTAATTGAATTGCACATGTCCATAAGCGAGGTTCCCCTGGGTGTGGGGGTCTGGTTTAATGTCCTCGTATATCGGTCCCTTCAATTGAGCTGACTGTTGAACATGCCCATAGGCAAGATTGTCCTGAGTGTGGGGGTCTACTTTAAAGGCATCAGGATCTTCGTACACTGGACCCAACTGAGGTAAAAATAACAAAAGCAATTCTCAGAGAAAACTGAACGGCATCATATTTTTGTGACATATACTGATATTGTATTGAACTATAATACTGTATAAGTATTAAAATAGAATGTGCAATTACTATTACAGTAGACTCTCCCATCGATCGCTATTCCGGCTCTCTGAAGTACGGCCACCTCGATATATACCGGCCATTTGGTTTGGCACGGATTGCTAGCTAGATGTTTACTGCACAAAAATCACCCTGAAAATGCGGCCACCACGTGCTGTATATAAAATGCATACATGTACACTGAGCTAAAATACAGCCGTGTTTCGCTCCCTACCTCCGGGAAAACTACTTAGACTATGGCTGTTTTGGAAATTCAGACCTTTCGTTCTAAGCCCCCCCACAACTTCTAGTTGATGTCCCTTTATACTATAGGAAATAACAGAACATTTGTTTGCATTGCAAGGAAGTAGCTATGCTTTCACTTTTTCAGAATGTTTCTGTACCAAGTAGTGTATTGTGTGTCATATAATTATAGCCTCAAGTATCAAACAGAAGTAAAAGTTCAACAACAGGATTCTCACACTGAAGTAAGACAATAATTTGTCTCTTTTTTGTGATTTTGGCCATTTTTTTCCATGCACAGTAGGCGGCCTCAATTAAACCCCGGAGCGAAACGCGGATAGTTTTCGAGGTGCCAATGCAAGTGTTTCCTATCCTTTTATCTATGCTATTCCGTATACTGGCCAGTAGTGGCTGCCCCAAACTATATAGCTTTTCAATAATTTGATACGTATACATTAATTTTATTACAGCCGGATATGACGTTTTGGGTGTGGTTTTCTGGATTACACTTAGATAGAGAGCAGAATGATTCATTATCCTCATGACAGAACCCCAAAATTAGCCACTAGATTCGAGGTAAGGTCGTTTTTTAGCCGCGGCAATTTTCCTAAATGCGGCCACCTCGCAATTCCGGCCAAGCTGCACGGTCCCAAGGGTGACCGGATTAACGAGAGTCTACTGTATAATTATGTGTGCATTTTTATCAATAATTATATGTATGCGGACTCTGAAATGCATGAGATAAAAAACCTATCTATGGAGATAACTCACTCACCTTGAGAGTCCCAGAGGTGGTAGGGGATTCAGGTATGTTGGCCATGGGATCCACCTCCTCCCCATCATTGGTACTGCATGGGGTGAACGCGGATTTCCCTGACTGATAATCACATGTTCGGCACTGAACTCTCTCTGCATTTACGAACACGCAATGTGCATGGGCTTCATTGCGTAGCTAACTAAGCATCATTGCTATTTCTCTTGACATACATGACATGTAATTGCGTTATTTCATGGAGTCACCTATCACTATAATGTCTGCTAACTAAGCATCATTGCTATTTTTCTCTTGACATGATTCTGGGAGTCACCTAATCTATCTGAAACTGAGTTCAATTTTAGATTTTACCCTTAGTTAACTTTATTGAGCCTACGGTAACGCCTGACTTTGTCCTATGGGAATCACTATGTATACCATGCATGAATACACTTAGCACACTCACTGTACTGACTGAATGCTGCTTATCAATTTGTGTACGTACTTGCACATACCATGCTCAATGGGGTGGTACAGTATATCTTCTACGACACTTTTAATTACTCCGGACACTCTTTTGAGCAATTTTCGTTGTTCTAATACAAAGTGCTTTAATATTACATTTGTTCAGACAATACCTTGAAAAGTTGATGTCAGAAGATATACAGGAATCATTCTATGCTCGTAAGTAAACAAGGGACGGGAAAAAGATAACAAATATATAATTATTATTATCATGTCAACAAGAAGTCAACTGTGCTGTCCCAAATCATGTTCATTCTGTGTGTTGTTCTATCAACCAAAAACCTATTAATAAGAGCCTCACAAAGAACCTTAATAGGTACGTATCGTTCAGAACACAACTTATGATTATGATGCAGATAATAATAGTTAGACACTGTTTGGAGGTGTCTACAGGATTTAGAAGCCCAAAGGCACTGATTTAGTATCCCGAACGCAGCAAGGGTACTACACGTACCTGAGGGCTTCTAAATCACATGCCGGACACCAATAAAACAGTGTCTATATAGATACTAGACAAGTGCGCATGCGCAAACCTTGCCTCGAGGCTTGACCACAATACAACAAGTTTACTTTGCTTACGCCCTTGTTGATACTAAGTAAGTTGCAGGTGTACTAGTACGTATACTTCCTCTGGCGCACATTTCCCGTGTACTTTCCATGTTAATCTTATTAACTAGTGCATGTCTAATTATATACAATTATGACCTACTTCATTTTTACTTTAGTACTTTGTAGCTCCATTTGGTGCTTCATTTCTCTTGATTCTGTCAATTCAACCCAACATATTATAAGTGTGAGAAAAAATCACTTACTTCTTGTCTTATTCCAGTAGCACAAAACAACGACAATGATGACCACAACTAATACTAGAACAAATAAAAAACCAACGATGATTCCAGCTATACAACCTCCGGTACATCCGCCCTGTGTTGAAGGCGTCCCTGGTGATGAGGTTGTTTGGTCACTGGTGGTAGGAGACGTCGTTAGAGGTAGAGTTGGGGCCATTGTGGTTGCTATAAGAATGATATGTGGAATTAAAAGAGCATGCAGAGTTAAATATTATAAAAATATATTATCAGTAACAGTTCTCTACAAAACGTTTTACCTGCCCAAGGCAACAATTATAATTACTGTAAGAGTTCAGTTTTATTTAGGACTTCTACTTACGATTGGCCACTTGTCAACTTACGGAGAGTTGCAATTAAGAAATCTGCCACAAAAGGTTCCACTACATCTGTCATGTCACTGCGACGCACAACACGAACTGTGTAGGTGTAACTAGTACCAGCCATAAGACCTGAGAACATCACAGTGTACTGGTAGCTAGCAGGGAAGTAGATTACAACTGGTGCAGTGTCATTGGGACTGAGAGAGACTATGATTTGTAGCTGGTCTGGTTGATACTCAGTGATTTGTAGGTTCACAGGAACAGTGAAGCTAGTACCTGACACCATTCCTTCATTTTGTGAAGTGATGGTTCGACCAGGAACTGCATGGATGAACTAGTGAAAATACAATATGCTATGAAAAGAATGACTCACAGGTGAAATCTCTCGATGTCATTTCCATACAGTCCCCAAAGGTTAGTTGAACGCACAATGTAAATGCTTCTCCAGAGCCAGCATCATCAGGAAGAGTGACTTCAAATGAGTCATTAGTGAACAAAATGTTAGGTGTGCAAGCCATGCTGGCCCGACTGTATCCAATCATACGACTGGGGTTAACAATCTGAGATATTCCCTGAAGAAAAACATTACAGAGATTGTGAGTAACATTCATTCCATTTTTGTGGACGTACCTGAACCATTCCAGAAAATACATTCCTTTCTGTCCTGTTGTAAACAGTGACGTTAGTCCCATTCATTTCCACGACCATGCTGATATTTATCACATTCACAATGTACACACCAGAAATAGTTGGGGTGAAGAAATCTATGGCAGAGTGAAATATGTAGTATACATGACTTAGTTTTTTTTTTATTATACCTGGTGAGATTAAGCTGACATCTGAAGTAGAGTTTCTCCCATCTAGCAGTCCCATTGGAGTCACTGGTGTCACGGTGACGGATGTAGTCATACAGAAAGGAAACTCTGAAGCACTCAATAGTTCCCTAGTCACAGAGGTAGCTGTATCAGTTGTGTTGTAAGTCATTCCATTCCAACCAATAGAGTAGTTTGTGATGCAATCAGGATAGTCTATGTTAAGCATTTGATCCCATTGTAAAACTGTTCTCTCCGAATTAGTGCGCACGTTAGTAACACCGTTTAATCCTGAACAGAGAAATGAAGAATGACACACGTACGTGTGGGTTATGAGGTTACATACCTGATAGATCAGCGGTGAAGCTGAAGAGTGCACTCATGTTTCCGAGAATGTTACGATTTGAGATAACGTATCCCATAAAACTGTAGCTATAACGACACACATCCAAACCATCGATTGTCACTGTTGAGATAGAGCTTTCTCCACCACTCACTGATCCACTGTCACCATCTTGAGTGGCATTGACCACATAGGTTGCAACACACTGAGTGTTGTCCACTGACAAACTCACACTTGCCATAGACTGAGACGTTGGCTCCACCAGGGTGATGCTAAGAGTTGGAATAGCTATATAAGATAAAGAAAGATGAAAAAAGTAAAATATCTAGGGCAATCTTACCTGCAACACTGATGTTCACACTGGCAAGTACAGACAATGATGCAGCATTTTGGCCAGACAAGCACTCTACTTCACCACTCAGCCCATCCATCGCAGTTATCTGTACAGTGGAGCTCAGTGTTGGACCAGAGTTGTCACTGACCATGGTAACAATGAAGGGAGCACAGTTGGGAACATTTCCTGTTCCATGAACAACAAGGCATTGTGTTGATACACCGGGAAGCATCCATTCGGTAATGGCACCAGCAGTGATGTTATGAGTGCAAATGATAGAGATGGGATCTCCTGGACACGCTGTCAATACTCCATTGGAGGACTCTGGAGTGGACGTCAAGTTGCCAATTGCATCTGCAAATAATAGATGTATATAAATCCACACTGGCAGTATTCAAAGTAGTCTATATAAAGAGTTACTAAAACTGGAGAGAGGGCTAGGGTACCATTGTAACGGCTGGATTGCGAGACTAGGCTAGGGGTGGGGGGGGGGGGGGGGGGTACATGTAGATTGCAGAGAACGCTTCTACTATTAAACTTGGGCTTACCTGATCCACTTGGGCAGCTGAGATAGATGGACAAAACCACCAGAAAAGTCTAATGAAGAAACAGAAACAGAAAAGGTCATCTAGAATGCTGCATTTCACCACAATCAGCCTTACCTTCCTTCTTATCATCATCTCTACAACTAGAAATTTTGTTCTGTCTACTACTAGTACATGCAACAACTGTACTGTCGTCAAGACAAACCCGTCTGTTAGGCCACTAAAAGAGAAACACACTGAGAAATGCCGGAAGTGAAATGAAATAATAGGCGTGGCCTAGCGGGGTCCAATTTGCTGGCGGGTACCACATTGCACATTAAGTGGCAGGATGATGGAGTGCATGGTTGGTTGGTCCATTGAATGGTGGTACTCCCTCAGTTGCACATGAAGAGAGAGAGAGGGATATATAGATGAGTGCATGTCGAACCATAGATATAGGAGGGAAGGATTGGCAACGGAAGTGGTTCACGTGATCATTTTACATGTGTTTCTGCAGTTTTGTAATGAAACCATCCGTGACTCGCCTGTTTTCCTGCCAGAATGCCCGCGAAAAGCAGAAAAAGTCTGTTGTGGTCTTCCTCTTTAGTGCCTCATGACCTCTCATGGTGTTACACTGATGTTGTGCTTTATTTAGAGTTAGATTATCTTGCCAGTTTGTAAAACTCAGTAAAGAAACAAAGACTTTTTACTACAGAAAAACTACAATTTTACAAGGTTTGATCCCTTTTTAAGAAACAGTACTCATCCATATTACTATTCTTCAAGTTTTCCTGGTTGTATGTATGTAGGTTGATCTACTGAAAGGCAAAAATCGCCTATTCATACCATTTAGAATGTGTTGTAGTGTTGGTATGGCTTATTTCATCTGACGTTTTATGCTCCCTTTTTAAGAAACACACATGCTTTTAAAATTATACTGACTTCATGAGAGTGTTTATCAATGTCAGGTCCATCAACTGGCACAGGTTTTGTGCTTTAAATTTTTGTCAGTTGCAGAAAATATGACTGGAGGTGTATCGGCTTATATAGTAAGAAACAGAACTGGGATAGAAAGCTCCAGGTCAGTGCCACAGTGTTTTACTAACTCATTCATATGCCCCCCCCTCCCCACATACACAGTCATACTATTAGATCTTCATCGTACTATCAGTATGCTGGAAGAAATTTATGAAGCTGAAGAAGGAAGAGTTGATTGACTATTTTGGGCTACATATTAAAAAACGAAATGAAAGACTTTGTTACATGCAAAAGACCTGTACAGTTGTATAGCACCAGCTCTACCTCATGCAGTAGCAGTTCATTATGCAGCTTATTATGGCAGTTTAACTTATATGACTTGTGAAATGTTGATAATAATAAATTATTATTAAAATTTGGTATTAATAAAATGTCGTACAGAACATGTTACAGAGAATGTTGATAATGGCTACAGTACTATCAGTCTATCTATGTTATCTAGATAGTTCTTGTGCATACAAGCCCAGAGCTTGTATCAAATGTGAGAATGGACATGAACACAAGCAGTATTGTCTAAGTATTAAAGTGTTGTTTCTGAGCTTCTCTCTTTCTTGTTGACTTTGAGAATCCCTCTCAGTATTTAACATGAGGCAGATTCTTGGGATGTCAACTTGCATCTGTCATCAATGACTTCTTTCAGAGTTAATAATGACTTGTTCTCTCTTATTTTTATTGCCATAGTTTGGAGGCAACAAAAGTAGAGGCAAAGTGATGCATTCCAATGACGTAGCATGTCACGGATAGCTTCAAATTTTCTACCGTTGCCAAATCCTTCCCTTCCTATATCTTTGGTCGAACTACCGATAACTCTACACAAAAACGTGCACTATAACATGACACTCGCACGTGATGAAATATAATATAGATGACGCTGTGTAATTGATATTTGCGTTCAGATCTAGAGCTGCTCACTACACACTGATGGGGACAGTAATTACTTCAATCTTCTCTTCAGACAAAATTTGAGTTGAGTTGATCTTCTTCACTTGCTGCACTAGCTCTTTATTGTACGTTGTGTAATGGATGCACAACAATTGACAGCTAGGATGTCATGTTACTTTGTGCACAGTTTTAGAGCCAAGACTTTTGCTATTCCGGCTCTCTAAAGTACGGCCACCTCGATATACCGGCCATTAATTTGATTTGGCATGCACAGATTGCTATAATAGCTAGATGTGTTTACTTGTTTACTGCACAACAATCGCCCACTTGCTATTCCGTCATTTTTGGTCACAGCAAATGCACGTGCACAGCAATATAGTAACCATGGTAATACATGTAGTGTTATCGAATTAGTGGTCTGGATGAAAAGAGAACAAAATAATAATAATTATTATAGGTAACCAATAATTTATTGAGCAAAATCCACCAAAGTCTAATTTGCATAGCCTCGTCCCCAGGCTTTCAAAGAAAAATGGACTTGGGAACAAGGGTAATAATTATGGATTTGGATATAGTACCTGTGTGCATGGCCCGTATCAGCAATAATATCAAACTCAAATGGTCTCCAGTAGTTGGTGAGTGAGACAGACACACATATTGCAAACCCAATGCATATTGAAAGCATGTCAGAATGCAAACACACTGTACACTGAATGTAAAGTAATCTATAGTTTGTTTATTATCCACTGTGCATCTATGTAATAGTTGTACCAAGGGGTATTGGATTTGTACTACCGAGGCTGAGGGAATACATACAACTGTGCAGGTATTCATGGTACAGGTAGGTAGCTTGTACTATGAACACCAGAGGAGGTAGGACACGCATCACGTGCGCCTCAGTAATTAACCATCCCGGTTTAAAGATTTAGACAAGGATTTGTGCATGAAAAGTGTGGATCTTAAAGCAGCCATAACAGCAGCGATCCCATGCACGGTCACTTTCTCTAAAATTTAGCTATCATGTAGTGAAAGGATAGTACTAACTTGTGGATCAGCGATCCCAGTGGGATCCCGGCTCAATTATAATAGCTTGAAATTCACCATCAAACCTACTGTACATAAGCTATACTACGGAGAACAGTCTATAGAGAGGTTATCCATAACAGTTTACAATATTAAAAGGTGATGGGAGCTTGCTAGAGAGCACAACAGTAGATCTACCACAGGCACCATAGCTACACTGAAATGTAAGGAATAGTTAAAGGTCAAGAGCCTAATTAATTGATTAATTAATTGTATGCCACACATTCCATTGCCATGTGACTGATGACACATGTCCCACCTCCTCTGTGAAATACCAGTAAGTGGAAGTTTATCCCACTTTTTCGCGTTAATTGTTCTGCCCTTGAAAAACGCGAAATGTTACACCTCACGAAAGTTTGCGCACTTGCTCAGTATTAGTAAAACCAGTAGGTTTTACCATAGATAAAAGAGAGAGAGGGATTGGAAACGGATCACGTGATGCTACACAATTTGCTTATGTGACGTAACACCCCCAAATAACAACCGCGTTTCGCCCTCGAAATAGCTTTGTGCTATGTGAAAAATCGTTTAACCAAAGCTAGGAAGTCTCATCAGTGACGTTTACAGTGGTAAAATGTGTTCACCCACGTGGCATACACTGTCATAAAGTTGGTATAGTGCAGCTGTAAAATTTTTGCAAGTATAGGTGAGTAACAGCAGTTTTTTCAGTAAATTTCATGTTTCTGTTCCTATAACTTATAAAGTAGTTTGTAAAATGGGCTGAAAATATATCTGGCACTAATTTACACTTGAATGAACAAGAATATTGTGTTAGCCAATTATAGTAAGAAATGTACTTGCCTGTGTCAGTTACTTTTTGTATAAAAAGTGTGTAATGTTTCCGTACCTATTATTAAAGTGCTCCAATAGTTATTACTATGATATTGGGCAATTTAAAAGCTGTGGATTTGTTGAATGAGAATGACTGTGTTTTGTTATAATCCGTTTCTTAGAAAATCAGAGAAGTAAAATGCCGCGAAAGTTGAGATTCTACCAAGCCAAAAATTGGGAAAGTGAAAAACAGAAAAAGAAAGTATGTTGCAAGTATATAAGTATAAAAACACAATGATAATGTCAATAACTTGCTACAGGAAAGCATATCCGCTGTTCCATCGACATCTAATAAAGAACAAAATGTTGAGGTTAATACTCTGGAAGATTTTCATGATCGCGTAGTGCCTACCCTTGATATGACATGGAGTAATCAAACATCACCTGAAAGGCCAATAACAGCAATCAAACTCTGTAAGATATCATCTGAAGCTTCTACTTCAAGTCAACCTCTGGTTATAACACATACATTGTTAGTAAATGTTGATTTATCTTGGGAATTGTTTGTTCACGGTCACAAAGTTGACGCAGGAAATACCAAAGTACTGTCATCAATTCCATTTACGCTAATAAGTTTTTCGAGTTTCAGACAGCTTTTGGATGTAATTCAATCAAGTACTGTGTGTACTGGTAACCCTGATCCGCATTTTGTGGGTATGATTGTGTCACGCAAAGGAAAATTATTGAGTCCTAATGGAGAAATAAAAGCTCAGTTAGACAGTGGATTCCCTGTTGCAAATGGCAAGCAAACGTACTCAAAAACTGTACGAACAATTAATTGCGAACTGTTAGTGAATGGTGAAAAATGTATTAATTGCTCTAAGTACAGATGTACTTTACGTTCGTTGCATAGCCGATATTCAAGTGCAAATCAGGATGCAAGCATGCATACTAACGATCGGTATTTAAAGACTCCTCAAAGAACAGAGAAGCTAAAAAGTCTACGAAGTCGTTGTAAATTTATGGAGATTGAAGTGAAACGGTTAAAAACTAAAATACAGGAATCATCTGATTCAAAAGGAGTTAGTGTAGATGAGCCTCTACATCAAGAGCTACGTGGTATAATGGTACAAAGAAGTGATTCAATTTTGAAAGCTTATCCTGAAGGTTCTTTTAAAAGGCTCTTCTGGGATCAACAACTGAAAGCAGCAACAGTGATGAACGCTGCACAAATGAGGTGGCATCCCACAATGATAAGGTGGTGTTTAAATCTAAAGTATCTCTCCTCAGCTGCTTATCATTCCTTGCGTTCTTCTGGCTTTATAAGACTACCATCAGAAAGAACACTTAGAGATTATTCTCATGTATTCAAAGTTAAGTGTGGTTTCCAATCCGAAGTTGATAAAATGTTGCTGGAAGAAGCTAGTAAACATGGACTATTGGAGTGGAAAAAGTTCATTGTAATTTTAATAGATGAAATGAAGTTGCGAGAGAGTTTGGTCTATGATAAGCATCATCATAATGTGATTGGTTTCGTTCATTTGAGTGATGTAGAAAATCAACTAAGCGAGAGCAACATTTCCGATAATAGCGTTGCAACACATTTGCTTTGCCTTATGGTAAGAGGTGTTTTTACTGGATTGCATTTTCCGTATGCTCATTTTGCTACAGCTGAAGTAACAGGATCATCGCTATTTTTCATGGTCTGGGAGGCAATAGAACGATTAGAGAGACTTGGTTTTAAAGTAATAGCAGTAACCGGAGATGGCGCTTCAACAAATCGAAAGCTATTTAATATACACTCTGTTAGTAAGGATGATGTTTGTCACCGAGTTAAAAATCCATATACTACTGAAGAACGATACATTCACTTCTTTTCAGACATCCCTCACCTTATTAAAACAACGCGTAATTGTTGGTCACATTCCTTTGGGCATGGATGGACAAGAAAACTGTGGGTGAGTATAAATCATGTGGTTGTTTGCTCTTTCAAATTATGAATCTGTTCACAGATCAATGGCAAACATATTAGCTGGGATCATTTGCGCTCCCTCTACAATGGCAAAGTATCAATGGGAAAGAGGTCAGAGGGACTATTTCTTCTTAAAAAACTTTCGAAAGAACATGTTGATCTAAATTCGTATTCAAGAATGAAAGTGAGCCTTGCAGCCGAGGTAAGGAAATGCCTTGTTATTAAATTAATACATCGTTATGCACAGGTATTAAGTGAATCAGTCGCTGAAGGATTGTGTATGCAAGGGTCTGTGGACACATTTGAAACGCAAAGATTCGTGCGCATGATGGATAAGTTGTTCGACTGTCTTAATGTACGTCACCCAAAAGTATACTTAAAACGGAGAAAACACAACTTGAAGCCATATGAAGATGCTGACGATGCACGCCTAAATGTAAGATTAAAATGGCAACATACCATTTATAACACACTGTACACACACTTCTATTGCAGTGGTTGGAAAAAGATTTCCTAGGATACCTCAAAGAATGGGAGGATAGTGTGGAAACAAGAACTGATGTACCGAAGGCAGAAAAACCAACAATGCTTCTGAGCAGGGCAACTAGGGAAGGATTAAGGATTACTGGTAATTACATATAGCATATACATACATGTATAGGTATGTGCATATCTATTTTTGCAGTGAAATCATTTGTGGCTGTCATTCGATACTTGTTTAGTCTACCATGTGTGTCTGGTCGATACTTACTCAGCGAATGTTTCTCTCAAGATCCATTAGAAAACTATTTTGGACAGTTGCGTAGTAGAGGAGGATTTTGTACTAACCCTACTCTACAATCTTGCTTGCAATCTTCCCAATCAATTCGAGTTCAAGGCAGTCTTTCCATGCTACCAGTAAGGGGAAATTCGTCTAAAAAGAGAAGGCTATTTAATGAAGAGGAAGTAGTTGATGACACTCCCCTTAAGAAGAGACCTAGACATAAGTAGGGTGTGTTGTATGTATTATTGTGTTTCATGTTGTTTTTAACTCTATAATTCCATGACTGTATTAATTACTATCGTAACTTCAATACATACTTGTAATTAGATAAGTAATATCCCTAAAACGAGAGAAACATAATATTGCACCAAAGTATTAATACATGTACACAGCTACAGCTAGTCAGTACTGAGATCTTTTCTGAGACTTTTTGATCTTTTGACATTCTTTTGCTTGGCTAGCTTGTACTGCTCAAGCCAAGAAGACACCATTGAAAAACCTCTCATAGTTATCCACTTTTCAATTATCTCCTCCAGCAATTGTGATTGTTCAATCTCTAAATCAATGTCAATGGATATCATAGACCACCAAAATTGTACATCATCATCGGCTACTACTTCAGCAATCAACTCCTTACTGCTCGTTTGTTGTGTTCGTAAGTGCTGTGGGAGCAATTCTTGTGTTTTTATTTCAATAGCTTTAAACAGCATAAAACTTTTGTCATCTACGTAGAACAGTCCACCTCTGTCAATGTTTGCCATCCATTCCATTGAAAAGTCGTAAAAAGAGCAGTCTTCAATACTTCCATGTCGATGACCCACCATTTTCATTTGAGAGAGACATTCAACAAAGTTAGCAGCAGTACATGAATTAACTTTTTTATACACTTCTAATAGCTTTTTTGTTGTATAGCCGGCTGCATATCTAACAGCATTACATTCGTCACATGAAAGATCTTCTCGTTTACGGGTAAGCTTACTTGAATTATCTTCACAGTGACTTAGACTCCTAGCCAAAACTTTTTCGAACAAAACTCGATTTACTGACTGCTGTTGATGTACACTGACAACTGATATTCCTAGCTGGGCACAACCATGTTTCCATACACCAGGTAGTTCCTGCTGTGATGACGTGAAGAATAATGTTTGAGCTCGCTCTTTTGCTGTGTGTTCTCTGACTCTCCCAAAGTGCTTCAGTGTTTTGTTTATCACAGCTACTAGTTCCAGACAAAATGTTTGAAGTATGGCCTTCTTTTCAGCTGACTGTGACAATTCCACAACTTGTTGTATAGATCTTTTACTTTCTACTTTAACATCAATTTCTTCTTCCGTCTTTAACACACATCCAATAGCATTCAACACAATTTCCAACTCGTCTTCTATTTTCTTGTTCGATGGCTTCTTCATAGATGGTTTGTTTGAAGGTGTCTTTGTCCTAGCCGGCCTGAGCCTCAGCCATAATCAAACGTAAGCCTCGATTAAACCGCAGCGAAACGCGGATAGTATTCGAGGAGTTTTGTCGTTTCCAATCCCTCTATCTCGTTTATCTATGGTTTTACATAGGATTGGCAGTGGGTTTGCCCGTGTTTAGCAATATTTCAATTATTTTGACTCATGTTCAAACTGTTCTATCTCTGCAGGGAAAGGCCACATCAAGAAACTGGCTGAACAGATAGTTTATTTAGCCTTTTCTCTCTTTGTATCTCTCATTTCATAATCCATAAACATTTTAATGAATGAATATTTTCATTTTAAAAATTGCACTATTTCGACGTTTCACCGCTCTTTGTCTGACTGACTAAGTAAGTAAGTAAGTAAGTGAGTAAGTAAGTAAGTTTCTTGCCCAGCATTTACTCCAAGTACAGCCATCTCCAGGACATTCTGCACAGGGTTTCCAAACGACTACAACCTGGATTACAAAGCGCTTCTTCAGATTTGCGATTGCTTCCACGAGGCAGATGACCTCTCAGTCTCTATTTCTCTTACCTAGACAATTCCGCCATCTTTAATGACTCAGCAATTGCGTTGTGGCCAATAATAATAGATAGGCGTGGCTAATAAACCGTGCGCCTAAAATCAGTGCAGCAGTGCTTTTCCAGAGCCTGAGGTGTTCCTTTTCTTCACACTGTTCAGCTCTAGCTCCCTTTCTCTGACAGGCATGCTATATGCACTGGCTAGATATCATGCTCTTAAAATGGCTGTCATTTAATACTGATTCGCAAATTCAACATAATTATCAAGCAATAAATTATTACTCATTATACTATAATTATTAGTCCAGAGATATTCCAGAAGATATCTGATTAGTCCTGTCTTCTCTTCTTGTACTGCCTCTTGACGTTCCACTTTATGCATGTCATGATACGTAAACTGTACTGAAAAAGAAAGGGAATCCGACTAGAAAAACATTTGCAATGTGAAAAATTGCTAGGATTGGCCAGGGGAACCACAAAAAAGCGTGGGAACAAGAAATCAGACGAGAGCATAACTCCAATCCGTTACAACGTCATGAACATGTACAATACATAGTATATTAAATAATAGACTGTGTTCCAGATCCACCTATCAGCTTCCATCCACCACATCATTCCATGCAGTCACCAGTACGGTCCGTGCATGTTACTACGCATGGATGGACTGTGTGTACCTGTGCTCAACACTGCATGTATTAGGAACATCAATTCATCACAAATCATCATGATTATGTGCCCCACATTCTAAAATGGATGTATAATAAATATATATAGGGATTGGTCATCACTCCACCAGTAAAAATTGCGTGGCATATTGGCTGGGAAAACATGGGAAAACTACCAGTATATACATGTGATTGACGTTGTAACGGATTGGAGTTATGCTCTCGTCTGATTTCTTGTTCCCACGCTTTTTTGTGGTTCCCCTGGCCAATCCTAGCAATTTTTCACATTGCAAATGTTTTTCTAGTCGGATTATGCTATAGTGGAACCGGGCTCCTAATGGCCAATTTTAAAGAAAGTGCCAACTGCGATATAATGGCCAGGTACCCAGGTACCAAATGAACAGTTCGTGTATAAAACAACCCCATCAACAAAGGCCACCTCTGTATAATGACCAAAGCATTGTTCCCCAGAAGTGTCCGTTATGGAGGGGTTCCACTGTATCTTTAGATACGTCTACCGGTATATGTGTTTACTTAAGTGTCTAAGTGGCCAGTTCAGAGGTCCTGCGCATGCGCAATGTGGGATGCCAGACAAATAGCAATGCTAGTGAAGTCTGGTTACCTGACGGATAGCCACTTCGTTTATGATTACTTGTATGTTAGCATTTGTAGTGTGTATTATGTTTGCATTCCTACAGTAGTTGTGACTGATGTATAATAATTATTATGGTATGCAATAATATACCGTATATACAATGATCAAATCGTTGTTTCCATAGTGACAATTATTTTGCTCTCTGAACTCTCCACTTAAAATACTTGAAACATGCGAAGTGAGAATCCATAAAATTTGTACAGACTGCTAAAAACGTGAACAAGAAAATAAATGAAGTAATGAAAACAATGATAGACCCACTGTTTTAAGCTAATTGAATTGCACATGTCCATAAGAAAGGTTCTCCTGGGTGTGGGGGTCTGGTTTAATGTCCTCGTATATCGGTCCCTTCAATTGAGCTGACTGTTGAACATGACCATAGGCAAGATTGTCCTGAGTGTGGGGGTCTACTTTAAAGGCATCAGAATCTTCGTACACTGGACCCAACTGATGCATGCATGGAGGTAATAATAATAATAAAAGCAATTCTCAGAGACTGAGCGGCATCACGGTTTGGGTGATTCATTTATGAGGCTTAGACATGCATGGATTATATTTAGTAACGACAAATATAATTTAAAACAATCCTCATAGGCATCTATAATTAATATACCGCACAAGTATTGAAGTAAACTGTGTATATTTTTATGTAAAACTCAGTATAACGAATAGCATGCATGCATGCATGAGATAAAACAGATTGTCTACATGTTGTATACTGTACATTTAATGTCCACGTATATCGGTCCTTGGTATATTTCGAAGGGATAAACTTTTGCGGAAAGACCTTTAGATTTTGTACTTAGCCCTCTAGCAACCTTTTAGTGCATGCATATTAATATTCGTGGGGATATATTTTCGCGGTACATGCTTAATCAGCAAAAACCGCGAATATGTAAATCCTCAAAATGTAATTACACGCGGTAAGTCACTCACCTTGACAGTCCCAGAAGTGGGAGGGGATTCAGGTTTGTTGCAATTGGTCATGAGATCTACCTCCTCCTCATCGTTGGTACTGTATAGGGATGTAGACACACTTGAAAGCTAGGTCAATATTACGTATAAATACCCTAAGCATTATTGCATGCTATTTCTATGACAACACAACATATTATCAAGCATTCCAATATAGAATACTTGTTATATTATAATATCTTCTAGACGGTTTCTATATAGATCTATAATAATTATTATTTATGTCAACAGCCGAGGGTCAGTGCTCTAGTTATTTCAGGGAGTCAGGAGTTTTACTGTCAGTCTAAATGTCTGACAACAAAGTTAAATCTCAAAGGCAACATCTCGCTCCTTTGGGTAAACATTATTGAGCCTGCGACAACGCCTGACTTTGTCTTATGGGAATTACTACATACCATGAATACACTTAATTAGCACACAATTTGCGTACTTGTACACACCACAACGGGGTGGAAAACATTCTACTAAGTAAATAATTCATGGTGTACAAAATGATATGTATACCGGCATTGCATGCCTTTGTGGCACTCTAATTAGCTATGATAAGAGAAATGACAGTTATCACGGCCTTCACTAGCTAATCTCTCAAACAAGTGGCCTCACAATAAGGTACGTACGACTCACGTTAGCTTTACTTTAGTTCTTTGTTGCTCCATTTCATGTGATGATACCTTCGGTTCTGCTATACGTAACAATATTATCAGTGCGAGAAAAAATCACTTACTTCTTGTTTTATTCCAGTAGCATAGAACGATGGCAACGATGACCACAACTATCAATAGAACAATCAAACAACCAATGATGATTCCAGCGATACAACCACCACCACAACCTCCACCCTGAGGGACAGCAGTTGACTGGGAGGGTGCTTGACTTGGGATGGTGGTAGTAGCCATGGTAGTGGGTGGAGGAGTGGTTGCTGTATACATGACTATACAAAAAACAAAAAATACTATCATCCCACAGATTATATACATGCTTACGTAGTGACAGCAGATTTCACCCATGCAACTTACTTGGGAACATAAGGGTCATAAATGATCTTGTAGCGGCTGGAACAACATCAACTGTAGTGTTGGCACGGAGGACAATCCTGATGGTAGAAGTGTAGGATGTGGCAGCCATGAGGTTATCAAAGGTCACTGAATACTGCATCACAGGGCGGGAAAAGTCAGCCATAATTGGATTGCCATTGGATGGTTCGACAGTTGAGATGATGAGCAGCTCCTCGGGTTGGTAGGGGGTGAGGGGTAGAGTGATAGTGACAGTGTAACTGGTGTCCGTGGATTGACCTTGAATGATACCAGTAATATTTTTTCCAGGTACTGCAACGAAAAAAAAATTAGTCTTTGAACAAATACATTATCTCCACCATGCATGTACTCACCAGTAAAATCAGCTGCCATTGAGCTCATGCACTGGCCATACACAAACTCCACATTGACACCAACATTTTCACGACCCTCAGCTTGGGGTAGTTCAATTTCAAAATAATCACCAGTAAAAGTTACAAAAGAGAACATAGGCCCCCTATTACAAGTGTAGCTGTAAGCGGTCGTTTCTATCAGGGATCCTATAATATTCTGCAAAATGAAACGAGTGATGAACAAGTGGTCGATGAACAAAACAGCGATACAATCTATTCTACGTCGCTAATCCGGAACATTTTAGTCTGAAACCTTGCAAATCCAGACAAAATGGCAAAATGAAACGAAAAGAGGAGGGATATGTCAGTAGAATAAGAGGCAATAAGAAAAAAGATGACTCACTGCGCATACGCACCCTTTGCTAAATCAGCATAATTTTATTAATAAACATGCTCTCAGTACAATGCCCACTGAAAAGGAAACTAAGAGAGTTCACAAGATCCACTCATTAGGAGAGAAAGATAGCAAGAGTATAATTATAATTAGAGTATCGAACGTAGGCATACTGTGTATCAGATGTATGTAGAGAATAATGTTACACCGGTCTTGTATCTAGCTATAGCAGCTTACTTTCTGGCCACATTAATAGCCTTTAATAATGCATTCAGGATGTTCTATCTAATGTACTAACCTGTACAGTCACACGCAGCACAACCACACCGGTGACATTTTCAGATTGATTGACTAATGCAAAGCTGTAGGTGAGGATCGGGGTAGGGAAATCTGGAGGGAGTGAAATGGGTGAACATTGTTATAATCACACCTCTTATGTATATACCTGGATCAATTAAAGTAAGGTTGGAGCTACCCACAGCAGTAGCCAGATCTCCCACTGGAGTCATTGGTGTGACTGTAGGTTGGATGCTGATACAGTAGGGGAAGCCAGCTGCATTGAGTTGCTGTGCAGTGAGTGAAGTCACAGTTGAGGTAACATTGGTTGTGAGGGATGGGTTCCCAAGATCAGCCACCACATAGCCAGTGATGCAGGTTGGGTAAAGTGTGCTGTCGATCCGATTCCATTCGATGACTGGGTCTATTTCATTGACTACGACATTAACTCCATTGATAGCTGCAGGGGAAAACTCAATACAGCTACAACATTAATTACATCTTATACCTGTGAGATTGACTGTGAGGTCCATTGATATACTGACTCCACTAACTTCACCAGTCATAGAGGTGGTGTACCCCACAAAGCTGTAGCTGTATAGACACAAGTCTAAGCCATCCACGCTCACTGGTGATGATGATCCTGACACACTGGTAGTGGGACCACCTTCCTGAGTCACATTCACATGGTACATAGCCACACACCGTGGATCATCAATCACAAAAGCCACTCCAACCATGGACTGTGAGTTTTGGCTCAACACCAAAATTGGTGTGGTGGTTGCTGCATAAAATGTGTAAAGATCATAGCTGCCAGTTATACTGCCCGTACCGTATACTAGAATATTTTGCGAGCATCAAACATATGAAAAACGCTGATCACTTCATAAAAATAAAATCGCAAAACTTATGGTATATACTAGTAATTGCACACGATCTATGCCTGAACGCAATACCGTCAGTACTGAATACCGTATAGCGCAACATTTCCGAGGGGCTTAATTTTTCGTTGTTTTCGTGGGTAGTATAATCCTACACCTAAACGAAATTAAAAATTAAAAACGTGGCTTCCGGTAAGCAGTCAACCATTCCACGAAATATAAGGACCTCAAAAATTGTGCGCTATATTTGTACAGCTCAGGATAGTGACGTTGAACCTATTGTGGTTTTCGTAGTTTTCCACCACACGAAAATAATCTGCTATACGGTTCCGCACTTATTCGATTTAAGGCGACACTTTTAAACAATTACAAAGCCAGAAGTCGTTTCTTTTGGAGGTTAAAAAATTATGTTGAAGTCCTGGTGTCGCATATTTAGAGGGTTGCATCTAATTGGAGGTTACTCTACTATCCTTGATTATAGGTCGCTTAAATTTCATTGTTTCTTGCGGCCTGGAATCGAGGCTGTGGTTTGACCTCTATATTGAGGACGCGATATAAAACAATAATTGTCAACGCAGCAGTGGCTACTTTTAGAGATCAGAAAATTGGAAAACATTGAGGCTGACGGTGTCACATATTTGGAGGGTCGCTTTAAATCGAAACCAAGGATACCTGGTATATCAAGAAGTTCGTTTACTAGTAGAGCATCGTTAGGATTAGCATCTTCACACTGCACAGTGGTCCCGTTCAATGACACATCAGCTCTGAAAGTTAGACTGACATCAACAATGTTTACACCTTGTACAGCACTTGGAGTTAAGCCAGTCACATTAGCTGTGAAGATGCCACATGTGGTAGTGCTCCCGACAACAGCCTGAGCTGCAATTACTATGATAGTGTCACTCTCATTGGGACACTGTCCTGTAAAAGCACTGCCCTGCCAAATTACAGCAGCAGTATCAGTACATGAGAGCTCCACATTCTGCCCAGGACAATACAGTTGTTGAGCTGTAGAAACAAGTACACAGTTTAACGTTTATAGATAATATAATTTATATGCATGCGAGAAATTTTATAAGCATACCATTACCATAGCTCCTGATAACGGTACGAAGAAGGACTAGATCTAGGAGTAAAATCTTCAAAACCTGAGTAATATGGATGGATAAGTGTTAATAGACCTAGATCTAGTATGATTACTTTCATAGCTGCTTGACAGGGAACAGGGACTCGACTGCGTTCAGCTAGCTGCTTTTTGTTGTAGTGCTGTAGCTAGCTAGCTAGCTGTACTGTAAAGCTAGCTGTGGCGTGGCCTGAAGGAAAAGGATTTCTACTGTGGCGTGACCGGAAGGAAAAGGATTTTTTAGGGATTGGTTCAAGCAACAGCCCCACCCTCGAGTTGAGCTCTGGATGAGCTCCTCTCCTCGCTCTAATCTAGATAGAATAGTGATTGTGTGAAAATAACCAGATTTTTGTTGGCTGCTAATTGGTTCTCAGTCTGTGATCACTCGGGGTAAATAAAGGTTTTTAGATATAGATCTAACTAATAGCTTATAAACTGTACCATACTTCTACAGCTCAACAACTGTACTCATTGTCCTTGGAAGAATGTGGAGCTCTCATGTACTGATACTGCTGCTGTAATTTGGCAGGGCAGTGCTTTTACAAGGCAGTGTCCCAATGAGAGTGACACTATCACAGTAATTGCAGCTCAGGCTGTTGTCGGGAGCACTACCACATGTGGAAACTTCACAGCTAATGTGACTGGCTTAACTCCGAGTCCTGTACAAGGTTTAAACATTGTTGCTGTCAGTCTAACTTTCAGAGCTGATGTGTCATTGAACAGGACCACTGTGCAGTGTGAAGATGCTAATCGTAACGATGCTCTACTAGTAAACAAACTTCTTGATATACCAGGTTTGTATATGCAGTAATAATTATGTATAAGCTTATAACTGCTAAGATCTTTAGTCGATCATAATAATTGTCTTCAACACGTCAAATTTTATGCAGTAACCACCACACCAACATTGCTGTTGAGCCAAAACTCACAGTCTATAGCTGGAGTGGCTTTTGTGATTGATGATGCCCGGTGTGTCACGACCTATCATGTCATTGTGACTCAGGAGGGTGGTCCCTCAACCAGTGTGTCCAGATCATCATCACCAGTGATCGTGGGTGATTTGGACTTGTGCTGAGGTGAGATTAATTGTGAGGTTCACTGATGCACTGACTCCACTCACTACTCCAGTCATGGAGGTGGTGTACCCCACAAAGCTGTAGCTGTATCTTCCCCCACTGTGCTGGCATCCACCCTACCGTCACACCAATGACTCCAATGGGGCCTCTAGCTATACTGCTGTGGGTAGCTCAATCACTCTAATTAATCCAGGTAAACTGCATGCACAAATACCTCAGTCTGTAAACTCTGTACACTGCATGTATAGAGTGCGAAAATTTCGAGGCGCTTAATTTTCGCACAAACAATTAAACAATTAGAGGAAAAATGTTGCGCTATACGGTACCTCTTTATCAAGTCGTTAATCACTTCAATATTATGCTTCTGTACATTCTACTCCAATGCTCTCACATTCCTTCACTCTGACTAATGGTACCATAAGTTTGTGGATCACTGTTCTGGTAAAGGCGTACAATCAATAAAGTTGTGTCAGTGGCCTCAAAGAGAACGTTATGTGTGATACTATTTTATGCAGGAATCTGAGGTGCAATCACGTACCTATCAGTACACTAATGGTAATGGAGTTGTTTCTTTAATGATGAGTTTCACTGGTGTCTTTTTTATGATCAAATTGCCTGGAGCGGAGGGTCAAGTTATCCAAGTCACTGTGATGTTCATGAATGAACAGTGTAGCAGTTTTGAATCAGCCAATTATATTAGTGAGAATACATGCATGCATGTACTGAAAATATTATATGCACTACAAATTTCAGTTCCAAGCTCGGAAATATCTAACGTAACTCAAGGTGAAACTACTGCTACCAGTCACAGTATCACAGTCACTCTACCACTAACGGTGTACCCATCTGGGGAACTACTAATCGTTTCGACTGTATCACCTCCTGACAGTGCTCTTATAATGAACAACTTTACGGGACCCTCGATAAAATACACAGTGGCATTCAATAATCTGAAGCCAGCTACTGAATACATCTTCAGCATAAGGATTGTCCTTCGCACTGACAATACAATGAATGTGGTTGCACCGGTGACTGGAGTGTTCACCATGCACAGCACCCAGTAAGTCAATCTATAATTAGCACTTCAACACACTTCAACACATACAGTTTTTTCTCCCCAGTTCCATCTGTAATGATCATCAGCAGTGCTGGACAGCAAACGTCATCTCCAGCCTACACTGTCACTCTAACTCTACCTGTGATCAGTTATCCTCGCAGTGAACTTATTATCATCTCCACCCTTACCCTGGCTGATGCGGCACCAATCACCGATGACTACCCGCTGTCCTCGCAATACTTTGTTACATTCCATGGTATAAATGCCGGTGTGGAGTATTCGTATGTAATTAGGATTGTGCTACGAAGGAGAAACAGTATTAATGTGTCCATTCCATTGACAGGATCATTCACAATAAGTAAGACTGAATTGCTGTGTTAAAATTTGTACATTATCATAATTATGGCATATCATTGTTTGTTCTGCTCCTTCTAACAATAATTATGAGCAGATGTTTATAAATTAACTTTCACTTATTACTACAAGCTTGCACACATTAATACCTGTCCAGTATAATTATAATGTACAATAATACATGCATGATTAATTTTCGATATCCATTATTGTCATATTGACTTGTTTATAACTTCTCTGCTTTTGTTCTATACAGTGACATCCTTCTCAACTGGAGCTACTGTTGCCCTCACATTTGCCCTGACGTTCCTGTTGACTCTGATTCTTGTAGTGTCCCTTGGTGTCCTCGGTGTGCTGGCAGTTAACAAGTGTAGGAGGTCCGAGAAGGTAAATCTGCACTCTGAAACTGAAATGAGACCACCACCTGTGATATATGAAGAGCCTGAGGCCATTAAACCAGACCCCCTAGCTCACCCAGGGGAATGCTGCATATGGAGAAATAGTTTACTGAACATTTCATAACTGAACTAACTTCCCACAGATTACATGCATGATGCGCAATATGATTTTAGCTGAAGTATAGATTCACTCCTCCATATAAACACTGTACATAATTATTAGCAAATGAATTCATGTACGATATGATCTATAGCTATACACCAACAATCATGTAAAAGCGATGTAATGACAAAAAAATCATTGTGTGTACAATCAAATGCAGTTGTGTATATGTTAGTGTAGCTATACCTATGCACATCAGGGATGAATAGGCACAATCAACATTGCAGGTCCATTAATTAAAGGTTTATATAGGGCCATTAGGCATTGAATTAATAGTCAATAAGATTCTAGACGATGGTCAATAGAGTGTGGCATGGCGATATGCATGATTGCATGACACAATAAAAGTATAGCCCCAGATTCTCCAGTCTGAACCAAAGATACTGACATGAACTTTTCAATAAGACACACAAAAGTAGAGCACTAGATCTTGTACTATGATTATAATTGTATGATAGTGAAAGTGATAGATACATGTAGTGTCAGCAAGATTACACAAAAGTCCGCCCCCTTTGTAAACAAAAATATATCATGTTACACTGGTTAGAGTTTTCTTAGGACATAACACAGCAGCTATAAGGTCCGCCTTCAGAGCGTGTATATGTGAAATAACTTTGTCTTGTGTCTTGGGTGAGATCCAGAGGAGGAGTTTTTGCTGTTTTCGACCCAACCCTAGTGCTGGACCCAACTGTTAAAGATCGTGCCCCACCCACCCCCATCTAGTTGGAGCATGCAAGACTATACCAACCCATAATCTTGTTTTCAAACTTTTTGTTACTCCAGTGCGCATACTCTCCTATTTTTGTTTTTGTATTATTATCTTTATGGCTATTCCAGCTCTTCGAAGTACGTCTACCTTGATATACCAGCCATTTGGTTTGGTACCGCACAAAACTCGCTATTCTGTATACTGCATGCATGGCCAGTATACTGCTGACCCAAACTACTTTGAACGAACCTCCCACCAAAGGACAACCTCCGAAAAGAGGACATGCCAAACTGTCCTTTATTCAGAGGTTCCTCTGTATCGAGGTGACTGTAATTAATTCAGAGAGCTGGATTAGTTAGCGAGAGTCTACTGTACATGTATATGGTATAAGCCACAGATATTTCATATATAATTATGTGGCCAGTATAGCGTCTGTTATTGACAAAAACACATAGCTATAAAAGCCTGCATGTTTCATACATTTGCTAAGCGAATTAATTTGAATGTTAGCTTTCAGCATAATTATAACCTCAGCATGACATAATTAATATACGATCTTACTTGCTTTCAATGGAAAATATATATTCAGGGAAAGCCATGCAGCTAGCTATAGTATTGCACAGCCTGTCCTGCTATTTAATGCCGTTAGAATGGGGGCTGCAATTCAGAAATTTGAGTCCAATAAAACTATATACACCTAAGAAAATTTATAAGCTAAGGCACATGCATCATATTGACATAGTATATAGTATTACTATAGCTACGCCCAAGACGCCAAATTAAACAACTAATATAATTATTATCAATGAGTCATCATACGTGTCCTAATTATCTCACAAAATAATTAACTAGAGTCTAGGTATCTTAATTGCTTGTGTCTACAGTGAAATCCCTCCTAATGGCCACTCTTGAAGATAGGCCAACTGCAATATAACAGCCACTCAGGCACCCATATCCCAAATGAACAGTTTGTGTATAGCAACCCCTCAACGAAGGTCACTTCTGAGTAATGGCCACCAACATTACATTGTTTCTCAAAAGTGTTCGTTAGAGGGGTTCCACTGTATCTAGTTGTATTATGTGTGTACCTATGTGTCTAAGTGGCCAGTTCAAAGGTTATGCGCATGCACGATGTGGGATGCCAGACAAATATAGTGAAGTCCAGTTACCGGACAAATAGCCACTTCGTTTATGATTTATTTGCATGCATGTTAGTGTATATATATAATATTATAATAATTGTTTTCCTGAACATGATACTGTAGTTTTGACTGTATAATAATTATGGTATACAATACAAATCGCAGTGGATTTGTTTCAGTATGATGACATTGAGCTCTTCCTTCAAACACCAAACTTTAAGTAAGAACGCATGAATTGTACAGACTGCTAAAAATGTGTGATAAAAATCATCTGAAGTAAATGAATAGACTCACTGTTTTAAAATGAATTGAATTGCACATGTCCATAAGCGAGGTTCCCCTGGGTGTGAGGGTCTGGTTTAATGTCCTCATATATCGGTCCCTTCAATTGAGCTGACTGTTGAACATGACCATAGGCAAGATTGTCCTCAGTGTGAGGGTCTACTTTAAAGGCATCAGGATCTTCGTACACTGGACCCAACTGATGCATGGAGGTAAAAATAAAATCAATTCTCAAAGACTGAGCGGCATCACGTACGGTTTTGGGTGATTCATTTATGAGGCTTGGGACATGGTTGACATGTGCAGGGTCCTATAGCTAGCAACATTACAATAAAAACGACAAAATTGAAACGGTTTTCATAAGGCATCTGTATTATACAGCATAAGTTTAAAGTAGACTGTGTAATTACTATGTGTACAGGATAATAAATGGGACGAGATAAAAAAGCTTGTATACAGATACCGTATTCATAGTAGGTATAGTTAGAGGGGATAAACTTTCGCGGAAAGACCGTTAGAAAGGATTTCGTGAACTAACAACTTTTTGGTGTATGCATGCGATATTAATATTCGTGGTACATGCTAATCAGCGAAAACCGCGACAATTTATACCCTCGAAATAACTTATACCCGCTATACGATAACTCATTCACCTTGTCGGATTCAGGTGTGGGCGGGTATTCAGGTATGTTGGCCATGGAATCCACCTCCTCCCCATCGTTGGTACTGCATAATGTAAGTATATATGTGTATATATAATTATACCACGCCTATTTTCTCTACGAATTCTATACTAGCTGTAGAACATAAGCGCCACCATAATTTAGGCGCAGTTGGGCTGAACGCAATTTTTTGTATTCTAAAATGATTCACTCAAAAGCGAATTTTTTTTGGCACTGTAATTACATCAATTACGGTAATGATGTAATTACAGTGCCAGAAAATATAGCTTCTATCTATGCTATATTAGCTACAAACGAGAACTAGTCTATACATTTAAGCCATAAGCTCACGGTTTAGAAACTAAACTGTTTTGCTTGCCTACTAGCTAGCCTCATGCACAGTAACACGTATGTATACCCTAGCTAAGAAACATATGACTCACGTTAGAGTTCTTTGTTGCTCCATTTCTTGTGATGATACCTTCGGTTCTGTTTTTATTGCAAAATTCCACACTTATTTTTATAAGTGAGAATAATAACTTACTTCTTTTTTTGTTCCAGTAGCACGGAATGATGGCAACGATGACCACAACTATCAATAGAACAATCAGAAAACCAATGATGATTCCAGCAATACAACCACCACCACAACCTTCACCCTGAGGGGCAGTAGTTGGTTGGGTGGGTGTTTGAGTGGAGGTGGTGGTAGTGGCCATGGTAGTGGGGGGAGGAGTGGTTGCTGTATATGTACAAGAAACAATATGACACTATGAAGAGTTGTTCCTCAGTCAATATAATTATGCTTACAAGGAGAGGAAAGACTAGAGCATACACCAACTTACTTGGGGTTATAAGGGTCATGAATAATCCCATAGCGGGTTGAACAACAACCACTGTAGTGTTGGCACGGAGGACAATCCTGACGGTGAAGGTGTAGGATGTACCAACCATGAGGTTATCAAAGGTCATTGAGTACTGCATCCCAGGGCGAGAAAAGTTAGCCATCATTGGATTGCCATTGGAAGGCTGGACAGTTGAGATGATGAGCAGCTCCTCGGGTTGGTAGGGGGTGAGGGGTAGAGTGATTGTGACAGGGTGACTGGTGTCTGTAGTTGGACCTTGCATCACTATAGAGGTGGTCCTATCAGGCACTGCAGTAAAACAAGCATGAAATTAAATAAGACACACTGACAGTAACCCTCACCAGTGAAAGAAGCCATTGTTGAACTTGTGCATTGACCCCTCGCAAACATCACAGTGACATTAACAAGATGGCCACCATCTGCTCCAGCCAATGCAATCTCAAACATATCTCGAGTGAAGTTCACCATGGAGGACAATGAACCAGTGAGGTTGGTGTAGCGATAGTTACGAGTGGGAACCTCAGATTCAGGGAGTGTCTGAAAAATTGCTTCCTAGTAAAACCAAACAAGAAAAATGTGATTAGCTTACTTACTTGTACATAGACACGCAATACGACGATCCCCGTCTCATTTTCAGAGTGATTGAGGGGAGGAAAACTGAAGGTAAGCATCGGGGTGGGAAAATCTGCAAGAATTTTTATTGTCGAATCAATCACACCTATATAGACTCTACCTGGATCAATGAGATTAGTATAGAGGTTGGAACTGCCCATAACTGAGGTCAGAGGTCCCATTGGAGTCGTTGGTGTGACTGTAGGGTGGATACTGATACAGTAGGGGAAGCCAGCTGCATTGAGTTGCTGTGCAGTAAGTGATCTTGTATCTGAGTCAACAATGCTTGTGAGGGACTGGTTCCCTTGATCAATCACCACATATTCAGTAATACAGGTTGGGTAGAGAGGGTTGAGAGTTTGTGTCCATTCAATGAGTGGGTCCATTTGATTGATAGTCACAGTTATGCCCTCATTAACATCTAAAATGTTATTAAATCAAGCTGATAGACAACATAATTGAATTTACCTGACAGGTTTGCAGCGAAATTGATGGGAGAGCTCAATACACTTTGAACCCTATCAGCTGTAAAGACCGATCCTGACAGTGTATAGTTATTCTCGCACACATTTAGACCAGTGACATTGAATGTTGAATCAGTGCTTGAGCTGGTTGACACAGGGCCACTGGTTGGAGTAGCATCCACTTGATAACTTGCAACACACTGAGTGTCCGTCACTGACAGGTTGGCCCTCACCACTGACTGGGAGACTTGCTCAATGGAGAGGTCAGGAGTGGGGATAGCTGTGATCAAATTAAGAATGTAACAACATAAAATAATAGTCTACTCACAGAGTACATTGATGGTGATATTTCCAACGAGTGATGTATCCAGACCACTGGAGAAGCACTCTACTACAGCACCATTGATGGCCTCTGTGGCAGTAGTCTGGGCAGTTGAGGTGAACATTGTTGGACTAGAGGTTCCACTGATCATGGTGATTGTGAATAGACCACACATGTCATCAGGGGGCATCAGTGAAGCATGAGCAACAGCTTCTTCACAGTTTGCTGTTGAGGTACCGGTGACCCTCCAGCGAGTCACACCACTAGCGTTATTGTCATGGACGCAGGTGAGGGAGATGGGGACACCTGGGCACACTGTGATGGCCCCATTGGTCGAATTGAGACTAGATGTTAACGTAGCTGCAACATCTGCGTATGTCAGGGGAGGGGGTTCAGTGCATTCTCTAGGTACATACTCATACACAGTGACACCTATGGCTAGCTACAATGCAACATACAAAACATATTCACATGAACTTACGTGATCCAATACTCATCAAACAAAGTTGCACAGCAAATAATAGAAGAATAACCTATTAAATTTCAAAATCAAGCCGGCATGGTATAAATGCTATCTTATCGTACCTTTCTTGACATTATTCACTAAATTCTGACTTGTCTTCAATAGAATCTAAGAATCCTAGGGAATAATGCCGAGCCGTATTGAACTCACTGGATCTTGATGGCGTGCAGTGTTAATTTTCGGATCAGGTGTCATAATTATACGGCACCGGATGTGCATCGGATGTGGACACGCCCCCAGGGCCTAGAATTTTAATATTTTGGGCCCCCCCCCGGGCCTAGAATTTTAACAGTTTAGGCCCCCCAGGGGGTCCATTCGGTTAAAATTCTAGGCCCCAACTGTGAGATTAGGCCCCCTCTTTTCTGCTATCCTTTTCTGCACATAGAACAAAGATGAACGAAGTCAAAGAGATATAATATTATGGTAAGGTTAGCTCTATTAGTTGACAAAGCATCAAAGAGGCATGCATGCCAAGACTCTGTATAAAAGTACTAGCAAAAATGTTAGCAAAGATGTTAGCTAGTCAGGCCACGCCCTCCCATACTTCTTGCAAAGAGGCTGGAAATCGAGACTAGATGTTAGCTATCATGGAATTCAAAGTAAAGGAAGATACCTTCAAGTTACTCATGCTTATACCAGTTAAATGCTTTGATGCAGCTCTGCAAAATGTTGGATCTGCCTGTAAGACAATCGATGTTGTGCATACTGATAGCTATTGCCATAAAATTATTTACAACTTCGTGCTAGCTTCGCCATTCCAACTTTCCCTTCAGGACAAAACATGGTAGCGTTATCCCCCGAACAGCTGGCTGCCAAAGGAGGCGAAATTTTGTGAATTCACAATAATTATAAAGCACACGATTTTCAGTGCAAAGACAACAATTCACCTACATGGAAGAAGATCGATGTAAATTGTTATGGAAATGCTCCAGTATATAGCATCACTAGCTCAGCTCTCAATATGGAATCCTAGATAGAATTAGAGAGAAACTCTTTTATCTATGGTGGAATCACAGTACATGCATGTAATAAGTGCACAAGCAAGTGAGCCCTGCCCACTTATTAGACTGATCAAGCTAGTTTCTCTTGTGTAAAGCTCATTATAATTGTTTGAAGATTCTAGTTAGTCCAGGCTTGATAAGCTTTTTGGAGTAACCCAGCTGATCAATTCGGGACAGTTGGCCCCTAATAGTATGTGCTTCGTGCTGCATGAGGCCTGATTCATGGAATGGTGCTGTGATGGCTGTGAGTCTGTGACCAGCCGGTCGACCAGTTGCATGAAATGTGTGTGTGTGAGGATCGAGAACTTCATTCAGCAACTGGCACTGCATAGACTGTAAATACTGTATTAATATACCCTATATCTTCTAATTTATCAGACACTTCTAATTACCCCGGACACTCTTTTGGGCAATTTTCATACAACCATAGATAAAGAAGACAGGGATTGGCAACGGAAGTCAAAACGTAGACTTTTGTGCAGGGGGTGTGGTTAAATCTCAAAAGATGTGTGTTGTCCCCCGAACCACGCCGCGGTTGCCCTCTAGAGACTCCCGCTTGCCTTGCGGGAAAGTGTTTTATGCCTTTTCTGTACAGTAACAAAGGATTTTATATGGATAAAGACTTTAAATAGTATACTATGTATGCCACGTGGCTAGTAATCTTGTTAGCTAAAGACGTTTGACTCTAGTTGGGCGCTTGTTTTCAAAAGTAAGTGTTTTTGGAATTGTGGAATTGGCTATGTACCTCTGAAAAGCAATTTCATTGTATTGATAGTGTTTACTGTATATAAAAGCTTAACAGACATGTTGATTGATAGAAATAAACAATGAAAGCTTGAATAGCTCAAGTGCAATTGGCATTGAAATAGTGATGAAATAGTGACCATAGTTTGCGATAGTGTGTTTGGCTATGTACCATTTGCTTCCTTGTGATTTGTATGTGGATGTCTAGATCACTGACACCTATTATTGAATGACCAATGCATAGAAATGACCTGTCAACAATTATTAAATCTTTCCACAGGAGAAATAGTGGCCCATGGGCAGAAAGCCGAGAATTTGCTCTATAAAGTACCGTTATTGGACAAAGAAGGTAGCTAGATTTGGTGTGTGTACTGTTTTTATGCCGTAGCTAGAGTTGGTTGTGGTACGTTGTGAAAGTGTATTTTTTGCTTCAACAGTGGTTACGAGATGATTTTTTGCAATATTTAACTGACTGGGAAAATGAGGCAAAGGTTAGATCTGCCGGCTCAGATTGGAAATACCATCATTTCACCATAAGTATACTTAACCTTTGAAGGCCTCAAACTTACTGGTAAATTTCTGGTGTGCATGTATACTGTCTATTGGGTTTACGTCTCCACTTTCTCATTGTAGTTAACTCATTTGTTGAGCTCAGTCAATATTTGCTGACCAAGCACGAGAAAGAAAGTTTATTCTTACTAAGTGAGCGGTTAACCCAAGACCCATTGGAGAATTATTTTGGCCAACAAAGGGCAAGAGGACATAGAAATGAAAATCCCACAATTCAACAGTGCCTCCGAAATGCCAATGCATTGAGGGTTCAAAAGAGTTTGGCCTTAAACCCAGTGAGAGGGAACTCTAGCAGAAAGAGGCAATTGTTTAGAGACGAAGACATCACAGTTAATGACGATATGAATTCCCCATTACCAAAAAGAAAGTGTTCAAGAAAGACCAATGCTAAATAGCCAACTCTATAGATACATGCAGTACATTTATTTTTATAATTAATTGTACATGCAATGGTTGACGCCTATAATATTTCCTTGACTTCTAATTATTATTACAAAATACATAATTATATATAATTATAGAATGCAAAATACGAATTAGCTCAGTGTCTTCCTGATACCAGTGCTCTTCTTCACTAATTTTTTTTGTGCACGTTTGTATGCCTCCAACCAATGTGATGCCAATGAGAAGCCCCGAATTGTTACCCACAAATTAATTGTCTCCGACAACAATTCAGAAGACCGCTCTTCTTCATCAATATCTTGAGAAACTAAACTCCAGTAGAATAGTACATTTTCATTGTGTCCGACGGCATCAACAATTGTCTTTCTGTTACAGTTAGAATCCTCAGAGACAACAACTCTTGGTAATGTAGTGCGAACAACACCTTCCACAGTACAAAAAAATCGAAAAGATTCGTCATTCCAATGGGAATAAACCCCATCCACTCTGTAGTGTATTGAGTAAAATCTGTTGGTTCTCCCATGACAGCCATTTCTCCAAGACACATCTCAAATTGATCAAATTTTTCGCCTCCTCTCTCTCTCTCGTACTTGCGTAGAAGCTTAAGCGCCACGTATCCACACGCATAACGCAGTGCATTTAACTCATCTTTATTAAATTCGACATCAACAGTAGCTGCACGAGTCACAGGACCAGTATCACAGCCAAACTGTTTCTTCAGTAACATCTCAAAAAGGGATCTAGCAACACTCTGAATTAGTAAAGGATCCTTTCCCAAAGTCTCAATGTTTAAACACAGTTGAGTCCAAAGAGTGCTTATTTGGCTTGTAGCTACTGTATGATATGCCATCCACAGCTTTAACTCAGCAGTTTTTTTGACCTTAAGCTGTGAAACAGGACTTCAGGGCAGTTACTAAAGTTTGACAAAATGTAACAAAAAGATCATCATCTTTACCAAACAACAACAAATGCTGTCCAATTTCTCTAGCCTTCTTTGCACGAGTAGTATCTACTTGTAGTTCTTTCTTGGATATTTCTTTTCTGACAGCATCTAAAACCAATTGAAAGTCAACTTCAGCAACACCTTGAACTAGTCTGGGGGCCAGACCTTTTTCTCAGAGGGCCAGGGGGGAGGGGGAAGAGAGAAAGAAGGTCTGGAGACTCTTGCAGCACTTCCGTGTGCTCTTGGAATGTCAATAGGGAGGAGACTGTGATATTGGAGGTTATAAAGAAGGAGTAGATGTAGTAATACTCTCATTTCATTGGCTGTATCTAAATTCCATTGGCTGTAATCCAAATTCCAGAGGCAATACTCATTTCATAGCCTCGATTCCAGGCCGATTAAAATACTTTAATCTGCCTTGAATCGAGGCTACTTCCGTTGCCAATCCCTCTCTTCTTTATCTATGATACAACGGACACTCCAGTGCTTTATTTGAAAAAGTTGAGTTACATTCACCATTCACAGACGGCAAGTAAGACATGACTTAGAGTGCTGCAGTTAGATAGCTTTGAGTAGCTAGTTTTAGATAGCTAGTGCAACTAGCTATTCAGTCGCACACTGGTCTATTAAACTTAGCTAGCTCGCATACAGCTGCTTGCTTGTTCTAGACTCTTCGCATGCTGTATAAAAATCTGTTCCAATTATACCCGGACAATTTCCAAAATAATTATTTTTTGCTGTCCGATAAATTAGAAGATATACGGGTAGCTGGTTTTATAATTATGTTGTTGAATACATGCACATTCAATGCCTAAGTTATAGATAGTACATGGGCATGAGGTATCTATGTGTTATAGTGTCCCATATCACGAGGGCTTTGCCCGAGGGATGAGGGACACTATAACCATAGATACCGAATGCACATGTGCTAACTGATTTAGATCCCACTTTTCATTGGCTGCCTCAGGCAAGAAGTGTATCTATAAAAGCAGCAAGCCTTAGCAACAGCTTTATTTTTGAAAATGTCCTGTTCTGACAAGCTAGTCTAGATGATTTCTGCTAAAAAAACCTTTGCATTGGCCTTGCTTCAACATTGGAATGGACAAACTAGTGACTCCACCTTATGCAGGAAGCGCTCTGCAACAAATGAGCCCCACCCCAGCTCAAGCTTCTCAGTAAACTGTTCTGATACAGGGATTTGAGGAGTTCTTGCAACTCTAAACTCGAGAGCGGAAGTACCTGTCACGTGAACCTTAGTAACAAGATTGAATTTTGGCTCATTCCAAACCAATTTTTCTCCAATAGAGCCTTTTCATTTTTGTTAAACTGGGAAAACATCGACTTACATCAGAAAGCTAAGAGCCTTTGGTAAAGGCTTTGCACCACAGCAGGTTGTCAGCTGAAGCTATCCTTGAGATTCTAATCGTTTTGTGAGCTACTACTTGCCCCAGCCTGCCCGTAACCTGTTGAAAGTGTATCACTAGTCTCAGTAAAATCTCTCTTAGGCTAGCTCCAGCTGGATACACCATTTGTGTGACAGACTAATTAGTAGTAGCTCACGATTGGGCTCAAGGATAGCTTTAGCAAAGGCTTGCAGATAATGATATGCAGAGCAAAGCCTCCTGTATAGGTCGATTTTTTCCCAAAATAAACAGGCCTAAAGGCTTTATTGGAGAAAAATTGGTTTGAAATGAGCCATAATTACGTAACTGTTCACGTGACAGGCAACCTGATTCACTTAATGAATAACACGGCATTAAAGGGCCTCCCCCTGAAGAAATACAAAAAACACATTATTCCAGGTTGGTCTATGTACCTCAAATCTGCCCACTCTGAGTCGAAATCAGCATTTCGTCACTGGAAATCTGCTGGTAAACCAATGGCCCCGGCAAATCCCCTCAAAGAAATCTATAAGTCAAAGAAATGCCACTTCAGGAAATTGCTCCGCCAGCATCGTCACTCGCTCAAAGAGCAATATTTACTAAACTTAGACCTGGCCAATAAAGATTCTAAGAAGCTTTTCAGAGAAATCAAAAGATTCTACGCTCCCTCCACCTCAACTTCCCCTGGCACCATTGTATATAATGATGTTTCGTATTCTGGTGACACCCTCTTAGAAGGCTGGGCCAATTACTTTGAAACACTTGGTACCCCCTGTCATAGCCCACTATTTGACTCCGACAACCTGCAAAGTGTAAACAATAGGTTTCGTGACCTCCTTGATTCCACCCAGGGTGGAGATATCTTACTCACCCAATCTGACATTGCCAACGCTATAGATACTCTCAAACGTGAGAAAGCACCTGGTCCTGATGGCATTGAAACAGAACACTTGTGCTTCTCTGGTCCGGCAGTTCAGCTTCAGTTGTGCAGAATCTTTAACGCTATGCTTGCTTCCTGCTACATCCCTGATCTGCTTACCCTTGGTCTAGTCATCGCTATTCCAAAAGGTGCTGACAAGGACCTCAAGAACCCCTCAAATTATAGAGGAATCTCTCTCCTATCTAATGTTGGGAAACTTTTTGAGAAACTTCTTTTAGAGAAGATACTGCACCAAGGAGTATCTCTCAGCCCTCTTCAGGGAGGTTTCAGACCTGGTTACAGCTCAATTCACACGTCCTTCATATTTCAAGAAACGGTTCAATCTCTCAGGGAGTGTGGCAAGAAAGCCTTTGTCGCATTTCTTGATGTGAAGAAGGCCTTTGACACGGTATGGCATAAAGGCCTTTTTGTGAAACTTCAAGAAAAGGGTATACACCCTAGAATTTGGCACATTCTGGTCCACTGGTACTCTCGTCTGTCGTCCTGCTTTCTTCTCAAAGGGTCTCGCTCAAGAATCTTCCCTATCTCCCAAGGAGTTCGTCAGGGTGCTATCCTGTCTCCGCTTCTCTACTCAGTTTTTGTTGATGATCTGCTTGCCCAACTACATGACTGTGGCCTAGGTGCAATGGTTGGCTCGGTCCACTGTCCCTCCCCAATGTATGCAGACGATCTTGCTCTCATTGCGGACTCACCAGAAGGGTTACAGAAGCTTCTTAATATCGTCTCTCATTATACGAGTACATGGCGCTATGAAATTAACTCCTCCAAGTCGGCAGTCATGGTATTTGGTGAATCAACAAGATCACGTACCTCTGGACGCCAGTCCCGTTCCTTCTCTGTTTGTTCGGAAATTATCCAGGAGGTAGATAGTTACAAACACCTTGGTGTCCTTCGCTTAGTGTCTTCTTCTGGCTCCCTCAGAATCTCGGGACGCTGCTCTGCGGGTAGGAGTGCCTTCTTTGCCCTGAATTCTGTGGGCGCGAGGTTCGGCTGCCTCCACCCAATCACCTCTCACAAGCTTTATTCCTCACTCTGCCTTCCAATTATGCTCTATGGATCAGAACTCTGGTCCCTAACAAAGAGCGATCTCAACATGTTGGAGAGAACTCACAGGAAACTACTTCGCACAATTCAAGGCCTGCCTACAAGATGTCCGTCACTCGCCCTCACCAGCCTTATTGGCTCGTTGGAGATCTCGGCATTGGTGGACTGCAGACAGCTCTGTTTTATTAACTCTATCGGATGCATGTCTTCAGAAGATCTCCCGAAAAAGATTATGGTAGAAAGACTTCTCGCCGACTCTCCATCAGGTCTCTTAAAAACATGGTCCACACTAGTCTTATCTCGTTGCTACCCTTCACTCTCGTCTATGATCTCAAACGGGAAAAACAAAGGGTCTTTTAAGACTGCTGCAAAGAAATCTGCATTAGTCACACAATACGTCAAGATGACGGACACATGCACAAATCTCCCTATCTCATCCCTCCCCGCCCTTCTAGGTCGCCCTTCGATGCTATGGTCATGCTGTCAGCTGGATCGTTCTATGCATGGCCCCTCAAATTTCAGAATCAGGCTCCTAGTGGGCTGTGACGGGCTCGAGCTGGATGCGTCCAGGTTTAGATATCGCAACAGAGGAAATATCTCTCCCGGTGATGGATCGTGCAAACTATGCAACACTGAAGAAGAATCACCTTCACACTTTTTAGTAAGTTGCCATGCTCTCTCAATGCGCAGACTTGCTCTCCTGCAGGATGCCCCATCCTGCATCAGTGTTCACCTCCCCCACGACCCAAGGGCACTACATGACACCCTCTACAATCTCCTGCAAGGCCTTGTCTGGCTGAAAGCTGCCCATGCGCAAGAGTGGCTCTTGCTCTTCATCAAAGATCTAAGGCAAACCCGCGCTGATCTCCTTCTCACAAGCACATTGGTTTAAAGCTCCACCCTCTTACTGCGTGTTATAATAATACCCATTTTCAATATTCTTTTTCGTCTGCCCAATGGGCTACTCTTCATTATTTGGAGGCTACAAAGAAGAAGAAGAAGACAGGCACTTCCGCTCTCGACATTACAGTTGCAAAAACTCCTCAAATCCTGTATGTACGTGTAGCGTATGGCGTGTAATTTGAGTCAGTATTGTGCCGGTGTCATAGGATAGAACCTCCGGGCGACAGTTTCTCCCCCGGAGCCTGCGGTCTTAGGACAATGCCTCCCCCCCGGTGGTTTCGTCCTAGGACAGAATCCCCGCCCCCAGGATATATCATCTGGGTACATGTACCCTGTCAAAACCTATAAGCGTGCGTGTGCATGCGAAATGTATAGACTGTTAGCAATCAACAAGAGTATGAGGACATACTGCTGTACAAGACTGCTGCCAGCAATGCTGGCCAGAAGAAATACAGAGACGGGCTTTCCACTAATGACAAGAGAAGTATAAGAGACAAAACTCAAAGATATGCTCTGCAGCAACAATGCTTATACCTGCCTGAGAAGGACAGCACTGGCATGCATAGAATGAGAAGAGTTGTGGTGAAGCAAGAGGAGAAAAGCAGGATACTAAACATGTGCCACGGTGGACTGGATGGGATGCATTTTGGGAGAGACAAGACCTATGGAAAGGTATATTTATCATCATATCTTATAAAGTATAATTATATCTGTTTCATGCATGTAGGTTGCTCAGGATTTCTACTGGAAAGGCCTACATGCTGACGTCATACAGCTCTGCAAGCACTGCGACAAATGCCAACGAACGAATCACCAACTGCAGAAGCCCAGAGCAGAACTACACCCCATCCCTGTGACAAAGGTCTGGTACAGAGTTGGTATTGACTTGGTAGGACCTCTACCTGAAACAAGCTCTGGAAACAAGTACATTATCACCCTCTCAGACTATTTCTCTAAGTGGCCTGAGGCTGCCCCACTCCCATCAAAATCAGCAGAAGGTGTAGCAAAATTTCTGTTTGACACATTTTGCAGGCATGGGTGGCCAAAAGTGATTCAATCAGACCAAGGAAGAGAGTTTGTCAACGAAATCAACACCCGACTTTTTCAGTTGACTGACATACAGCACTGCGTATCAAGTGCTTACCACCCACAAACAAATGGCCTTGATGAACGCTTCAACCAGACTCTATATAGTGAACACTCTCAAGAAGGTAATCGATTCTATAGTACTGATGACTGGGATTAGCATCTCTCTGCTGCTCTTTATGCCTATCGCATATCAAAACAGGTAAAATTTTAATTATTATATCATGCATGCATATATTATTTTTTGATTGTAGGCGTCATCAAAGTACACACCCTTTTTCCTAATGTTCAATCGCCACCCGCGTAAAGCTGTTACTTTTGATATGGATCAACGAGATGGTGTCGACGCTATAGAAGATAGAGGAGATGCTGACCAATTGAGTGGAGAGGAGACTGAAAATGAAGAAGACGGAGAAGACATGGATGGAATTCTCCAAAGGTTGATGGAAATTCGTGACCGCTGTCACCTCAATGCCAAGGAGAACATTGCTGCTGCACAGCAAAAACAGAAGCAGCAGTATGACAACAAGCATAACTCTTTGAAGGTATTATTTTATATAGCAAACTTTAGCTTATTTTTTGCCATTTTTGTCGTAGAGTTATCCAGTTGGCAGCAGTGTCATGCTATGCTATATCGTGTCATGGCCAATTCTCATCGAATGGGAGGGAAAATGGACTGCACCTGGAAAGGTCCATATATTGTCCATAAGATCCTTGACAAGGGTAGATACGAGTTGCAGTCTGGGAGCGGCAAAGTATTGAAAAAGTGTTACAATGGGGTACTGCTAAAGGAATACTACTCTCCAGGTAAAGTGTGGCTAGCAATAACCTCCTTCTGTCGTGTTCCTTGCTATATAATTATGCTTAAAACATTTTACAGAAACCAACGATGAAGAAAACACTCTTCCTGGCTCTGAAGACAACCACTCTTCTCCAGTCAAATCACCTCCTAAGAATAAACGAATGCCTGACGTATACCCTCTCAAAATCCTGACCTACCCTCTCAAAAGCCTGATGCACCCTCTCAAAAGCCTGACCTACCCTCTCAAAAGCCTGATATACCCTCTCAAAAGCCTGATGTACCCTTTCAAAAGCCTGACCTACCCTCTCAAAAGCCTGATGTACCCTCTCAAAAGCCTGACCTACCCTCTCAAAAGCAAGATAAGCGTGATAAGCGTCCTCTTGACACAAAAGATCCTTGCAAGTCACCTCCTAGGAAGAAACAAAAGAGTCGGGTAATAATATATAATTATCATAACATGTCTATTTTCTTGGTAGAATATTCTGTATAAGCTGTGTATATATCTTGTACAATTCTTAGACTTCTGTGTATATGATTATAGGGAACGATGTGGCTGAAGAAACCTCTTTGACAAACAAGTGTTGAGTGCAATAGGTGGTATGCTCTCCGACAAGCATATGCGTGCAGCCCACCAGTTATTATCGATGCAATTCCTTAAGTTTGAAGGCTGCTATAATACTCTCTTGGCCCAATTAAAGGCATTTCCACCAGTTTCCAATAATCAAGGCCCAGGTAAGACAACGTTTATGTAATTATGATAATTTTACTTGTACACGTGCAGCTGTGCAAATCTTCTTTGTTGAAGAACGACAGCACTGGATTGCCACTTCTCTGTTTAAGGGTGAACTGTATTTATACGACAGCTGCTTCAATGGAACGCTTTCCCCAAGTACTGAGCTCCAGATAGCACAAGTGTATAGCCCATTAATTCAATGCAATGGGCTGTTGATTTCTGTGGTGGCTCTCCAGCAGCAAGAGGGTGCTAACAACTGCGGACTATTTAGCATTGCTGCTGCATATCACGCTGCTATGAACGATAATGTGGATTCTCTAGTGTTTGATGAGGCCAAAATGAGAGCACATCTCATTAAGTGCTTTGAGAAGGGCAAACTCTCACGGTTCCCTCGCACAAAGAAAGCGATGCCCAAAAGACCAACACCACAAACCATTGCCATTACAATAATATATTATACTGCATGTGCAAGAGACCGGACTCTTTTGAGGATATGGTCATGTGTGACAAATGTAGTGAGTGGTATATCACTATCGCTGTGCCAAAATTCGCAAAGAACCAGTAGGTAATTGGTTTTGTTCTGGTTGCATCACTTTATGATTTGTGCACTTTTGGTTATATTTATTGTACTTCTTTCTCTTGCATTGTTGTATATATTGAGTATTGAGATCTATAACATAATAGATACAGCATCTATTGCATCTAGTTAGGCTTTGTCTATGGCTGTTTACTTCGTAGCCTAGACTAGTCCTCTTAGATTACCTGTGGACTGACTTTCACCTGCACCGCAGAATGGGGGAGCTCTGGTCCTGGGGTAGGAGCTTTTGTCCTAGGACAGAAACTCCGGGGGGAGGATTTATCCTAAGGACGGAACCCCCCCCGGAGCTCCTGTCCTGGGGGAGGCCGTGTCCTGTGACACCGGTAATATTGCCGAGGCAAAAAAGTTTTACCGGGACATTTGCCGCGGCAATATTTTTACTGGGACAATTGCCGCGGCAAATGTCCCGGTGTCATAGGATAGAACCTCCGGGCGACAGTTTCTCCCCCGGAGCCTGCGGTCTTAGGACAATGCCTCCCCCCCGGTGGTTTCGTCCTAGGACTGAATCCCCGCCCCCAGGATATATCATCTGGGTACATGTACCCTGTCAAAACCTGTCAAGGCTATAGTATAAGCGTACGTGCGAGTGCATGAGAAATGTATAGACTGTTAGCAATCAGAATGGCTACTCAACAAGAGTATGAGGACATACTGCTGTACAAGACTGCTGCCAGCAATGCTGGCCAGAAGAAATACAGAGACGGGCTTTCCACTAATGACAAGAGAAGTATAAGAGACAAAGTCAAGTTCAAAGATATGCTCTGCAGCAACAATGCTTATACCTGCCTGAGAAGGACAGCACTGGCATGCATAGAATGAGAAGAGTTGTGGTGAAGCAAGAGGAGAAAAGCAGGATACTAAACATGTGCCACGATGGACTGGATGGAATGCATTTTGGGAGAGACAAGACCTATGGAAAGGTATATTTATCATCATATCTTATAAAGTATAATTATATCTGTTTCATGCATGTAGGTTGCTCAGGATTTCTACTGGAAAGGCCTACATGCTGACGTCATACAGCTCTGCAAGCACTGCGACAAATGCCAACGAACGAATCACCAACTGCAGAAGCCCAGAGCAGAACTACATCCCATCCCTGTGACAAAGGTCTGGTACAGAGTTGGTATTGACTTAGTAGGACCTCTACCTGAAACAAGCTCTGGAAACAAGTACATTATCACGCTCTCAGACTATTTCTAAGTGGCCTGAGGCTGCCCCACTCCCATCAAAATCAGCAGAAGGTGTAGCAAAATTTCTGTTTGACACATTTTGCAGGCATGGGTGGCCAAAAGTGATTCAATCAGACCAAGGAAGAGAGTTTGTCAACGAAATCAACACCCGACTTTTTCAGTTGACTGACATACAGCACTGCGTATCAAGTGCTTACCACCCACAAACAAATGGCCTTGATGAACGCTTCAACCAGACTCTAGTGAACACTCTCAAGAAGGTAATCGATTCTAGTACTGATGACTGGGATCAGCATCTCTCTGCTGCTCTTTATGCCTATCGCATATCAAAACAGGTAAAATTTTAATTATTATATCATGCATGCTTTTATTTTTTGATTGTAGGCGTCATCAAAGTACACACCCTTTTTCTTAATGTTCAATCGCCACCTGCGGAAAGCTGTTACTTTTGATATGGATCAACGAGATGGTGCCGACGCTATAGAAGATAGAGGAGATGCTGACCAATTGAGTGGAGAGGAGACTGAAAATGAAGAAGACGGAGAAGACATGGATGGAATTCTCCGAAGGTTGATGGAAATTCGTGATCGCTGTCACCTCAATGCCAAGGAGAACATTGCTGCTGCACAGCAAAAACAGAAGCAGCAATATGACAACAAGCATAACTCTTTGAAGGTATTATTTTATATAGCAAACTTTAGCTTAATTTTTGCCATTTTTGTCGTAGAGTTATCCAGTTGGCAGCAGTGTCATGCTAAAGAATATGGCCAATTCTCATCGAATGGGAGGGAAAATGGACTGCACCTGGAAAGGTCCATATAACGCTTTCCCCAAGTACTGAGCTCCAGATAGCACAAGTGTATAGCCCATTAATTCAATGCAATGGGCTCTGTGGTGGCTCTCCAGCAGCAAGAGGGTGCTAACAACTGCGGACTATTTAGCATTGCTGCTGCAATCACGCTGCTATGAACGATAATGTGGATTCTCTAGTGTTTGATGAGGCCAAAATGAGAGCACATCTCATTAAGTGCTTTGAGAAGGGCAAACTCTCACGGTTCCCTCGCACAAAGAAAGCGATGCCCAAAAGACCAACACCACAAACCATTGCCATTACAATATACTGCATGTGCAAGAGACCGGACTCTTTTGAGGATATGGTCATGTGTGACAAATTTAGTGAGTAGTATCACTATCGCTGTGCCAAAATTCGCAATGAACCAGTAGGTAATTGGTTTTGTTCTGGTTGTATCGATTTGTGCACTTTTGGTTATATTTATTGTACTTCTTTCTCTTGCATTGTTGTATTTATTGAGTATTGAGATCTATAACATAATAGATACAGCATCTATTGCATCTAGTCTATGGCTGTTTACTTCGTAGCCTAGACTAGTCTTCTCAGATTACCTGTGGACTGACTTTCACCTGCACCGCAGAATGGGGGAGCTCTGGTCCTGGGGTAGGAGCTTTTGTCCTAGGACAGAAACTCCGGGGGGAGGAAATATCCTAAGGACGGAACCCCCCCCCCCCCGGAGCTACTGTCCTGGGGGAGGCCGTGTCCTGTGACACCGGTAAAACTTTTTTGCCTCGGCAATATTACCGGCACAATACTGACTCAAATTACACGCCATAGTAGCGGATCACTAACGGTATTCGCCTCCAACTTTTAATTGCTTCCGGAAGCGGGGGCGTAGCTTCATTGCACTAACCGTAGTAGCTAAATGACCTTTGACCTACCCTTATTTGTAGGAAAAAATTAATGATACTGGCTGAAAGATACTGGCTGAAGAAAACAGATGATACTGGATGGATAAACTGATGATACCAAAAAACTGGGATGATACTGATACTAAGAAAAGTGATGTTTCTGGATGTGAAAACAAGGGAAAGTGATATGATACTGATGTTCCTGAAAACAATGAAGAGTTAATCGAGTGAATAATACAATCATGATTGATGGATGACAGATAGATGATTTTGGCTTAGACTGGATACTGTGTGGCGATGTCAGCCATTACTTGGAGCTTGTTTCGATTGAGGGGTTGACAGTCGCTCTCTCCACATGAACTCGTCAAGGTACGATGGCAACTGTTGTTCTGTAACCCCCCGCATCCTCTTCAGCTTGATCTTAATTCTATTCCAATAGCTCTCAACGTTTTGTGTGTGTACCCCTGTGACGCTGTTCACAAACTCAATACTGTGGTTGACGGTGCCATGGGATGCAACATTTGGCAACGATGGTACATTATTGTAAGCGGCCCAACAGTCGGAATGTATCATTGTGCCTGGTTGAATATGTGCCTGTATATTATAGGCAAGAGTGTGACTGCTCTTCTATCTGCCACTAACTGGACAAAGCCAGTGGCAGGGGTTGTTGACGTGTCAGCCAACCCACAAGTCACTCCTGGGTCGCCTACCCCGTCCACCCTATTGTGTTTAAGTGTTTACAATAAATATTATTGTGAGCTACCTTAGGTTTGCGTCGGAACAGACTTTCATCGATCTGAACAATAACACCAGCTCCTCCAAGACGGATAACAGTTGCGACTAGTTTTGCTGAGCATACCTCCCTGAGCCATTGGTATATATCACACCCCGTGGATGGTCTCACCTCAGCCATGTCTGTCACAGGGTATTCTCTGGACCACCACAAAATGGCACTGTTGGAGAGTAATCTTACGAGGTGTCTGATGCTGTCTTGCAGGACCAACAGACGCCATCCGACCCTGCTGAAGACCTTCGCCGTTCGATCATTGGAATAGCACACCTATTTTTGTTTATTATTTTTATCACACATATTTTCCTTTAAAATGTTTATTATAATTATGCTTATTATAATATAAGATACCTACCTTGTACAGTCGCAGGTAGTTGCAAGCAGTCCTTTACCCCTAAGATAACTGATAATACCCCCTGTCCCACCTCCCACCACTGTTGACATGCTCAAGATAGACATACTGATAGTGGATGGATGGATTATCAAAGATCTCAGCATTTGATGCATGATTTGAGATGGCTTAAGGGTGTGGTCTGTTTAGGTAAGGCCAGTTGTTAGAAAATTTTCATTACACACAAACTGGAGCTAGGTACTTACACACTAATGACTATACCAGCCCAAAACAAACACTCAGCCTAGGAGAAAGGTGCCTCAAGCTGCCTGACTGCTCTCCCTGTGTCAGAATTCGGTTTCAACTGCAACGTACCTACCCTGCCGGCCCGACTCTCGCACTTCTCAGTTAACACTGAGTTCTCTATCAAACCGACTGCTCTCCCCGTGTCAGAATTCAGTTTCAACGTACCTACCCGGCCGGCCCGACTCTCGCACTTCTCATTTAACACTGAGTTCTCTATCAAACCGTCGTCAAACCATAGATGGTCAACACGCCCCAAGGGAAGTTTCCCATTGTTATATACTTCACAACGAGATCAGAAACGTAACGTCCTATCAGAACCACACCTACAGCCAATCTCCGGAGAACACCTCCTGGGACCACATGCAAACGTCACATAAGGAGTCCTCCAAAACATCGCTGCGGATGGGCTATTGAGCAGAATGTATGAAAGTCCAATCCACAAAATCCTTCACCCCACTCGTGATGTCCTTGGCCCTGCTGCAACATCGACAAATAATATTTGTACACAAATGGGGCAATCCTACATCTCGGCAATGAATTGGCAGAGATGGCTAAGATTCTGCCTCTCATTTTCACTCAAGCCATCAGAGGAGCTCGTTCCATTGTGGCAACATCCCTTCCAATTGACTAGTGACCAGCGAATCACTGATCATCAAACATTGCATGAACATTTGCATGATTGCTACACGGAACTATAGAGATTGTTAAAGGGAATACATAGGTATGCATGCAAGTATAGCATTTCAGCAGGAGAATGAGTCAATTAGAGTTTGGATCTTGGCAGAATGGGTTTTTTTCCAGCTTTATAGCATTTCACTGTGTATGCATTCCTCCTTCGAACCATTCTGTGCAGGTAAAATAGATGGTGCTGCTTATTCATTGCACACAGAATATGCTTAAATCTACCAAGCCAGACAAACGTCTGCTCGCCAGCCTGTGTGTTTGCGTCAGGGCACTTTTCTTTGAGCCTTTGAGGAGAATATAGCGTATGGCATTTTCAGGGTTTACATGATTGGGAAGGTGGAACGTGTCAATTATCTTCTCGATATTGAGCCATGCCTTGTCCATTGGGGGCGGTAATGGTAAGGCTGCTCTTGCAACCTTCAGTCTATTCACATTGCACATGTTGTCATACGCTAGGTACATAGCACGTATATCATTATATAAAATAACGCATCCACATAATTATGTGTGCAGTACATTATACTGCATGCGTGTTCTCACTTGTATAATGGTTGCCAAGCTTCTATATGGCCTCCTGCTCTCACAACAAATTGGTGTCCCCTCGACCACCTCCGGAGACGTTTTGCTTTTCCAGTAATTTTGCGACATTCTGTAGACTGTCATCGGTTTGGCAACATGAAGGCTCTTTGACAACAGTGATGGGTTTGTTGCTAGTAGATCATGGGTTCCTGATTATAGTATAATTATGCGCACACTATACATTAAATATTATATACCTTGAGAAATAGCTGCAGATTTTCCCATTTCAATTTCAGAAGTAGTGTTTTGTAGAACCGTGTCTATTGTTTTCTCTTCATCAAAGTTAACCGAAACATCATCTCCTATATCAGGGTGCACATAATTAGTGAGTACATGCATGCATGGTTAAAGAGTGCTAATATATATAGCTTAAGTAACAATCTTATCTCTAAAAAATGTTCAGCTGCCGCCGTTATTCGAATACAGTTATTGGCAGCATGCTGAATTAACCAGCTGCTTTCTCTCAGACTGAGGATAAAGTTCACATAGCAATTATAATTATATACTCAACAAAGTATATCAGCAATATTACTGGACTGGATGTGATACGGGATTAATAATTATAGTATACAAGTTCCAGTGTATATATACATGCAGTAATATTATTTTATAGCACATCATGCATACGACTATTCAGTATAATGGTGTATAATTATTGTAATTATTTCACTATTTTGAACTTTGCAGTGCTTCAAAAAACTCCTGCATGAGATCTGTTGGTACTGGTGGTACCTGTGACTCCAAATACTGGCAGTGATCCTGACAAAAAGCTTTTCCAGGCACCGGCGGATAGGTGCACACATCTGGCATAGATATTGATGGAATTCGGTCCACAACATACTGTGAACGATGACAATAATAATAATACTGAATGTATGTTGCAGGACTTGGATGATAATTTTTGTGCATTTACCTTCAGTCTGTGCATGCAATGTGGAAAAACAAGTTTCCAAATCCCGTCAGTAACCCACAGAGTGCCACAACCTATATTATAATGATAATAGCAATGTATATATAATTATTATATATATATTATTATTATGAGTAGAAAAACTTTCCTCTTTTCTTGCAAACAGCAGTGCAGTCAGTTTCACAGTGAGGGTATATACTGCATGAGCGAATTGTTTCAATCATTTCCATTGTTTCCTCTCTGTCACTGTCTCGTTTGAAGGTGAAATGACTTAGGGAAAAAGTAGGATTGGTTGCTAGTACAAGAAACCTAATTTCATTCTCAATCTCTCCATTGTAGAATGCATCTGCTGCAATCTTTTCTGTCATGGCTGAATTAACAAGAAGTAAAATTAATGCGGATGCAAGCCATGTGTATATAATTGAATTTATATATATTAATATAATTATAATTATAGCATAAAACCTTGGTCCTTGTTGAGAGAATGAGTGTCATTGTATGTTTCACTAAAACCCTAGCTGGAAGGAAACCCATGAGTGGTTCCTGCGGAGTGATAAACTTGATAGGAGCAAATGATTGCAATGACTGTTATAATATAATAATACCATATACATAGCCGAGGGGCTTAATTTTCACTGTTTTTGAGGTATAATATAGCAGTTAGGTGCAAAGATAGAAAGTGTAACCTGCATGGGAGTGATTCCGGTAAGCAGTCAACCCAAAATCCCGCGCTATATATAATTATATATACAGTGCATTATACATAATGTACTTACGCAAGGGAGCACTGAAATTCTAGGAGAGGCCGAGTGAAGAAAACGGTGTCATAAACTTCAATTAAATTTTGCTGGCTCTGATAGTATTGAAAGCCAGAGGTTTGTTTTCTCCCCCACATCGCATAGTTATAAGTCAAACCACATGGCTGACACCTAAGAGTGACTTTCGGCAATTTCTTCACACCAGATAATGTGTAAAGGGTGACCTGGAGAAGTTTATAAAACCAAAGTGCATATTTTATTACTTATACTTCACAGTCATGATTTGAAGTCAATTGACGTTGGCATTCAAAGCAGTTAGACACTGGAGGAGCTAACAGAGTTGGTGATGGATGGTTAGATGTGAATGTGGCTATTAGGTGTGGACAATGAATCGTAATGAAAGAGGCTAGCAAGTGTGCATCATCCATATCTGTGACTTTTGCTATGTACTTGGATACATGGAAGGTGTTTAGTGTCTTCGGAAATCCAGAAAGCACGGAACATATCCGTGCTATCTTGTTGATACCATATCGTCCCACCAGGTACGTAGCGATATCATGCTCAGATATGTCTTTTGAAGATGCAGGCAGCTCAATAGTCTTGGAACAATTCACAAGCTTCAGTAATCTTGCTTGATGACATAAGGTATGCCCTAGCCTGTTTTGATGCTTCAGTTAAATTCTTTGGCAGTTTTCTCTTCTTCTTAGCATCCATATCTCTGTAGCTATAAGTGACTGTGTATGCTATAAACTTTGATTAGCTAAACCTTGGCATGAACTATAGCCTATATTCTAGCAGTTGCAAGATGAATCAGCATTAATTGTGATTTTTGTGGGTGAGGTGTGTCAAGGTGGTGTCCAGATCTAGTTGTGTAGAATATTCTATTCCAGTACAGTAACCTACTGTAAGGCGCGCCATTGTGGTAAAGTATAAGCATTATCATTGGTGGACAAGGTGTCCAGTTACTGGTGGTTTGTGTCCTCTACTCTGCTTCCAGTGTATGGTTCCAGTACTGTAAGGCGCGCTGATTTCGTCATTGCGGTCAAATATGAGCATTATCATTGGTGGACTGAGGTGTATGGCGCGCTGACTTGCCACATACCGGAGACCTGCATGGTAAATCTAAGAGAGAAGTCTATCATGTCTTTGCTGTCAATAGTAGCTGCTATCTAGCGTCAGTGTGCCTCAGACAAGCAAGAAACAAGTGCAAGTTGACCTCTGGCAAGCATGGAGCACTCATCACCAGGTTAGTCAACTGCATGAATGTACAGCCATTTGGAATGACTTTTAGATTGTATACTGGCATCATTATCCCTTGCATGCATGCCTGTCTCTGAACAGACAGCCTTTTGCCGAGATATTAGATCTATTTTGTGAAAATATTTTTCCAAAACATGTAGCTATATTAGCAGGAATTGCATGTGACAATTACATGTAATTTCCTTGGTAAAACCATATAATTATGTATACAATTATAGACTGTTTTTGTGCAGAATTCACAGAGCAAAACAATGCCATTGGCTACCTGAAAGCAGGCGACATATTTACTCCCCTGACAAACTTCACTTTCAAGTTCGTTTGCAGAGTTTCGTCACCTTTTGAAAGTGATGACAACACAGATTACAGTGGCTTCATTGTGGAGGTGAAGGCCTCTGGAACAGACGACAAGGGGTTAGTGATTGCATGCATGGTGACTATTAAATTACTATGAATTGTGTTTTACTGTTTTATAGGGTTTGTTTTCTTCCCTGGCATAAAACCCACCAAAAAGGCTTTAACATTGCTAAAGAGTTGGGCAGTGCTGTTCCCGAGAAATTGTTAATGTCTAAGCTTAAAAGCAGTCAGCTCACTGACATCTTCTGGAACAAGCTTGTGGACTTCGAAAAGTGAGATTTATCCATGTACATTATATCTAATGAAATATAATTTTAGTGACCCTGACTATTCTCGAAGAATCAGAAAAGCAATTGTTGCACTAGGAAGGCAGCCTGATAGTGAGATTATTGTTCTCAGTCCTTATGTCCATGTGAAAGAGGACGGTGAGATCATACCACTTCGAGAATGCACTTACGTATGGGTCGAGAGTGTAATCAAGAAAGAAGGAGTAGTTCCAAGCGGGGTATAGTTTTACAAGACACTCCCTACCATCCCTACTCCTGATAGGCCATTGGATGTACTGTTAGGTGGCCTGCGTGAGCTGACTCAGAGCAATTTCTACTCTGCTGTCTTTGTGTTAGGTTAGTTAATATTAATGTCCATCCTATAACTGCACGCATGTGACTGCATGTCATCCATTACCTTTTTTATAGGCTCTGTGGCTTCCTCGTTGTTTTATGAGAAGCTACAAGCAACTTAAGGGAGTTTTGATGTCACAATGGTTGTGGGAGAAGTAAACCGTGGTAAAACCAAGAGTGTGGAGCTCTGTCTAGCTGCACTAGGAGTCAGACATGCTCGTTTCTCTTCCATCAGTGATGCTCTCTTACGGAAGTCAGGGGCGTAGGCAGGAATTTGAGGAAGGGGGGGGGCTGAGCTGTTCGCGCCAGAAACTACTTGGCGCGGAGCGCCGAAAATTCCGGTGACCGGAAGCCACACCCCCTAATTAATGACTCATTGCGCATGTGCAAGAAATAGCCACACCTTGCTTCAATTAATAATACTGCTAAAGCTAGCTAGCTAGCCATAGCTAGCTAGCTAGCTTAGTTGCGCTAAAGAATCAAAGTTACTAGTATAGTATAGCTAGCTCTTGGACATGCTGTTTGTCTGCCACTAATCTATACCAGTAATTCCCAGGCTGAAGACTCATCAGAGAAGGTGGGGCTCTTAGTGTAGTTTTTGCAGAGAAAGGGGGGGCTCCAGCCCCCAAAGCCCTCCCCCTCCCTACGCCCCTGGAAGTTGCTTCATGGTGGTATGCCGTGGTGTTTTGACGACCCTGACATGGCAGAGCAAGTTATGAAGATCCTGCTGACAGTCTTCAGTGGTAATACAACTGGTAATGCACTGTCAAGTGGCTCTTATCGTGTGTCTCCTCTAGTAACAGCCAATGTGCACATTTTGGATGCTCTAGCTTCAATGGACAAGAGGTATAATTATAATCTTATAAACCTATAGTATTATACAGTTTACGTACGTAGTTGCTAATCGGCATTTAATAAAAGCTAACTATTGCATGGTTATAATTATGTAGTCAGCGCGCCTTGCTATGCAGAGCCTTCCTATAATAATTATTGCCTTAAGTTGCTACACCCATGCTCCCCCACACTCTATATAGGGTGGTATGCAGAGGAAGAATTGTAATGTTTCCTCATCACCTTGAGTACAATCTCCAGTCGACAGAGGCAATAAATGAGATTTTCTCATTGGCACCAGCAGCCGGACCAGCCGTTGTGAGGATTGGGTACAATGTGGCTTGCATGCAGCCCACAAAGCTCAAGAATATTCAAGCACACATTAAGGAGATGTTACCCAACCTTGACTCCAGAGCAGTGATTGAATACAGTCTTCTTCTGGCTTCTGCTCTGGAGGTTTGTTTCATTTTTGGAATCAGCCCATAATCATGATTGCCTGTATATGCATACGCTGCAAAATCATGCACTTCTACACTTTGCTATATAATTATATACATGCATGCAGCATGATATATACACTTTACACATGCATTCATGTATGCGCAGATATCCGGGATGAGTGACATAGTTGATGGAGATAGTCTGATTTCTTGGTTTGACGATATACTTGTGCCGGGAATAAAGAAATTTCAGAGTTCAGTCACCAGTAACCTTGGAAATTACTTGGTGGCATATGCCAGAGCTTCTTCCATTTCTGAGGTATTATAATCATGCATGCATGACGTCAATTCATGACCGTGAACTTTTATGCCGCAGTATACGTATAATTATTATTATATTTATCATATTGAAAAAACACATTTGATAGATTCTGAGAGTGATCAACCCCAAATGCTCTTATTTTATTGGTGACGAACGAAGAAAGCAAATTGGAGTTGCCGTACTACTCAAGCAATTCTTGAAAGGCTTAGACTTTAAGGAAATACCGCACGAAGAGGAAAGTGGGATTAGGAAAAAGCTTAGGAGACGTGCGAATGTGAAGACAACTGCCACCCAGTATTTTCTGGCCGAGAAGAATGAAGGAACAAAAATCACACGAGAGAATGGTGTAGGCCATTCCTGCATGATCGCTCCCCATTCAGATGTACCCCAGGAATTTTTTGACATTGTGGAGGCCAAAGTAGAAGGTAAATTATAATACATGCATGATGCAGATCTATATGCATTAGCATTATTATTACCCTGTGTAATGGCCTAAATAGATCTCCATAATTATAGTATAGCTGTCTACGTACCGGCTTGCTATTTAGATTTGTATTCACTTCATGCACTTTTTATAATTATAACATGTGGCTGACACTGTCACCTGACGTGCACGAGATATGTATTGTACAAATATAGATAATAAAATGACAATCAGTGGTGACTTAAGTATAACAATACACACTTTGCATGTGTGCAGCGTGTGAGCGAGCTATATACACTTTCATGGACTGCTTGAACTGCTAATGAGTTACTACTTAGTTGAAAGTTGTAGAAGGCGACAAAAACATTGTCGTTGCATATGCTGTATATAGATTCAAGATTATAATTATATGTAATTACGGTAAAAGTTTGTTTTGCCGCTGTGCGATGAAGCTTAACGCAAGGGGTGAATGTTTATGCATGCATGTGCGTCTTTTTTAATTTTAAAATGACTCATGTATAAGCATTATATGTAATCAAAAAGGGTACGTACTCAAAAGGAAATGGAAATGTTCTTTCAAGCATTGACTAATGAAACTTAATAATTCGAAATACGACTGACTATATATAATTATATATAATCTGTTTTGCGTTTCAGCATGCGCATGTGCATGCATTATGTTGATTTCAACTCTTTTTTCTGGCAGTAAATCATTTAATCACATCATAATTATATATTCTTTATTCATGCGATTATCGATTGATCGTAATGAATATAGCAAAGTCAGTGTATTATTATATACATGTAGTGCTAATAAAATATAATTTTATCGTCGTGTATCAATAAATAACATGTATATAGGGTGAGGGTTAGGGTTAGTATAATTTATACATGCATGCATATATATACACATGCATGCACATAACGTATAAGTATACCAGTAAAATTCTCTTCTTAGTGCATGCATGTCAGTCAGTTGAACAGCTGTATAATATCTTCTTTGCGCTCCTGCATCCAATTAAACCATTGTAAGGAATTTCTCTTTATGTAAGGAACTTTCAGAACATATACACACATGTGATGCATGCACACCCATGCACATGCATGCATGCATGTATAATTATACACAATGCGGACACTAATATTTTATTTGTAAGGAATTTCTCCTTATGTAAGGAACTTTCAGGCATACACATGCACATGTGATGCACACCCACATGTGATACACAATAAAATTGGACACCATAATTTATTTGTAAGGAATTTCTCCTTATGTAAGGAACTTTCAGGCATACACACATGTGATGCACACCCACATGTGATACACAATAAAATTGGACACCATAATTTAATTGTAAGGAATTTCTCCTTATGTAAGGAACTTTCAGGCATACACACATGTGATGCACACCCACATGTGATACACAATAAAATTGGACACCATAATTTATTTGTAAGGAATTTCTCCTTATGTAAGGAACTTTCAGGCATATACACATGTGATGCACACCCATGCATACATGCATGCACATGTGATACACAATACTTGTAAGGAATTTCTCCTTATTGTAAGAAACTTTCAGGACATACACATGCATGCATGCATATGCATGCATACAACGAAATTGCAACTATAATTATATTTGTAAGCAATTTCTCCTTATGTAAGGAACTGTCAGGGACATTATATATAAATATATACATAATTATGTACACATGCACACCCACATGCATGCATGCATGTATGTGTGATTGGCACACATTGTAAGGAATTTATATTCATTTAAGGAACTTTTAGGACATGTATATACATGCATGTATACACAACAGACGCTGCATGTGTAAGGAATTTATCTCTACGTAAAGAATGCACATATACATGCAACCCATATAACCGCATGCACTCAACTCACAGTCTGCCATTCAGTGGCGTAGCCAGGATTTTGGAAAGGGCAGGGCCAGAGTATAATACTAAAAAAAGGTCATCACTTTTCCTCAGCAGTCAGTATGCGCATTAGATGGCCCTGCCCACATTTCCATTCAATGACATCATTCTAGTAACTATGCATACAGTACAGTGCAGAATACATTGACAAATCGCGGTGATTTAAGCTGAGTTGGAGTTGATAAAGCACAAAAGGGGGGGGCTCTAGCCCCTCAGCCCCCCCTCTGCCTACGCCACTGCCATTTGTAAGGAATTTACCTTGATGTAAGGAACTTTGTGGACACACACACACACACACACACACACATGCATATCTACCTATATGGTACATGTATATGGCGGGTATAATCTTCGAGTGCTAATAATTATGTTTTGTCAATGTGCATTTCATAAATTGCACCAACCCGCGAAAATATCAACCGCAAAAAGTGCCTGTTCATTATAGAGTCTACCCTTGAAAAATAATTACCCGCCAAAATTATAACACACTGTACATAGTCTTGCAAGCCAGAGGTTATAATATACCAGGGTCTCCAAGGGTCCGCGAGATTACACTGTACACGCGCAATAACTATCACTCCAAAAGCTGAGAGGTATACGTAAAGATCAACAGGCCTGGTCTCGAGGCAAGGCATGGCTCAGCTCAGGGTATAAGTTATTTTACTTACGTCATCCCTTACCACGGAACACACACAATTCATGTGCTCTCAAATCATGCATTATATCATGAAGCTACGCCCCCGCTTCCGGAAGCAATTAAAAGTTGGAGGCTAGTGATCCCAGCTAGCTAGCTAGCAAGGAACAGCTTGCAGCAATACTACAGTGCACTATCGTTCCTAAAAAGACACAGGAGTCTACTGCAATTTGAAACATGGCTGCAGGATAGAAACAGAAGTCAGGAGGACGAAGTTGACAAATGTTACAAGTTGAAGACGTGCTTTCATGCTTGTGACAATGGACCCAGAACTGTTAAAATCATTGGCTCTTAGTGTTCCTCGACAAGAAAAGATACTGGTGAACCCTACCATCAACCCAGCGAACGCTATAGAAACTGGTAGTGAAAAAACTGAACAGCCATAGCTAATTGTCATGCAGCTACAGCTTTTTTATCATTTCTGTACATTCAAAAATAGTACTTGTACTTTATACCCTCAAGCTTATAATTCCCTGAGAAACTATGAGATTATGGCTCATAATTCCCTGCTAAACACACACAATTGGGATCTAATAATAATTATTGGGGGGGCCTAAATTTTTAAGAGGGGGCCTAGAATGTTAAAATTCTAGGCCGGGGGGGGCCAATCTCATGGGGGCCTAAAATTTTATGACACCGGTGTCAGAGAATGAATGACTCCCCAGTGGGAGTGACCCCCCCGGTCATTCCTGCCTAAGGTGTGAGGACTCCCCCAGGAGTGAATGACTCCCTATGCGCATGTTGTGCCACAAATCCGAAAATCCGAAATGCCTGAAAAATAGGAAATGAAGAGCATTATGGGTGTGGCACTGTGCCTGTGGGTGTGTCTGGAATGCGTGTGTGTGCGTGACACTATTTTTTTTTTTTTTTTCGTGAAAGCTCTTCCATCTCGTACATGTACAAAAGAATAGTAATGAATAATAATAATAATAGAATAATAATAATAATAATGAGGAACCATGCAGGCAAATAAGTCATGTGTAGTTAGTTCATGGGTGTGGTGGGACCAGGGACTCGCTTGTCACTAGGTCGATAGGGGGCTGTCTGGTGGCGTGCCCTTGGCTTGATCGGGCCCCCCTAATGCACATGATGGCTGATCTGAGGAGAGAGAAGGACAGCCTGCATCTGATCCATCCCATGGTGGTGCTGTAGGGCTGGTCCCATTTTGTTGACAGGAGAGACGCCAATCTCTTGTAGGTGGAGGTAGCGGTACGTCCAAGGCCCCCGGTACTTGACAGGATGAGGGGAGTGAAGGTCGAGTTTTCTACATCTCTGATTCGTTGGTCATAGGCTCTCTTCTTTATGTTTTCATGCTTGCGGTAGGTTGTGGATAGTTGCGGTTGCCTGTTTGAGGGAGCGTACGGGTTGAACACCCTAACATCAAAAAATGCTCTCTCAAACCTGCTTCCCCAAAAACCATCTGCTGCCACGTCTAATCTGGCACCATCTTGTGTGTTGGCAGATGCACCTGATAGAATTTCGCCGGCGATGGGTTGTAGGTGTGGTTCTATGGCGACATTGTGGCAAACTTCTGACATGAGGTTGGCCGTGAAGTCTCTGATCTCGTTATGCCTTATGGAGGGATAGCCGCCTTTTGCACATGATAATGCATGTTCCACTCTGAAGTTGGTGCCACAAGCGCATGTGATTGGGGTGCCATTGGGTTGCCACCCATATCTGAGTGCTAGTGCGTCTCTGAAGGCACCTTTGTGCAGTGCTAGGCCAAATTCTTCCACTGGTAGTACTGTTAACCAGTTTGAGGCTCCCTTTTCCTGGGATAAGATCATAGCTCGTTGGAGGTTAGGTGGTAGGTTTGACTTGAGCTGGTTGGCAGAAGTGACGTTGAGCTCCCTTTTTCTTTTTTTGACCTCTAACTTTGCAGTAAACTGCTCTGTGAGAGCCGCGTGTGTGTAGTCCCTTTAGTATGAGATTGTAGAGGGGCGCAGAGATTTGTTTGGAGGCAGAGTAGGCCGAGTCTGACAGAGTTGTTGGGTTGTCTATTCCACCTAGCCTAGCTGGAAGTGCCAGCAGGTCCCTTTCTGTGTCATTGGAGGCTGCTCTTCCACACAGGGCTGGTAGTAATTTTGTCCTTATGATGTCGTGACACTATAGTGTCGTCGAGCAATTAGTTCTATTCCGTATTCCAACACTTGTGCTGTATATGCTGCCCCAAGCTCCACTGAGTATATAGTTGATGAGCTGTCAGCCTGGTTTTTCATTATCGGCCAATGTGAGCTGCATAATCCATTTCAGCCTGCTGTCAAGAAGGCCCATGTAAGTCCATGCACATTGATTTATACTTTAGCACTCTTCACAATCTTGCAGCTGTAGATCTGCAGAGATGAGTCATTATAATTTTATTACCGGATTTTCTGAATCTGAAGCTTTAGCCTCGAGACCAGCCTTTCGTATATGAAAGAACCTGGTCAAGTTCCAATGTGCAACTTGTTCAGCTGAGTCAGCGTTTTACAGTATCGTAATGAGTAATACACCTTGTGCGGGCAATTATCGGTCCAAAAAATTCCTGTATTCTAATACACTAGAACGAGTGCTACATTGGAACTTGACCAGGCGTTCTTTCAGATAACAAACGGCTGGTCTCGAGGCTACTGAAGCTGGCCCACAGCAAAATGTACCTATATCAACAACTGGAGAGTAGTAGATATATACACAGGCGCGCATGTTAGGCCACTAAACGACTAAAAGAGAAATACCGGAAGTGAAATTAAATAATGGGCGTGGCAATAGGAGTGGCGCAGCGGGGTTCAATTTGCTAGCGGGTTCTGTACCGGCCAATAAATGCAGCCAACAGCCAGAGCCACAGCACTGCAGTGTGTGTCACTGTGTACTTTAATTGTCTATGCAATAAACCAACCTGAGTGTGAACACTGCTGCTGCTGATATCACTGAACTGAATGCTATTCGGATGCACTACCTTATATAGGGACACTACCATCACATTATCTCCGAGCACATCAATGGATGCAACATCACCTACCCACTATCTCTCCACAACTCTCAACTCCTCCTCAAACAGCGTCAACTATTCACTCCATTCCACGAAGTCAGGCATATTGTTTAATGCTAGGAGTGTTGCAAACAAACTACGAGATCTTCACGCAGGAGAAAACATTGATATTATCGCTGTCACAGAAACACACAGATACAAAACTAATGGTCCCCAATCATTCTGTCTTCAGGAGAGAACTACGAGATCTTCACGCAGGAGAAAACATTGATATTATCGCTGTCACAGAAACACACAGATACAAAACTAATGGTCCCCAATCATTCTGTCTTCAGGAGAGACAGAAATTGGTAAGGGGGAGGGATTATAATATGCTTCTGGTTCGCAACAACATCCCTGCAACAAGGCTCCACGACCTTGAAACCGACTGTCAGAGTGAACTCCTATATATGGGTGGAAATAAGTCACCCTACACCATCAGCTAAAAGTGCTAGTGAGTCTTCTATCGACCTCCAAGCTCGTCCAACATCCACCTAACATTCCTCAGGAACTCTCTATCAACGATTTTTTCATATTCAGAATCATGCCCATGCAGTGATCATTGGCGAAGACTTTAACATCCCGTCTATCAATTGGAGACTATACTTGCATCGAATCTATGTGACATACAGTGCACGTGCATCCAGTCTATATAGAGAGTACATATAAATTATATAGGATACCAAAATAGGTGAGTATAATTATAGTTGTATACTTATATATCTGATCAACATTGGAACATTTCTAGAAATTGTGCTGATATAATTATATATATATATATATAATACCATTGTATATAGGTGAATGAATAAGCTACCATAATAATTACTAATTTATCGGACACTTCTAATTACCCCGGACACTCTTTTGGGCAATTTTCGTTGTTCTAATACAACGGACACTCCATGCAGTGCTTTAATATTCCCGACAATACCTTGAAAAGTTGAGTTACGGCCGCAGCAAATTTTTTTTACTGAAACTGCAGCTAAAAATGTCCTTAAAACTGCATCACAACGATTAACAATCAATAGTATGGCTATATACTCGTGCAATAAGGGATTAATAGCACTCATAACAAGCACTGGCAAGGTTAATAGCACTCGGCTACGCCTTGTGCAATTAGTATATCCTTGCCATGCATTGCTTGTTACTTGTGCTATTAATCCCATATTGCACTCTTAGCCATACTATATTATATAGGAGCATAATCGGAACACCCATGCATGCATTCTCGGAACATGCAGCCCTCGGGGTATACGCCCTCGTGCTTCAGTGCAATATATTCCATACATCCCTTGTGCCCGTGTTATAACTATATATAACATACTATATTAGCTATAGTGCAACTATTCAGTCGCTCACTGTTCTATTAAACTTAGCTAGCTCGCATGTAGCTGCTTGCTTAATTGTTCTAATTATTCCGGACACTTTGCATGCTCTATAAAAATCTGTTCCAATTATACAAGGACAATTTCCAAAATAATTATTTTTTGCTGTCCGATAAATTAAAAGATATATATACAAAAATACTTCCCCAAAAGTTGTTGTATAGTGGGAAATCATTTTAGGTGAAAAATGGGGGTGATGGTGTGTAGCATCAATTATCTCTGGAACTAAAGTTTCTGCATGGACAAACTTTTCTTATCAAAAGTTAGACAATTAATTTTATTCAAGCTTACTCGGTGTAATTTTTGGACCTTAGCTGTGAGATCTTCTTCAAATCTCTCCTTAACTGAAATGGCACTAAAAACTAGCAATTTTGAGCACTGCGGAGGATGTGTAGATATATTTAAGCAACATAGAACCTTTCACAAGATAGCCAAACTATCTATAGATGTTGTGACAAAGTTCCAAACCGGCCTTATAACCGGAAACCTTATAGGCCTTTTCTCCCCCTAACTGATTACCCATGCATGGCCACTATATATATATATATATATAACACTGTTTTATTAATCACCACAGCTTATTCATTTACCTACACGGATCAGTCGACTTTCTCCATATTTATACTTAAGTATACCACTATACTCACACATTAATTTGTGGTATATTCTAACTCTTATAGATTGGATGCACTGTATAGTGAATGACAACTCCGGTCAGTGCATATTTCTACTCCCTCCACCAAATTGTAACAGCTCCGACAAGACAAAAAAACACACTCGACTTAGTGCTCACCGGCAACATTTCAAGTTATGGTAACTGAAAGAATCCATGGGAGTGATCACGAAGCTGTATCTTGTCCTAAAATCCACAAGACCCAACATTCCTATGTGTTTTACTTCGAGAGGGGACTTTGTCAAATTCCAAGGAATGCTGAGAATTATATTCCATGAAATAATTGTGTGGTTCATTTCCGAGCGATGCCTGGATGAAGTTCAAATACCTGCTGCTGATTGATGTCAGCAGACTAATGCATCCCTATAAGCTCACTCTCACAAACAAGAAACGCTCTATACCGGGTTAGCCCAAGAAACGGTACGAGTGATGATGATGATCAGACACAAGGGCAGGCACCCTGCAGGGCTTACCTAAAAGCAAAAAGAACACGAAACAATCTGACTGGTAGATACAATAACCATATAGCAGCACCGTGCAAGAATTCTAGAATAAACTCATGCATATATATAATTATAGGCACTCTTTTTTATTAGAACACCTAAATTTCATGTGGAACACAATCTGCCTCTCTCAGTATGCTCTATAGTGCATCATACAACTTTAAATTTTTAAAGGTGCTGTTTTAATTCCCATGCATAATTATAATTATTGTGAAACACAGCTAGCTCACAACCTCACGTTTTAGCTCATGCAATACTCTTATACTTTTACTATAATTATTGGGAAGTACATTTATAGGATTATAGCTATACGTGACTACCTATAAGTACAATTCCTTTTGAATAACATTGTTCAATAAAATTCAAACAAAATCCTGCATGGCTATAGCCTATAATTATATACACAGGATCACAGGCTTTTGTTTCACTTCCATGCAATGTCACTATTAAGACTAACATGCAATAATATACGTGCATGCAGTCTCACAACAAGTATATGATCTCCTTTACATAATTATAGTTTAATTTTACCACGAAGGCAGTAAAAAACCTGTAAAGCTAAATTTCTCTTTTAGTGTGAACCCGCTGGACCTCACACTAAAAGATAATTTTACACCAGAGGTGTTTTGCATGTTCAGGCACTGTGTTACACACATTATACCACACTATTTTCAAGTACCACAGAATGTCAGAGACCAACAGCACCAGTAATAATTTGTACAGCTATACATTTCTCTTTTAGTGTGAACCTGCGGGCCTCACACTAAAAGAGAAATTTTACACCAGAGGTGTTTTGCATGTTCAGGCACTGTGTTACACATATCTACATCATTACCACACCATTTTTAAGTACCACAGACGGTCAGAGACCAACAGCACAAGTAACAATTTGTACAGCTACATTTCTCTTTTAGTGTGAACCTGCGGGCCTCACACTAAAAGAGAAATTTTACACCAGAGGTGTTTTGCATGTTCAGGCACTGTGTTACACATACATCATTATACCATACCATTTTTAAGTACCACAGACGGTCAGAAACCAACAGCACAAGTAACAATTTGTACAGCTATACATTTCTCTTTTAGTGTGAACCTGCAGACCTCACACTAAAAGAGAAATTTTCACTTGAGGGTGTTTTGCACGTTCAGGTACTGTGTTACACACATCTACATCGTTGTTGCACTGTTTGAAAGTACCACAGAGACCATGCAGCAGCACATGAAGAATTCTTTTTTAGTGTGAGGTCACACGGTTCACACTATTATAGTATATAGATCTATATATATAGCTTTACAGGTTTGTTGCTGTCTCTATAGCTCTGTATACTACTTTCAAACAGTGTAGTGATGTATAGACCCATACAATTATAATGCAGTGCAATATATGGTTGCCATGGTAGTGATGCAACATGTCATATACTGAGCACTGGATTGCTTTGATCTGCCCGCTCACTGGGCAACAAGGTACAACTATTACATGTACGTCACTCAGTAACACAACATTTTTGAGGTGTGAAATTTATATAGCACTTATAAATGAAGCGTAATCATTTATAAGTGGTATTTGTACAATCTAGATTTTCCTACTCCAATGTTCCCACTCTGACTAGTGGTACCATAAGTTTGCGGATCATTGTTCAGGTAAGGGCGTACAATCACTCTGTGAGGTAATTATGCATGTGTGATACTATTATCTTATGCAGGAATCTGAGGTGCCTTCACGTACCTATCAGTACACTAGCGGTAATGGAGCTGTTTCCTCAATTATGAGTTTCACTGGTGTCTTTTTTGTGATCAACTTGCCTGAAGTGGAGGATAGTCAAATTATTCTCAAGTCACTGTGATGTTCGTGAATGGAGCGTGTAGCAGTTCTAATTCAGCCAATTACATTGGTGAGAATGCACATACGCTAAAATTCAGTTCCAAGCTTGGAAATCTCTAACGTAACTCAAGGCGTAACTACTGCTACCAGTCACAGTGTCATAGTCACTCTACCCCCTAACGATGTACCCACCTGAGGCACTACTGATCATCTCGTCTGAAGGTGTTCCTATCAATAGCTAACTTTACAAGACCCTCGATAAACTATACAGTGACATTCAATAACCTGAAGCCAGCTACTGTCTACATCTTCAGCATAAGGATTATCCTTTGTACTGACAATATAATGAATGTGGTTGCACCAGTGACTGGAACGTTCACCACAGCACCTAGTAAGTCAATCTATAATTATCACTACAACATGCACATACAGTTTTTTCTCCCCAGTTCCATCTGTAATGATCATCAGCAGTGCTGGACAGCAAACGTCAGCTCCAGTTTACACTGTCACTCTAACCCTACCTGTGATCAGTTATCCTCGCAGTGAACTCATTATCATCTCCACCCTTACCCCGGCTGATTCGGCACCAATCACCGATGACTATACCCGCTGTCCTCGCAATACTTTGTTACATTCCATGGTATAAATGCCGGTGTGGAGTATTCGTATGTAATTAGGATTGTGCTACAAAGGAGCAACAGTATTAATGTGTCCATTCCATTGACAGGATCATTCACAATAAGTAAGACTGAATTGCTGTGTTAAAATGTGTACATTATCATAATTATGGCATATCATTGTTTGTTCTGCTCCTTCTAACAATAATTATGAGCAGATGTTTATAAATTAACTTTCACTTATTACTACAAGCTAGCACACATTAATACCTGTCCAGTATAATTATAATGTACAATCATACATGCATGATTAATTTTCGATATCCATTATTGTCATATTGACTTGTTCATAACTTGTCTGCTTTTGTTCTGTACAGTGACATCCTTCTCAACTGGAGCTACTGTTGCCCTCACATTTGCCCTGTTGACTCTGGTTCTTGTAGTGTCCCTTGGTGTCCTCGATGTGCTGGCAGTTAACAAGTGTAGGAGGTCCGAGAAGGTAAATCTGCACTCTGAAACTGAAATGTGACCACCACCTGTGATATATGAAGAGCCTGAGGCCATTAAACCAGACCCCCTCACCCAGGGGAATGCTGCATATGGAGAAATAGTTTACTGAACATTTCATAACTGAATTAACTTCCCACAGATTACATGCATGATGCGCACTATGATTTTAGCTGAAGTATAGATTCACTCCTCCATATAAACACTGCACATAATTATTAGCAAATAAATTCATGTACGATATGATCAATAGCTACACACCAACAATCATGTAAAAGCGATGTAATGACAAAAAAATCATTGTGTGTACAATCAAATGCAGTTGTGTATATGTTAGTGTAGCTATACCTATGCACATCATGGATGAATAGGCACAATCAACATTGCGGGTCCATTAATTAAAGGTTTATATAGGGCCATTAGGCATTGAATTAATAGTCAATAAGATTCTAGACGATGGTCAATAGAGTGCGGCATGGCGATATGCATGATTGCATGACACAATAAAAGTATAGTCCCAGATTCTCCAGTCTGAACCAAAGATACTTTGAGGGAGACACATCAATGTAGGAGAGGGAAAAGGGTCTTGACTTGTTTCTCTTACTCATCACTGGCCACCAGATATGCAAGTAACGTTGTAGAAAGAGGATTCCTGAGGTACAAAATAGTAACTCTCTAGTACATGGTCTAGGTCCTACCGTATAGCGGGTAATTTTCGGGGGACAAAATATTCGTGGTTCAGCAATATTGAGACATTTCGTGGGTAATATTTTCGTGGTTGCTGCTTGGATTGTAGGTAAAGGTAGGCAAGGTCGCTTCATTCGTGGGTAAAATATTCGTGGTCAGACCTCCAACTACGAAAACCACGAATATTTTGCCCCACAAAAATTACCCGCTATACGGTATCTCTCTGGTTCAAAATTACTGACTATTGCGCTATTATAGAGTCCTGGTCTATAGTCAAGCCTACACAGTATGCATGCTTTTGGTTGACCCTAAGACTACTATTAAGGCCGCGCTATTATAGAGTCCTGGTCTATAGTCAAGCCTACACATAGCCTCGATTCAAGGCCGATTTTAAAATACGTATTTTAATCGGCCTGGAATCGAGGCTAGCCTACACAGTATGCATGCTTTTGGTTAGCCTCGACCCCAGGCCGATCCGTCTCCAATTGAACGCTAGGTCGCCTACAGCAGGAAATACTTCCCAGAAGACACTTCTTTGGCAGTGGCAACCAAATCTTTGTCGATTCCTTTATTGCTACTGAGGATGGCAGCAGAAACACCTCTATTGTTTAGACTCCTGACCTGGTCAATCATGAGTCTCATGATGAGAGATACAAGGGGAGAGACAATTAACAAGAACAACACTTTTGTCAACAGGAGGAGCCTTGGTCCTACCTAGCTTGTAGTCCATTAAAAAGGGTAGCAACTGATATAGCAGAGAGACTTGCCATACCCCGTTGGGAACCAGATAAACACGTCCCTTCCCTCAAACAGGAGCTTGAGAGCCTGGGCCTGTTCTGCCATGAGAGTGAGGCCATCTTGCTTCAAACAAGACAACGCGTTGCATGCCATAGCTAGCTAGCTATAAATTGAGAACATGACACGGAGCTACATTACTGTAACTTTTACGGGAGTAAAATGCCTCTACGTACACCTTTAGTATTGCAGAAAAAAAGCAGGAAACAAAATGTAAAGAATCACTGCTTTTGTTTCCGGTTCCTGCCACGCCCAGATACAATCAATACCAGGCCGTATTTTTCAACTTCTTTCTATTAAAAAAAAATCGGCCTGGGACCGAGGCTAGCTTTTGGTAGTCATAAAATGGGGACGGGCATATGGCACGCCAAGTGTAACAAAAATAAATAGCGCTATAGGACGTCATAAAGTAAGGGAAAACGTCATGCATGCAAGACGTGCTGTTGGACACATTATTCATCACATCATCAAATGCCTTAGCAATTAACAGTTTGCTTTTCCTGCTATGCATAAACTCCACTTTAGCCGTCTTTGACTTTGATTCCAGTGATCCTGCTACAGTCTGCAGACACTGTTTCAGCTCAGCTAACGTCACTGTCAAGCCACCATACCACGTGGGTGTGCTATTATCTTGTACAAGTAGCTATGGTGATGAAGACACTCCAGCTGCCTTCTGCACTCGTTGTATTAGCATCAGTCTATCCAAACATGCGATAATTATAGATTAGATACAGTCAGCACGCACATACCCATCTACGGTACACGGGTAATACTTGATTACAACACATAAACAACTATAGTACCTATAATAGAGCCTGGAAATAACATGTGAAGCCTGGTGATTCTACTAAACCACACCCAAACGTCATATCCGACCGTAATAAAACATACATTAAAAATATAGTTTGAGGCAGCCAGTACACGAATGGCCCATTTCAGGGCCACAGTATCTGTGCCAAACCAAATGGCCGGTATATCGAAATGGCCGTACTTTAGAGAGCTGGAATAGCGAGAGTTTACAGTATGTTATGTTATCGCTTCTATACTAATTAAAAAGCGAAACATAGATGAGATGAAAGTTCTTTTAAACAAGCAGAGCATATGCAATCCGTTCTTTCCTAGGTGCAGCGGGGTCGCGAGGGTAACAACGTTCATCTAGTGTGAGAGTGAATACTGTCCCCCGAACAAAATTCAGTAGTCGAATAATGTCCCTCCCTGCATGGTGAATTATCAGCAGCAGAGATATTTGTTCCAACTGGTTTCTCCAACCAGAAAGAGTTGAATACTTTAAAGTGGAAAGAGGAAGTTTATTTAGACCCCTCAGGGCAGCAACCATGCAGGAGTATAAAGCTGATGAGGATTGAGACTATTTCTCCAATTTCCCTGCATGGTTAATATTATGAGTGTAGTCAGTATAAACTTTGTTGCAGTCTGCAAATATTAACATCAATATTTACAACAGGACATGCACTGCTCACTATATAAGTTCGTATATCTTATAACCTCCGACGTTACAAATCTCTACATTCCAAGAACGGCACACTAAAATGCTGCAAGAGTCTCTCCCGGCAGATACGCTTTTCTCACTTCTTCCCCCCTCCCCCTGGGAAATGGTGTGGCTCCCAGACTATTAAAAACGCCCGGATACGATCTAACCAATGGATACAATAGTATTTAAACTTAGCAATACCTGATTCTATTATCACACATGCACAGGTAACTCCAGGACATCTCCCCTGCAGTATAATCTTGAAGGTGACCAGCAAGGTACAGCTAGCTAGCTTAGGAGCCAGACTGCACATAACAACAGGCCCTGCATGCACTGTGAGGGACAAGTGGGGTCAAAGGTCACGCAGCCCGTTTGACATGCCCCCCGTGACGTCTTCATTTACTTCCTTTGTGTAATTAGACTGGTTGAATTTTGTTACAAACGGCGTGCCATAGACAAGACGTGCTGTAACGTTACAAGACGTGCTGTAATCGAGTGCGAGGCTCAAGGTCAAAAGGTGACTGGGTGTTCATTAATTAAAATGGTTGATCAAAGAGCTGGAGCTGGAGATCGAGTGTGGGGATGGGAAACATTTCTCCAAGAAATGGAGACTTTCCTTACTACGGTAGATAGAGAAATCGATTATACTCAGTCTACTAGTTATGCCCAGTTCGTTATTGAGAGGTTTGAGGTTTGTATACATGCTCTATCTTCCCTTCGTGTACAAATTGAAGATGATGGCGATGATGAGACGATTGAAGTTTGCACGGCATTGAAGGAAATAATGGACAGTTGTGTGTTGCTCAAGACAATGTGGTACACTCGACTTGATGAGTTGGATGCACACACAGACGGAGGCTACCAAGTTCCCCAGGTTGCTAGGAGAGTAGGACGTGGCCGTCCCCAGCTATTTATTTGTCAAGACCAGTTGGAATACCTATGTAGTTTAAATTTCACTTGGACTGAGATTAGTAAACTATTGGGTGTCTCTCGAATGACTATCTATAGAAGAAGAGGGGAGTTCGGCATTCTAGATGTTCATAGTGCTGCAAGAAGTATAAGTGACAGTGATCTACGTACAAAGCTCCAACAGGTGCGTCGAGAAATGCCAAATATGGGAGAGACACTGGTGATTGGGCGACTACGGTCATTGGGATATGCTGTCACTAGACAAAGGGTGCGTAATGCTATCCACGCAACCGATCCCCTGAATGCAGCTCTGAGATGGAGAGGAATCCTCACTGCTCGGCGCCCTTACTCTGTTCCCTCGCCCAACTCTCTATGGCACATGGGTAAGTCATATATAGGTGTTGTGTGACCAGGTTTATGGTTAATGTGTGTCAATTAAGTTTTAGATAAAGGAGCCCAGATGTGTGTACATGCATGTATATAGGTTGGAGCCTTATTATTATAGTAGTAGCAAGACTTGTGTATACAATACATGCATACTAATCATATCTTGTATTCGTACAGATGGCCACCACAAGCTTGTGAGATGGGGCATGGTAACGCACGGGGCTATTGACGGATATAGCAGACTCGTCGTGTTTCTTCGCTGTAGCAATAATAACACTGCCGAAACAGTTTATAATCTCTTCCTTTCAGCTGTCCAACGGTTTGGACTACCGTTAAGAATGCGATCTGACTACGGTGGTGAAAATTATCGTGTAGCAGCACATATGCTAGAGAGTAGAGGATATGACCGCAACAGCATGATAACTGGCAGTTCCGTGCACAACCAGCGGATTGAGCGCCTCTGGCGCGATATGCATCGTTGCGTAACAGTGATATTTTACAAGTTATTCTATTACCTAGAGCAACATGGTTACTTGGATCCTGATAACATGTTTCATCGGTATTGTTTACAGTACGTCTATCTTCCACGTATCAACCAGTCACTGAAAGTATTTATGGAGGGTTGGAACTGTCATGGGGTTCGAACGGAACACAATCTAACACCACATCAATTATTTGTGCGGGGAGCACTTCAAATGCAGAGAAGAGGACTTCAAGCCCTAGACTTTTTCGAACATATTGATGAAATGTATGGTGTAGACGAAGAAATCAGTACGGGTGATGACGATTACACAGTTCGTATACCCCCAATTGGTCTTGCATTGTCTGATGAGAATATGGCTTTGTTGAAGGAAAGAGTAAATCCTCTGGCAGACAGCGATAATTTTGGGATAGAACTGTATGTTGAAACACTTACTTTTTTACGTACTTTGATTAACTGAGATTTGTTAATGAATGTGCAGTGCGTAATGCCAGTAATAATTACAAATTTATATCCAAGTTGAATGATGGTACAGTGCATGGAACCCCTCTATAACGGACACCTTTAATTGGAGAACAAAAAGTTTTGGCCGTTGTTAAGGGGTTGTTTTGTATGCAAACTTTTGGGACCTGGGTGTCTGGCCGTTATGTCGCAGTTGGCCGTTAAGAGGGGTTCCACTGTATATAATTTTTATCATTTATGTTAATGAATGTCTGTCAGATGCAGGTACACATAATTATATAGACACACTATAAAGAGTATGACTAATATTATAGTAGTACTGCCAATACACAATGTTAGGACGTATATTATTATTATACTGGAATAGGTTGCAAGTACGTAGCCACTGTATATACACTTGGTAGATATTGTCATATAGTTTTACAGATGCTGTTTGTTAGTCTGAGTCAAATTTCTCATTGGCTTGTGGCACCGTCTTCAATTATACCTGAATCCGGATAGAAAAACATTTGCAATGTGAAAAATTGCTACAATCCTATGTACAACCTACTGATTCATATAGCATTTGAACGTGGAACATTTGTGGAACAATCATAATTATTACATGCATGCTTGCAACATGATAATCATAAGCTCATGCAGATAACTATATAATTATATCTTCACTGTGACAAATGCAAGCACATGCATGTACTACTTGCATGCATGTATAGAAGGTCTTGCTAATTTTGCATTCATAAGTTATAGGTGTTATATATAACAATTCTCCTGGGACCAAAGCTTGCATGCTTTTTATTGGACCTATATACCTACATCACTCAGTAATACAAAAATCACAGCGATGAATGCTTTACAATACAATAACATCGTCATAAAGGTAATAATTATGGCCAAAAAACATTGACAGACATGCATGCAGTGTTATCAATATTGCAAACGTCAATAGCTGTCCATTCTCCACAAGTACTCGCTTGACAAACAAGCTCGGAACTCAGAAACAAACACTTGGTATGAAGGGTATGTTGAGGATAGAATCAGGGATGGTGCACAGGTGAGGGCAATGGGTCTACGTGAAGAACCGGTAAGAGCATTAAATTCTAGAGATATTTTCGAAGAGGAACACACCGAGCTGCCAGTAACGAAGCGCAGAAAAGTTCGCAATTCATCCAGTCCCATATTTCCTATAAATTGACGCAGATAACCTAAAACCCTATTCACATGTATTTTACACATAGTTATGTGGAAGGTCTTGCTAATTTGATATGCTATCATTATAATAGCTGTTTTATAACAATTCTGCCTTTATACACATGTATATATACCAACCAAAGCTCACATGCACAGTATTTTGATTTTATAGGACCTACTGAGTGTTCTACGTAATTATATAACCAGCGTGCTGTCCACAAACTGTTCTCTTGCAGATGATATAAGGGGTTGTATGGGATAAATATGTAAGAGTGTATGGATTGGTAAGTGTATAAAAACATGATAGTGACGATCAAAACGGATGCAGTTAAATTGCAAATGGGTTGTTTTCCACAATAATTATCAACAATTTGAACGAACACTGGACAGTCTTGATCAAGTTTCTAAAGGATGACGGCTGGCTTTTACCATCCACTCTTATCCAATTTGCTCTAATAGGAACAATTGTCGTGCAACAATATACATAACAAATTAAAAATTCCGATAATTAATAGTATCAAGGGCTTATAAAAGAAGAGAGGGCATGCAACTCACTTAGCTAGCAGAGTTCAAACGTGGGCGGAGGAATGTGTGCATTTGCATGCAGTGCTAAAAATAGAAATGTCTATTTTTAGTATTTCATGCACAGTCATGCACATTTATCCGCCCACGTTTGAATTCTGCTCTTGGAGTTGCATGCCCTCTCTTCTTTTATACGCCCTTGATAGTATTACGTACATAAGTACATAACAGCCAGCTGTATAGGTATAGTCTTCACAGTCATGTAATAACAACTTACCTACAGCTTCTTTTTGCAACTCCGGGCCTATACTCAGTGAGGCTACTGAATCACCCGGGGAGTATACACATGCACACAGTTATTCTTGCCCGTTGGTATGTGGTTAGGTATATATGCAGTGGTTTATAACTGTGCTACATGCAGAACCTGCTTTTACATAGGAATGATATATACGTCATGTATAGGGAATCATATACATGCATGTATAGGGAATCATATATATACAGATCCCTGTGGTTAGGGATGTTGATGCATGCATGTATGTTTTTCACATGCTTTTCATGTATATATCACTTGTTTACATACGTAAAATCTATTTTCTTGCCATGGCCATACATGCAGCTGCAATTTAAAACTTCTTTGTCATTGCAGCATATAGAGCTTGAGTAACACATTTAGAATGAGTTATATAGACTATATCGATGTTTAGAAAGGACCCTTTTCATCAGAGAGGCACCTTCAGGGGCATGCATGCATGATCTCTCTTGAGTAGCCAACATGTATATAGTCTAGATTAAGAATTCATTCTCAACTCTATAACTTATGTATATACTCTTTGTTCTCAGTATGCCTTTTTATTGCTGTCATATAGCAACTGGCAATAAAATCATTATTGACCAATCACTCGGTTTGTATGGATACACTGAATTCTACCCTCCGGTATCATGCACCTGGACTAACATCCAGACGCTCCTGCATGTCCAAAGTAATCCCCCATGATGGAACATATATATAGCACTGCAGTAGCTGGTGACGTTTAACAAGAGTCCAACTGTAATTGCTGAACGAGTTTGAACGTACGTTTGGCCTAATATATATAGCTATACACTGACCAAACCTATATACAAGAGCATGGTTACATTTACCCCACTTGATACCCCATGCATGCATGCAGGGAGTTGCAACTAACACTATACAAGGATATAAAAATAATATACTGTCACAAAAAGCACATGCGTGCATGTCTTAACTATATCATGCAGGCATGCATGCATGCATGTATACATTATATACATGCAGAGTATTTTACACCATAATTATATATAATTATAGCGGGTAAATTTGGCAATTTTCATTTGACGATGTTGCATGGAACAGCGCCCTATATAATATTATATGAACCTTGTGAGTTCGCATACACTCAATGCCTTTAATACTGCAAATCTTTGAGCATGCGCAATTAAAAAGGCTGCAGTAACACGCAGCGCGGGAACAAATATCTGGACAGCGATTTAGTAAATCAGGACACCGATTTAGTAAAGCGTGAGACCGGTACGTGAGACCGCTTTAATTATAGTAGTGGGACACTGATATAGTGAAATAGTGAAGTGCATGACGTGGATTAGACATGCAGTTTTTACACATGGTGTTTTGACACAAACGACACTCCATAGTATACTACGGCACGGCATTATTAACCACGTGGGATATACTGGGCATTGGCGATTTTTAATTTTTGGTGACCCTCATGCATGCACCTTCATTCGCCAAATCGACAATTACCCACTATAATTATATATACAGTATATATGTATACATGTGCACACTTACTCAATGATCAGTCTTGGTGCATGCATGCATCAGATAGTGCATTTTGGGGGCATCAGTATATAGAGCTCACAAAAGGCTATTGAAGGGTTTTTGAGGTAAGCAACTTCATCTGAGTGTCGAGATCTGGGGAAAATAGATGGTCTGTGATTTCCAGCATGAGAAGGTAATTGCTCCAATGTGGGTTATCTTCAGGAACAAATTGGGCCACCATGCATGAAAGGAAACAGGCGGCTCAGTAACCATGCACGACTGCATGCTGAAGGTAAATGCAAATCAATACCTTTTCTTTTGTTTCAGCTACTGTGGAAAAACACTGACGACAAGGCGGTCTGTATATGCACTCGCTCCTTCCTTAAGCCTCCCATAAATGAACTAGCAGGATTATCATTGCATGCTAGCAACCATTGGTCAACCACTTCAGAGTGCCAAAAACTCTGAGGGGTTCACTCCCATGTATACCCACCACTTCTACTATACTGATTATCATTGACCCTGCATGCCCCACACTATTCCTACACTATTCGGAATTTCCAATATAATATTAATTGACTGAGTCCTATACACTATTACTTTAATTCATCGTCCTAACACTATATATAATCTGCAGCTATAATAATTATTGCACGAGAACATAATTATAACATCAAATCTATATAAGGTATAGGGGTGGGCACATTATCATACTGGTATAATGATGGGCACACTTTCGACAGCACTGCCAAACATGATTCTACAGTTACTGTAGCACAGTGACATTCTGCACACATGCATGGTTGAGACGATTTTTGTAGATTCAATTGTAAGCATGTAGTGTAGTCACTCTGTGATGTTACATTATTTTTCATGGTTGAAATCACTGAAATGGGTTTGAGCATATAGCACTTTTTCAAAAGTATTGCAAAGCATAATTATATTGGGAACATTTCTGAACATAATAAATGATGGCCATTTCTGCAGCTTGCCAATTGTTGGAGTAGCCTGACCACAGCATGCATTCCTTCCTCACTAAATTGTAACACTTTTTGCTTCTGCAAATTGTCGAGGGACATGTATTCAGCATTTTATGAATCTGCCTATGAGCGTCTCTTTGATGGTAGCTCACTCTTGTGTCCTGTAGTCCACCCTGAAATGGATAAAGCGTGTCTCTCCACCTTTGGTCTTGTACTTTCACATTCGTACATAATGTCAGGAATTCTTCCGATTCGGATTGCCTTCCCTTGTTTAGTTCAATCTCTGCTAGGAACTTCCGTCTCATTAAGTGATACTGTTCTTTTGGAGTCATTCATCGATAGTGTAAGTATTCACGAGGCAGGTATTCTTAAGGAAGCTATGGCTGTGGTTGGACAGCAAGTTCCTGTGTTTTCTTCTGAAATCAAATGCGAATTAATATCACTGTTCAGTCGATACAATAGCAGACAAGTGCCTACCCCAAATAGTTTAAAGCAGATGGTGGTAAACTTGGCTAGGTACGAGTTTGTTTCAAAGCCTGCTGCTGCTTTGTCTCTTATCCATTGCGGAGTGCCTGAGCAACACCAAGTGTTCTGGGATAACATGATGGTTGATGGTCTTCGAATGCTTTACTGGGCACTGAGTGTGTCTTCTGCCATGGTGTTGAAGATGCTCGAGGAAGCTGAAGGTGGTGATCAATCCCAAGATAGGGTTTTAGGTTATCTGCGTCAATTTATAGGAAATATGGGACTGGATGAATTGCGAACTTTTCTGCGCTTCGTTACTGGCAGCTCGGTGTGTTCCTCCTCAAAAATATCTCTTGAATTTAACGCTCTTACGGGTTCTTCACGTAGACCCATTGCCCTCACCTGTGCACCATCCCTGATTCTATCCTCAACATACCCTTCATACCAAGTGTTTGTTTCTGAGTTCCGAGCTTGTTTGTCAAGCGAGTACTTATGGAGAATGGACAGCTATTGACGTTTGCAATATTGATAACACTGCATGCATGTCTGTCAATGTTTTTTGGCCATAATTATTACCTTTATGACGATGTTATATTATTGATAACACTGCATGCATGTCTGTCAATGTTTTTTGGCCATAATTATTACCTTTATGACGATGTTATTGTATTGTAAAGCATTCATCGCTGTGATTTTTGTATTACTGAGTGATGTAGGTATATAGGTACAATAAAAAGCATGCAAACTTTGGAGAATTGTTATATATAACACCTATAACTTATGAATGCAAAATTAGCAAGACCTTCTATACATGCATGTGCTTGCATTTGTCACAGTGAAGATATAATTATATAGTTATCTGCATGAGCTTAACATGATTATCATGTTGCAAGCATGCATGTAATAATTATGATTGTTCCACAAATGTTCCACGTTCAAATGCTATATGGTTGTACATAGGATTGTAGCAATTTTTCACATTGCAAATGTTTTTCTATCCGGATTCAGGTATAATTGAAGACGGTGCCACAAGCCAATGAGAAATTTGACTCAGACTAACAAACAGCATCTGTAAAACTACCGTATAGCGGGTATATTTCGAGGGTATAAATTTTCGCGGATAGACCTCTACAAAGGATTTCGCGGATTTTATTTTCGTGGTCTGAGTTCCAGCCTTTTGGCGCATGCGCACATCAACATGCAGCTGTACCTCCACACCGTGGTCAATAATACTGAACACGCCTACATTTTAATAAGATGTAAATTTTCGTGGGTAAAAATTTTCGCGGTACAGGCTCAATCCGCGAAAACCGCGAACATTTATACCCTCGAAATATACCCGCTATACGGTATATGACAATATCTACCAAGTGTATATACAGTGGCTACGTACTTGCAACCTATTCCAGTATAATAATAATAATTATACGTCCTAACATTGTGTATTGGCAGTACTACTATAATATTAGTCATACTCTTTATAGTGTGTCTATATAATTATGTGTACCTGCATCTGACAGACATTCATTAACATAAATGATAAAAATTATATACAGTGGAACCCCTCTTAACGGCCAACTGCGACATAACGGCCAGACACCCAGGTCCCAAAAGTTTGCATACAAAACAACCCCTTAACAACGGCCAAAACTTTTTGTTCTCCAATTAAAGGTGTCCGTTATAGAGGGGTTCCATGCACTGTACCATCATTCAACTTGGATATAAATTTGTAATTATTACTGGCATTACGCACTGCACATTCATTAACAAATCTCAGTTAATCAAAGTACGTAAAAAAGTAAGTGTTTCAACATACAGTTCTATCCCAAAATTATCGCTGTCTGCCAGAGGATTTACTCTTTCCTTCAACAAAGCCATATTCTCATCAGACAATGCAAGACCAATTGGGGGTATACGAACTGTGTAATCGTCATCACCCGTACTGATTTCTTCGTCTACACCATACATTTCATCAATATGTTCGAAAAAGTCTAGGGCTTGAAGTCCTCTTCTCTGCATTTGAAGTGCTCCCCGCACAAATAATTGATGTGGTGTTAGATTGTGTTCCGTTCGAACCCCATGACAGTTCCAACCCTCCATAAATACTTTCAGTGACTGGTTGATACGTGGAAGATAGACGTACTGTAAACAATACCGATGAAACATGTTATCAGGATCCAAGTAACCATGTTGCTCTAGGTAATAGAATAACTTGTAAAATATCACTGTTACGCAACGATGCATATCGCGCCAGAGGCGCTCAATCCGCTGGTTGTGCACGGAACTGCCAGTTATCATGCTGTTGCGGTCATATCCTCTACTCTCTAGCATATGTGCTGCTACACGATAATTTTCACCACCGTAGTCAGATCGCATTCTTGACGGTAGTCCAAACCGTTGGACAGCTGAAAGGAAGAGATTATAAACTGTTTCGGCAGTGTTATTATTGCTACAGCGAAGAAACACGACGAGTCTGCTATATCCGTCAATAGCCCCGTGCGTTACCATGCCCCATCTCACAAGCTTGTGGTGGCCATCTGTACGAATACAAGATATGATTAGTATGCATGTATTGTATACACAAGTCTTGCTACTACTATAATAATAAGGTTCCAACCTATATACATGCATGTACACACATCTGGGCTCCTTTATCTAAAACTTAATTGACACACATTAACCATAAACCTGGTCACACAACACCTATATATGACTTACCCATGTGCCATAGAGAGTTGGGCGAGGGAACAGAGTAAGGGCGCCGAGCAGTGAGGATTCCTCTCCATCTCAGAGCTGCATTCAGGGGATCGGTTGCGTGGATAGCATTACGCACCCTTTGTCTAGTGACAGCATATCCCAATGACCGTAGTCGCCCAATCACCAGTGTCTCTCCCATATTTGGCATTTCTCGACGCACCTGTTGGAGCTTTGTACGTAGATCACTGTCACTTATACTTCTTGCAGCACTATGAACATCTAGAATGCCGAACTCCCCTCTTCTTCTATAGATAGTCATTCGAGAGACACCCAATAGTTTACTAATCTCAGTCCAAGTGAAATTTAAACTACATAGGTATTCCAACTGGTCTTGACAAATAAATAGCTGGGGACGGCCACGTCCTACTCTCCTAGCAACCTGGGGAACTTGGTAGCCTCCGTCTGTGTGTGCATCCAACTCATCAAGTCGAGTGTACCACATTGTCTTGAGCAACACACAACTGTCCATTATTTCCTTCAATGCCGTGCAAACTTCAATCGTCTCATCATCGCCATCATCTTCAATTTGTACACGAAGGGAAGATAGAGCATGTATACAAACCTCAAACCTCTCAATAACGAACTGGGCATAACTAGTAGACTGAGTATAATCGATTTCTCTATCTACCGTAGTAAGGAAAGTCCCCATTTCTTGGAGAAATGTTTCCCATCCCCACACTCGATCTCCAGCTCCAGCTCTTTGATCAACCATTTTAATTAATGAACACCCAGTCACCTTTTGACCTTGAGCCTCGCACTCGATTACAGCACGTCTTGTAACGTTACAGCACGTCTTGTAACGATTACAGCACATCTTGCATGCATGACGTTTTCCCTTACTTTATGACGTCCTATAGCGCTATTTATTTTTGTTACACTTGGCGTGCCATAGGACCTAGGAGTCAAGAGTCACCTGCATCTGCAGCTTGAAAGAAAGACAATTGCAAGTTAGTCAGTGCTCATTGCTAAACTCAACTTATTGCCCAATACTCTCTTTCAGATTTTCTTAAAGAGTAGATAGTACCACCATCTCAAAGAAAAAAGTTAAGTTCCATTGCATGCTGTTGGCGCATGGCATGTACATGATCCCAAAACTCTCTGAATTCACAGTTTACAAATCACTGCTATACCGTATCGGCGTATAACTCCACCATGTACCAGCTTCAAAGAAAAAGGATTTAAGTTATGTTGCTCATTGCTAAATAAATGTGTTTACGTGTTTCTTCCAGCTGCAGATTTTACCGTACCTCGGCCCCACATGTACAATGTGTACCAGCTAGGAGTCTACTTAACCACCTTCATCGACTTCAAAGAAACGACTTGCAAGTTTAATATGTCAGATTCCATAAAACTATATAGCTAGCTAGAGGGCAACTGTCCTTGGTTTCGACCTTCATCTGTAGCATACTGATTTACGAGTTTGTGTCTTCATGTGTCAGTTACACTGGTTTCGACTGGTCAACTTCGTCCATGGGGTGATAGCTAGCATACTGATTTACGAGTTTGTGTGTATGTGTCCTCATGTGTCAGTTACACTGGTTTCGACTGGTTAACTTCGTCCATGGGGTGATAGCTAGCATTGTAATTTACCAGTTTGTGTGTATGTGTCCTCACGTGTCAGTTACACTGGTTTCGACTGGTCAACTTCGTCCATGGGGTGATAGCTAGCATTGTAATTTACCAGTTTGTGTGTATGTGTCCTCATGCGTCAGTTACACTGGTTTCAACTGGTCAACTTCGTCCATGGGGTCATAGCTAGCATACTGATTTACTATTTTGTGTGTATGTGTCCTCACGTGTCAGTTACACTGGTTTCGACTGGTCAACTTCGTCCATGGGGTGATAGCTAGCATACTGATTTACGAGTTTGTGTGTATGTGTCCTCATGTGTCAGTTACACTGGTTTCGACTGGTCAACTTCGTCCATGGGGTCATAGCTAGCATACTGATTTACGATTTTGTGTGTATGTGTCCTCACGTGTCAGTTACACTGGTTTCGACTGGTCAACTTTGTCCATGGGGTGATAGCTATAGCATACTGATTTACGAGTTTGTGTGTATATGTGTCCTCACGTGTCAGTTACACTGGTCAACTTCGTCCATGGGGGTGATAGCTTATACTATTTACATTTTGCACTACATATGTGTTGGTAACTATAGTGACTTCAATCTTTTGTTCTGTAGGGGCTTATTGTGACGAAAATGATCTGAGGGATGTAGCGTTCATGAAACCAAACGAAACGCCTGCAGTTCACTGTACTGGAATTTCAAGAAACGCTAAGTGATGAACACTAAAAACAATTTACTGACAGAAGAAATGTATTGTGCTGCATGTCATGTGATCCAGTGATCTTATTCTATCATAAACTCATTGTTCTAATACCGTTTGACCTTCTGCATGTGCGTACGTGCGCGAGAAAACAACTAATTAAATGACAAAGGTATAGTGTTAATTTAACAAAGAAATTCACTTTATAGCAGTGTTAATTCAGCATTCACTTTGCTATTTTGACATAGAAGTACAATAAATTGGTGAAATTCAGATGACATAATACTTTGTTGTTTTGACATAATTTCTTTGCTTGAATGACAAAACATTGTAGGTTGTTTTACCTTTGTCATTCTAACAAATATTATTCTGTCATGTGAGATTCATCACCGGGACAAACTTTTGTTTGTTAAATTAACAAAAGTGTTTTTGCAGTGATATGTACTGGCTAGACCTATACTGTAGACCAGGAGTGCATGAATGTATATTGAAGTGCGTGGGTGTCAGATACTCCTATTCATGCACTCCTGCGTAGACCTATATATACTGTAGGCATAGGCCTCCATGCTCATACAACACGTACTGCAGACTATACAGGCAGTGTTGCCATTTTATCACTGACTCATGAATTCTAAGCAATAATAGCAATTATGCGTTTATTCCAGTCCTGTCTTCTCTTCTTACCTTAAGGTGACATATATATTTTCACATGTAGATTTGTTTGCGTTTTCACTGTTTAGCTCATTTTTCTGGTATTAAATTCTGCTATTCATAGCGTTTCTAAATACAGTAGAACCTCGCTAATCCGAATAGAGCCGGACTAGACCCCATCCGAATACATAAAATTTCTGGAACAGATGTCATTGAATACATTAACAAAGACACTTTTGTACATGTATTATGATATTACTGTGCATGGCCAGAAGGGAAGCTGCTAGCTACTTTTATATCAACTTTCTCTCCAATACAGTGAGTCTTGTGAGCTCTCTCTTTGTTTTCTTTACAGTGGCCGTTGTCAGAGCAAGGATTGAGCAGTTTATTAATAAGAGTATTGCTGATTCAGCAAGATCCGGATTAGCGAGGTTCTACTGTACTCGAAAGTGGTTTTAATGAGATTCATTGCATTTTCCAATTATCTGCAAGTACAATTTTTTACGATTTTACTATAATTCATAGAAATAACAGAAATTAATACTCGCGAAAATATGTCACCTGCTTCTTTATGTTTCAGTTCCACTATCTATCTTTCATTATAACAGTACTGAGGCTAGAAAATAATTATTTGCAATGTAAAGGATTGGCCGGGGGAAACACCAAAAAGCGTGGAAGCAATAAGTCCGGTGAGAGCATAACTCCAATCCGTTACAACGTTCACATGTATATGTACAGCTAGTGTTGATACATTATCGTATATATAGTGGGTAATCTTTGTGGGGTAAAAAATTCGTTATTTTTGTGGGCAAGCTGACCTCAACGAACATTTTACTCGCAAAAACATAGGCGTAGTTTACCGGAACGCATGCATGCAATGCAGTGCACGTAAGGAAGCAAATAAAATTTTGACTTATAAAAATCACCGCTGTGTTTAAGTTCAACGAATTTTTTTACCACACGAAAATTACCCGCTATAGATCACAATTGACATCATGTCACCATGCATAGATGGACTGCATGTGTGTTAATCCACGCTTTTAGGCTCTCGGCCAATAATTATCCTAGCAACTTTTTACAGAATTGCAAATGTTTTTCTATCCAGATCACTTTATAGTTTCAACTGTGCCCACAACAAGTTAAAGAATGACTCCTCGATGCCCATACAAGGTAAGGGTACACACTTAATTAGTAACCAAGGACCCACCTTGTGTTGCTATGAACTTTTTAGGCTTCTTGTACCCCTGAGAATAGAAATAATTGACATGAGCTGGTGGACCAGTATTGCATACAATGTGTGTGCCAGTATAGACAGTTCATATACATGTACACTGTATATTGCAGAGGCGTAGGAAATGCAGCGGCCATAACCGGTGCACTTCTTGAGCTGAGCTAGCTATTATTATCTTGCAAATATTACAAGGGCCAAAAATCCGCCCCCGTTGGCAATCATTGCAAATGTGCAGTATTCAGTGTAGGCACGGTCTCTAGTCTAGATTACAACCTTAACCATCCAAGATCTACCCTCTATTGCCTGCTCACTTGGGCTTCCTCACAATTCAAGGCACACTCACGTCTACATAGCAGGCATTGATGTAGTCACTCTGGCAGTCCTCTTGGCTAGGGATGGGGTCTAGGATAATGAGGTTGTCATCATCTGTAGGAAACCAGTGTGAAAACACACACACGAACACACTTGCACAGTGCTAATAATGACCTCTTTGCTGGCCATCCGCCAGTACTGCATGTACATACATGTAGAACTGCTAACTCTCATGATATACACTCACAGACAGCAATGTTGCCAAATCTGTTGTTGAGTCTGTTCTCAGGAGTCACTGAAATAATCACTGGATGACCCCTCTCCCCACTGTCCAGATTCTGAGAGAGTGTGTGTGCATGTATGTGTGCGTGTGGTGTGTGTGTGTCTGTGTCCGTGTCTGGTTCCATTGCAATAGCATGACTGTGCTATCAACCGTGTGTGTGTAAAGTATAGTCACCTTTACCACTAATGATTGTGCAGGCTGTCTAATTGCTAATAGACACACTCTCACGCCCACACACACAGCCAGTATAACATTACCTTGTAAAGATCTTTGAACTTCTTATTGCTGCCAGCATGGAGGTCAGCCACATACGCTCCAAACTCTGTCACAGGTATGGGGGCGTAGTCCACCCCCTCCACCCCCTCACTAGCCTTACCACCCTCACTCATCACTGTTACCGTGACGAGCTGTTGCGTTGTTGACCCTGAGGCTCCAGTAACCACCAGTTTATACACACCTACAGAGTACGAGTAAACATTCATCTCAATTTTCATTATGCACAGTAAACAACCACTGTTTTCTTATCAGAACCTCTGGTTATGTATACATTGCAATTGTACATACCGTATAGCGCGAAATTTTCGAGGGGCTTAATTTTCGTGGATTTCGTGGGTTAGCAATCCTACACGAAAATTAAGTCCACGAAAATCGTTCTTTACCTGCTATAACGTGCAAGATTTAAAGGCGTGGCTTCCGGTAAGCAGTCATTCCGCGAACATTGTGCAACGAAATGGCTTTTAGAGGCCAATCCACGAAATATAAGTGCCTCGAAAATTTCGCGCTATACGGTACACTAAAGGCTGTAGCTAGCCTAAACATCTTATGACATTGAAAGCATAATATAGCGTGTACTCACCAGTGGCAGGTGCATTATGTTATTAAAACAGTACATTAATTCCCATGACCAATACACAATCTTGAATAATAGCCTGTACATGTACAGTACTCACCAGCATGCTTAGCCTCCACACTAGAGAAGGATACTCCACCGTCCTGGTCCAGTTCTGTGGCATAGTCTGCAGTCACCTTCCTACCATCGTGGTACCAGGTGAGACTGGGTGGAGGGTGACCTCTCACCTTCACCCTCAGATACACCTCCTCCCCCTCCGTCGCATGAGTATCACTAGGAAACTCTACTATACTAGGCTCTGTATAGGACACAATAATAGTACAAAAATATTAAAAGTTGTTTTTCTTACCGTCGACTTTCTCAATGGCGGCTTTACTGTCTTGTCTGTTGCTCTTCTTGAGGGACGCTTGATAAGGGGTAGGGCGAGGGGGAGGGGTATGGCGTGGGGAGGGGCCGTACTTGGTCTGGTTGCCATGAAATTTCCTGTACACAAAGCAACACATTATTACATGAACACATAATTATTCTGATGATAGTCTTACCTCCAGAAATAGACCCCAACAATGATACCCACCACAATGACAGCGGCTAGAATGAGTAACACGATGACTACACCTGCTACCACACCTACTGTGTTGCTAGCATCAGGGCCTGTGGGGAGGTTGCTAGTACATGGTCAAAAAATTGGTCACAATACACCTGAACCCACTTACCTAACTGCACACAGATTGGAGCTGACCCACTCCAGCTCCCACTCACACAGACCCTAGTGGTGTCCCCTCCAGTGAGAGTGTAGCCAGTGTTGCAGAAGTGTGTAGCGTTAGAGAGGAAAAGACTGTTATTAGTGGATCCATCACTATAGGTAATCATCCCGTTAGTCAGTGGGGGTAAGTCAGGGCAGTTCACTGTATGGGAGACGATACGCTCAACAAACAAGCAGTACAGAATCCATTCCACTTACGCAGACAAATTGGAGCTGACCCACTCCAGCTCCCACTCACACAGACCCTAGTGGTGTCCCCTCCAGTGAGAGTGTAGCCAGTGTTGCAGAAGTGTGTAGCGTTAGAGAGGAAAAGTCTGTTATTAGTGGATCTATCACTATAGGTAATCATCCCGTTAGTCAGTGGGGGTAAGTCAGGGCAGTTAGCTGTATGGGAGACGATACGCTCAACAAACAAACACTACAGAGTCCATTCCACTTACCATTCCACTTACGCAGACAAGTTGGAGCTGACCCACTCCAGCTCCCTCCATTCACACAGATCCTGTTAGTGTCTCCTCCAGTGAGAGTATAGCCAGTGTTGCAGGAGTGCACAGCACTAGAGAGGAAAGGTTTGATGCCAGTGGATCCAGCACTGTACATAATCATCCCGTTGATCAGCGAGGGTAAGTCAGGGCAGTTAGCTGTATAAGGTATGATGTTCGCAGTAATTTAACATCACAATGCATGCTGCAAAAGGGCTGCTATTCGAATCCATGAAAACCTTTCTAACACTATTTTCGAGAAACTGTATAGCCTAGAAACAGATAACATAACTATTACGACAGTGTTTATTGTCAAAGTGTGTACACAACATGCCGATGGCATGATAGTGTACTATATAACAGTTAATCAGTTTCTGTGAGCACACTGATTGGTATTGAGCAAAATCAGCCAAGGTCTAATTTGCATAGCCTCGATGTCCCCATGCAGGCCGATTTTAATTCTGAAAAATTGGCTTGGGAATAAGGCTAATACATTATGATAAATGTTGGATTTGGAGAAAGTACATGTGTGCATGGCTCGTATCAGTATTTAATTTATCTGATTCGAATGGTCTCCAGTAGTTAGCGAGTGAGAGGTCGTCATGTGGTAAAGATGGACAATACACTGGGGATCTTTCAGCTCATATACACATGCATGCACACATAATTATATACTGCAATGCAAACTGAAAGCATGTCAGAATGCAAACACACTGTACACTGAATGTATAGGGTAATGAATGATTCTAGTTTGTTTACTATCATTAAGCATCTGTATGTAAATAACTAATGTAGACCTCCACCCTATTATAGCGAGCATGCAAGTCATAAATTAAAGTAGACTTTCAGGTTTCACAAAAACCTCAGGAGAGTTTAAAAGTATCACACACCAGCCATGTATTCTGACAATAGTCTCAAATGAGTATAAATCATAGTCAGCCGTAAAAAAACAGAACACTTTTATACGTAAATTAATACAAGGGGGTGAAATTATGTATATATACTGGTTATCAAATAATTAGGTTGACTAAATACGATATTAACATACTGACAGTGACTCACTGTTTGATTCGAAACTAACTAAACTGTACATGTCCATAAGCGAGGTTTCCCTGAGTACAAGGGTCAGGTTTAACGACATCTGGGTCCTCGTATATTGCAACTGGTGGTTGTCTCATTTCAGTTTCAGTTCGCAGAGTTACCTTCTCAGACCTCCTCCACTTGTTCACTGCCAGTACAAGAAGGACACCAATGGAGATTGCTAGAGCCAGGGTCAGCAGGAAAGTCACGATTACTGATATGGCAGTAGTTTCTGAAAAGCACATAATTAAATTAATATGACATTGTAATGTAAAATTACTTTCCCTGCACATGATCTAGAACACCACCGTATGCCCATGTTGTTCCACTGACCGTCAACACATGTCACCGCAGCTGCTCCAGATACTGAGGCAAAAGTTTCGGTACAGCTCAGAGTAGCAGTCGTAAGGTGAGACATGTTGCCGCTAGTGACTTCTCCGTCAAGCTGGTAGGAAACACCATCTGCCAGGAAAGAATCAAGGACACTTACAGCGCACCCAGCAAAGTCGAAATTAGCATAAGTTCCGATTATAATCCCATTATACATCAGAAATAATGAACATAATTATACACTCAACAAATACAGTACAGAGTCCATTCCACTTACGCAGACAAATTGGAGCTGACCCACTCCAGCTCCCACTCACACAGACCCTAGTGGTGTTCCCTCCAGTGAGAGTGTAGCCAGTGTTGCAGAAGTGTGTAGCGTTAGAGAGGAAAAGTCTGTTATTAGTGGATCCATCACTATAGGTAATCATCCCGTTGGTCAGTGGGGATAAGTCAGGGCAGTTAGCTGTATGGGAGACGATACGCTCAACAAACAAACACTACAGAGTCCATTCCACTTACGCTGACAAGTTGGAGCTGACCCATTCCAGCTCCCTCCATTCACACAGATCCTGTTAGTGTCTCCTCCAGTGAGAGTATAGCCAGTGTTGCAGGAGTGCACAGCACTAGAGAGGAAAGGTTTGATGCCAGTGGATCCAGCACTGTACATAATTATCCCGTTGATCAGCGAGGGTAAGTCAGGGCAGTTAGCTGTATAAGAGACAATATACACTTAACAATAAACAGTACGTGCAGAGTTTATTCCACTTACACAGACACACTGGAGCAAACCCAGTCCACACTCTATATATACCACTCCTACAAGTCCTAGTGGTATCTCCACCAATAGCGTAGCCAGGGTTACAGGTGTAGGTGGCCACAGTGTTCACTGGTCTTCTGTTATTGGATCCAGCACCACCATAGTCAATGGTCCCATTTGTCAGTAAGGGTAGGTCAAAGCAGATCACTATGGGAACAGGTACACACTTAACGTACACAATATTACACATTCAGTCATTCCTTACTCTCACACACTGGAGTTGTTGTTGAGCTCCACTCTCCATCCCTCCCACAAGTCCTCACTGACACTCCAACCAGAGTGTAGGGAGGGAAGCAGGTGTACCTGGCTATAGCACCCACTGGTCTGTTGTTAGTGGATCCACCAGTATAGGTTATGCTTCCATTAGCAATGCCCGGGAAATTATCAGAACACATAAATGTAACTGTAGGAGGGAATAAAGGTTATGCAATGGAATAGGAGAGTTGTGATGGTTTCATAAACTCCTGAGGTGAACACATAAAGTCATACATATACCGGCTGACATAAAACAGGCAATGACAACAATTTGATCCACTCACCCAGGTTAGCACAGATGGTTATATCTCCCAGTGTAGTTGGTATAGTACAACAGTAGGACCCGGTTGGAGTGAGAGGATTGTTAGCCTGTCTACGAGCCAGTCTGATGACCCGAGCAGCATTCCTCACAATGTAGAACTGCTGTCCAGCGACTGCACCATTGCCCATTATCACACTCCCATCAGGATACGTCCACTGTCCTAGTGCTCCATTACCATTGTTGTCAGACACATTTCTACAGCAGGTAGTGAGGTCACTGTGACAGGTGAGAAAAGGGAGACCACCATCAACATTTTCTCCAATAGCAGTGATCAAGATATATTGTTAGTGGTGATGTTACCAGATCCCAGTGCCAGGTAAACTGCATGGAATAAAACGCAATGTCACATTAAAAGCCAGTACACATCTAATCAACCATAATGACCTTGCTGTTCCCCTGCCAGTACAGCGAGCCCAGAGAGCAGAACCACACACACTAGTCCACACAGCATGGAGGTCATGGGTATAGTCTTTCTTCAATGGTAGACAGTTAGTAGGTATCCCTAGCTAGCTTGCTATGTTGTTAGCTAAGTACAATACCTTGTGGCCTGTAATTATAAGTACAGTACTAGTATTGCTAGCCTTAAGGACATTGATTGAAACAGTTTTGCTTGCCTGTAGGTATATTGGATCCCTTACATGAGACCAATCAGTGTGCTCATAGAAACTGATTAACTGTTATATAGTCATGCCATCGGCATGTTGTGTACACACTTTGACAATAGTCATAATAGTTATGTTATCTGTTTCTAGGCTATACAGTTTCTCGAAAATAGTGTTAGAAAGGTTTTCATGGATTCGAATAGCAGCCCTTTTGCAGCATGCATTGTGATGTTAAATTACTGCGAACATCATACCTCGATAATCATTAAATTCAGGGTGATTAACAATAGCAGTGGAAATAAAGAACTCTATGATATTGTACAAAAAGGAAGTCAGTATCTCTAAGTACAATACCTTGTGGCCTGTAATTATAAGATTGAGCAATTTCCAATTATCTAGTACAAATTTTTGCGATATTATTCTCATTCGCAGAAATTTAATACTCGCGAAAATATATCACTTTAAAGGTATACTCAACAGAGTTCATGCATACAATTTGTTCATTTCTTGTGTTAGTATAGTTGTACATGCATGCATGTACATCATATATTTTGGAAATTGGTATTTTTGTCAAAGGAGTCCAAGTAGCATCAAACAGATCCTTGTAGTTGTCTTGTGAAGGGGAGTGGAACCTCAATACCATTACACTAACTATATAGCTACACACTGACTGTCTGTGGTGTGTTATGGTAGATTATATAAACTATATATACACTGAAAATAACAACAATCAACAATACAGCTCCTACTAGTTGACTTAAAGCATTCACAATCTCTTGTGTTGGGGGAAACAACCTGGTACAGGCCCTACTAGGCTAGACTCACGAGCCGTCACCTTTGCACGTCAAAAATTAGACTGGTAAAACTCCGTGCTGCAATGTTTGCCACTAAATGATGTGGAAACTCAAGTGGCTAGACCGCATGCAGTTACCACAAGATAATTAAATAGTGACGTTGAATGCATACCACCATATAGGCATAGCACACTCTGGGCATAGTATGCAAGTTGTCAACTTGAGTAGCTATAGCATCAACTTGAGTAGCTATAGCAAGAGCGTGAAAAGAGGACATGCAACTCACAATCTAGTACACGTAGCGAGCAGAATTCATATCGTGGGCCGATGAATGTGCATTTGCATGAAGCTCTTTTTTTAGCACTTCATGCAAATTCATTCGCCTACGTGGTGGAATCAGCTGTTTTGCTGTTGCATGCCCTCTCTTCTTTACGCCCTGGGCTAATAGCACGTACTGGCACTAGAATACCTTTTGTGTAGCTAGTTTTGTGGTATATAGTCTAAGTCTAAGTATCACGTGCAGTAGACTGACGTCACGAAAACCTCGAGTCTTATCGGATATGTGGACTGTACTTTGACCAGTCTACTTTCCGCTGTGCAAAAGTGACGACTGGCAAGTCTATACTACTATAGGCAAGGTCTGGCTCTTGTAATGGTACAAGCCTCCCACTATGTGAGCAGCAGATGAACTCACGACTGAGGGTACTGCCCCTGGCTTGTGGACCCTGAGAGCCTTCACCACCTGCAACATATCCACCACTCCCTCTGTTTTGCAACGATCAATGGTAGTAGCTACAGAGCAGTACATATACCAGAGCGGGTCACAGTGTCACTGGATAGGGGAGGTTATATAAATTATTATTCAGAGACCTATTCAATTATGCATCCATTAGATTTTAATTCGAACACAAAATTAATTACAGGCTCTCAAAAGATAGCTACAAAATCGGCTGAAGTCTCTATAGGTTACAGCACTTGTACGTACTTTCAATGGATCAGTATATATACAGGCTTGTTTCCCGTCCTTCTTTGAACCTTTAAAACCTTGACGGCAGTTTACAGTCTTGAAGTTCTCACACTTTCCACTGCTCAATATGTGTGTACATAAATTAATGCAGTACTGTTCAATTGGTCTATTATTAGGAGATGTGATCACATGTTATGTAATGCACGTGTACACACATACATAGCCAGAATACATACGCCCTACCCGGGAGCTTGTGGGAATGTCAAGAAAATGTAATTTCTGTCAAAAAAACTATCACATTAATATAATTTTTTGCAAAATGTCATTTTGTACTTTTCCTCTATAGAGTGATCATGTGTTGTGGTGTTCAGTCAGTTCACAACGATGCTCAACATTTGAGGTGTTTCTGCAGCATAGTAGATGCAAATGATATATATGCTCTCATTTATTTCAGTTGCAACGTGGCTGATAGTGATCATTGTGCTAATCTTTGCATTCTCTGTTGGAGAATTATTGCGAGTTGTCATGGCTGCCACGTGCCTGAAGAAGCTAGTTACAGCATTTTAATTGTAAGTGTTCAGTGTACTTTCAGCATAATAATAATTATTAGTTCTTTCCGTAGGGAGGTGCTGGGCAACAGTTTTGTTCTTGGTTCTCCTACTATAGGGGTGGGGGTAGGAACTCTTATTTATGCCTGGTACACTCGACAGAGAGGTAAGCTGCCATATTACGCTTTTATGATAATCTTCTTCACTTTATACTTGTCACTTGTATAGAAACTCAGAAGAAAAAGTCAAACAGGATCAGTCAAAGATAAGATCCAAAGGGCTGAGAGTGAGTGAGAGTGAGTCTTAAAGACATTTTGCCAGACGCGCCCCATCTCTGACCAACCAAATTGTTAGGACTAGCATAAGCCATTTTTCTATGTAAGAACTGTAGATTCTATGTATTTGGGAGGGCTTAGTACACGTGTGTAGTATATAGCAGTGTCACTGTGTGCGGTACTTAGTTTTCTTGAAAACGTATAGTTAGGCTACTCCAAATGAGGCCGTTGTTTCCCATCAGAGACTTCTATGAATTAGATGTGTGCTGGAGCATTATTATCATTATGCAATACCATGGGTATCATTATAAACGTGCGGCTTCATTGATGAATTTCATTAAACAAGCGAACATTAATTGCACATGCTTGAAACCCACGAAAACAGCAAAAATTGTTCGCTATATATATACGTTACTTGTGAGTGTCCTGTGTGTGGCATTTAATGTATAGTTAGCTGTTATTTATCTCCGTGTTCATCAACAGAAGCCTTACTGATTAGGCCATATTCCTGCCCACACATTTGACTATACTTGCTGTTTAGCATTGCACAAGAAAAGTTACAGTTTGTATTTAACAACTTTTGCAGGCATGTGATTGTCTGTGCATGTGAATAACTAATTGCAGGAGGTACGTCTGAGAAATTAACTGGGTCTGAAATGTGATCACTGCTACCTGTGATATACGAAGAGATTTTAGACCCCCTGGCTCAAGAAAACCTTGCGTACAGCTTGTTCAACAATTACAAACTCCACTTGAACAGAGAGGACCAGTATACGAGGACATTAAACCAGACCCCCACACTTACGGGAACCTCGCTTATGGACACGTGCAATTTCCTTAGTTCCAAGCGGCATACAATGAATTACCGTATAGCGGGAAATTTTGTGAGATGCAAAATTTCGCGTTTTTCGAGGGCAGAGCAGTTAACGCGCAAATTAAAATCGGAATAAACTCCCACACACTGATATTTCACATGCAAAGCTATTAGTGGGTGTGGTTTCTTGGCATTGAAACGCGAATATTAGAACCCACGAACATTTTTGCAGGACTCTGAAACCAATAGCGAAAATTTCCCGCTATACGGTATGATGTTTTAGAGTAAATAATTGAAGTATGTGCTTTTTATCCTCCCTATGTTAATCTCAGAGGAGGTTGGACATGTGACATTCCTATAGTTTTTCTCACATTCCCATAGATACTGTAAAAAGTTATTGCTATATGTCCGACTATACTGAACCTGACTAGCTGTATCTGTTGCCTGGTTGGAGCAGGATTAGCTAACTATATAGGGTAGAGTGTAGTTTAGCGGTGCTTTATATCTTGCATTGTACTGGCTGGCAGGAATCTAGTAAACACTCTATGCACTGATAACTCGGTAAGAATGAAGAGGATATTTGGGGATAATTGGATGTCAGGGTAGCTATGTATTATACCCAAAGAAGCCAGGAAGTCAAAAATAGTCAGCTCTCAGTCTCTGATACGCTAAGCTAGAACTTTACATTGAAATCATTGTCAAGAATGTGAGCCAGGTCATCAAAATTTTTTTGCACGGGATCGTGTCCAACCTCCTCTGTTATAATGTCATGGTTCATATAAACTTATATTCATGCACATCATCAGGTATAAAGCTACAGTCAAAATGTACAGCAAATTCCTATTACATGTGTGGGTCTCAAACACCTGACCGGCAGGACAATATTAGGAATGAGTGTGTACCTTCATGCATGGCTTTATAGCTTTAGTGACAAACTGTACCACCCAAGTACTGTGTTCGACCTAATACCCAGTTTGCCATGTGTATATATACCGTATAACTGGAATTTGGCGGGTACCGTATATCTATCGGACACTTCTAATTACCCCAGACACTCTTTTGGGCAATTTTCGTTGTTCTAATACAGCAGACACTCCAGTGCTTTAATATTACATTCGTTAAATATCCAGACAACACCTTGAAAAGTTGAGTTTAATACATTCATAGACGGCAAGTAAAACTTAAGAGTGCTGCAGTTAGATAGATTTGAGTATATACGTAGCTAGTTTTAGATAGCTATAGTGCAACTATTCAGTCACACACTGTTTTATTAGGACTTAGCTAGCTCACATGCAGCTGCTTGCTTGTTCTAATTATTCCGAATACTTGCATGCTCTATAAAAATCAGTTCCAATTATACCCGGACAATTTCCAAATAATTATTTTTTGCTGTCCGATAAATTAAAACATATACGGTATTATATTTGGCGAATAAGCCCACCATTTGCATGCATGAACCCAACATGGCATTTTTAATTTGGCGTCTCAGGTGTGACTGCTATACAGCAATGAGATGTTGTGTCCACTGGAAACCTAAATTAATTTGGCGGTTATAAATTTGACGATCTTCAAATCGCCAAATTTTCCAGTTATACGGTAATAATGTTGCAGTAGATTTAGAACATGATAAGACCTCCCTTTATCTGTTTTCTTGATAGTAATAATTGCAGTTTTCAACTCGTGACTCATAATCATTGCCGGCTCCCTTCATTTTGATCATAATTATAGGAATTACCGTTGTTTGGTATCACAGCAGTGTCACCAAAGAAGTGAATTAAAGTGCCTATATAGCCATATTTGGCTATTATAAATTATGGATCAATGTGGAAACTTCTTGCTGTTATTCCATATAAACAAAATCTGCTTTCTTTATGTTGAGGTTATATCCCATGCTATAAACCTATAGCACATTAGATACAGAACAACATAATTTATATGTAAAACATAGCTCTTTTAACAAGAAATTAAGAATTTTAGCACTGCAGATGTCCGTCCATTAGGACCGTTATCTCCTCCACTATGCAGTTGTCATTGATCGCCTTTGTCATGCTTTATACAATAATTATATGATTATGTGCGCATGCATGTTCTACGTCTAGACCATTATAAATTATACTTGCCTGCATTGTCCCATGCAGTTTACATGTATGAGTCAACACATTGCAGTTGCAGTAATACCGTGTAACAGGAAAATTTAACAATTGATGGATAAGCCAATTGATAAATTGGCTTGGCATCCACCGGTAAAGTTTAATTTGGCAGTTTTAAATTTGACGATTTTCGATAGAATCTGCCAAATTGTCAAATTTAAACACTTTTCAAATTCAGTTATCCGTTCGCTTGTGTAGTAATGTGCAAATGCAGAGTCTATATGGAAGGCATTCAATGCTATTACATCTATAATCGCATGTTGTCCTATTATTCACTGGGATTCGTACAGTGATTAATCGCGTATCAGTAATTGCACGTCGTCATTAACGACGTGCAATTACTGCCTTGACGACCGCACCTTCGAATAACGGCCGCGGCTAATTTTTTTACTGAAACTGCAGCTAAAACCTTAAACTGCATCACAATAGTACTCGGCTTTGCCTCGTGCAATTAGTATCCTTACCATTGCTTGTTACTCGTGCTATTAATCCCATATTGCACTCTTAGCCATACTATTAATTATACTTTTACTTTTTGAATGCACTATTGTAATGTATATACACATCTATTATTCCCAAGTATTGCATGCACAGAGTCACATTGTAATAATAATCTCCATTGATAGGTTCATAAATTGCATTGTATGTCGGTGTTGCGATTAGATTAGACTGTAATAATTATGATGTATAGTTCTATGATTAGCACTGCATTAATTTGTACATTACCAACTGCTGCTGGCTGTCTGTAATCAGTGGACTGGACTGGACTGAACTGAACTTTGACCTGACTGTTGCAACACCAATTACATTCCTTTTCCTCATAACAAGACCACAATGACAAATGATGTGAACAAAAAACACAGCATAGATATCTAGCTATACATTACAAACATACCCAATAATTAAGGATAAGCAGCATTCTTGCTTGCACACGACAATTGAACTGTTGTTTATAGGCTCAAAGTAGGGGAAATTACACCAACATAGAAAACGTTACAGGTAGATCTACAGTGAGTAAACAGTTCCCAAGTGTGTCTTTAAACATTCATGCCCTTTTTTCAAATACCTCCTGAAACATCACCTTAATTTTTCAAGTGATTTCTCTTGTACAGGAACATCCTTTGTATCTACTACGACCGGATCTGATACAAATAGCGGGGGGGGTGCTCATCCGTCTTGTTTGTGGTTTATAGTTTACTAGTAAATATAAGTGTGTATGTGCAACGGCTTCATGGAAAGTACGACAGGAGTATGCACACAGAGCATGCACATAGACTCGATCTTTGTACACTATGAGAAATGGCAAACATTCACTCTCCACGGCTCAACAGAGAAGCAGACACGCTTTATCGAAAGTGTTTACAATCAATGTACCATTTTCAATTTAACCTACGTTTGAGCCTAAAAACAACAGTTCTATATATAGATGCTCCAATTGTAGTTCAATTAAGCAAGAATGCATCATGGTCTCAACCAGCTAGGCCAGTTACCTGTCCTCCTATACAGAAAGCTAAACATGCTCTTCCATCATCATGCAAACCTAAAGACAAGCATTAATTTTTGTTCTTGCCACAGTAGGTGTTTTGTAATGTAGCTAGAGGTACGTACATGTGTTATACAATCTTTTGTCATTGTGGTCTTGTGTAACACAGGCTATCTGGCCTGCTATTTAGTTAGATTCAACTAGATTACTCTCACAGTAAATATTGACATTAACATGTGTTCTTATCACCATCATGTGTCCATCACATGACACTTACATAATACATAAGATAATTGAATAAGATTACAATGAATAACATAACTAGAATAGGCTATCATCACAATTTCCCCTCCTGAGAGAAAATCTCGTCCTCGAGATTGGCACAGTGAAGCCGAATGTAACTAATTACCAAACAAAAACAAACAAAAACAAAAACAAACACAGTTATATACCAGCCGAAGCTGTTCGAGATCTCGTCATCGGTCCAGTATGGGAATCGGGTACAACTTGAGGTATAGTGCGGTGTTGCTGGTCACTAGCAATCTGGGCGTACTTGCGTGGAGTAGATCCTCGCCACGACTGATCAGGAAGTTCTTCATAACATTTTCGAACACGGTTTAGGGAAACAAAAATTGATTGAGACTTGGGTTCGTCTACAAGTCGAACTTCTGCATTCGTCAGTGTCAAACTCAAGACACGAAACGGTCCATGGAATGGTCTTGCAAACTTCCAAGTTTTGCCTTGAACTTCGCTTGGCATGTGAACCATGACGCGTTGACCAACTTCGAGGTTAGGTTCTTTGGCTGACCTGTCATACATACTTTTGATGTTTCTGTTTGTCTGTAATGCACTCCTGGGCTGTTTGCCATGCACTGGACAGTCCTGCTACCAATTCTGTTTTATAATCGTCTAGATCTACCACATAAGGTGAGCGCTCGCGCGAGAGAGCTTCTAGCACTGGCAACGTGGGGTCTCTACCGTAAAGCAAAAAGAAAGGCGACTCCCGAGTAGACTCTTGTACCGAAACACGGTAAGCATACAAAACATACGACAAATGCCGATCCCAGTCATGACCAAAGCGCTCAACTGTCTTTGCCAACATCTGAATGACATTGCTGTTAAACCGCTCACACAAGCCATTAGTTTGCGGATGGTACCCAGATGTGTTGAGTTTTTGCACATCAAACAATTTGCATACCTCAGCTACCAGCTCCGAAAGAAAGTTAGCACCACGATCAGAAAGAAGCTCGTGTGGTGCTCCATGCCGACAGACAACATACTCCACAAACATCCTCGCAACAGTTTCAGCTTTCTGATCTGGAAGAGCAACAACTTCCACCCATTTGGTAAGATAATCAATGAATACCTATGCATATTGATTTCCATCAAGAGTTAAAGGCAACTGCAAAACATCAACCCCAACTTTCAAAAACGGTCCTCCAACAGTAATAGGTTGTAGTGGTGGCTTGATAGACCGACTCTGACCCTTCCTAGAAGCACAAACCAAACATGACCGACAATAGTGCCCTGGCCACCTCATAGATTCTCTTTTCCGCAAAGTGCCCTGAAAATCTACCATCATGTGCCTCCTGAATTAAACCCTCTCGTCTCTCCTGTGGAACAACTAGACACCACCTGCCAGGAGTATTAGCACACTCATGATAAAGAAGGCCATCTGTCAAATCAAAAGCCTCACTGTTAATAACCACCTTCCTCGCCTCTGCATCATCACCTGGCAACGTACCATCTTCAAGATAAGCAATAATTGGCTTGAACTGAGAATCTTTACGCTGTTCGAGTCTGACCCCCTCACTCTCTGCAACTACACATGATACCGATGCCACTGGATTCCTAGACAAAGCGTCTGCACAGCTATTTGTTTTCCCTGGCCGATATTTGATATCAAGGTCCATCTCCTGTATAATCAATGCCCAACGGGCCAATTTAGCAGAAGGGTTGCTAGTACTGAAAAGAGAAGTACAAGCTGCATGATCCGTGAGTACAAGACAATGATGTCCCAACAAGTACGACCGATAGTACTTCACTGCCCAAACAATTGCTAACGTTTCAAGCTCTGTGATGTGGTAATTCCGCTCATGCTTGTGAAGTGTCCGAGATGCATATGCCACTGGGTGTACCTGTACCTGACCCTTCTCGTCCTCCTGTGCCAAAACCGCACCTAACCCTGCCAAGCTAGCATCAGTTTCCAAAACAAAGGTATGTCCAGGGCCAAACTGAGGGTAGGCTAGAACTGGGGCAGTACAAAGCAAGTTCTTGAGCTTATCAAAAGCTCCCTGACAATGTGTTGTCCACTCAAACAAAACACCCTTCTTGGTGAGTGCAGTTAACGGTGACGAAACTGCTGCAAAATTCTTAATGAAGCGTCGGTAGTAAGAAGCTAACCCCAAAAACTGTCGAAGCGTGAGAACATCAGTTGGTACCGGAAAGTGCTGAACCTTCTCGACTTTGGACACATCTGGAGCAATCCCCTGCCTAGAGATAGTGTGACCCAAATACTTCACCTGTTCCTGCAAAAAGACACATTTTCCAACTTTCAGCTTCAAGTTAGCTGCCCGCAACCGCTCAAAAACAACCTGCAAATGCTCAAGATGCTCTTCAAATGTCCGTGAACACACCAAGATGTCGTCGATATAGACAAAACAACTCTTCCCATCAATCCCTCCAAGAACCGTCTGCATCAAACGCTGAAAGGTAGAAGGAGCGTTACATAAACCAAACGGCATCCGATTAAACTCAAAGAGTCCACAATGCGTGGTAAACGCTGTCTTTTCCTTGGCAGATGAGTCAAGTGGAATCTGCCAAAACCCTGAAGAAAGATCAAGAGTGGAGAAAAATCTACCCCTACCTAGGGTGTCCAAGATATCTTCTATGCGAGGAATGGGGTAGACGTCCTTTTTAGTGATTGCATTTAACCTCCTAAAGTCTACACAAAACCGTGTTGTTCCATCCTTCTTGGGGACCAATACGATTGGACTAGCCCAAGGACTCACAGAAGGTAAGACCACACCCTTGGTCTCCATGTCGGCAACCATCCGTGCTATTCTTTCCCTATGCACAAAAGGAGTACGTCGGGGATACTGCTTGATTGGTGCATGGTCCCCTGTGTCGATCTTGTGCTGAGCGACTGCAGTGCATCCCAACTCATCATCAGATAAAGCAAAGACATCTCTATAGGCAGCCACCAATGCCTTCAACTTGTCATTGTTCCGTGGAGCTACGCTCACAGGTCACTGTATGATATCCAAGAGCTTCGTTCTCCTGTCACCACAGCAACGTGAGCAGCGTCCATACATGTTCCCTCACCCTCAGGGAGTCCAACAACATCGGCCAACTCGTGTTCAGCACTCTCCAAAAGAAGTTCAGCTTGACCTAGCAACGTTCCCTCCTCAAGATACACATCTCTCTGGTGATAGTTCATTACTGGGATCAACACCTTTCCTTGACTGTTTACACTGACGAGAGACTCCAAGGCACCAAGTCCATGTGTCTCCAAAGAACATGGATCAGGCTCAAAAACAACACACTCACCCTCTTGCAACTCTATATCAACTGCTGCCTCAACAAACGACCTAGGGATAGCCTAATCAAATTCACGGAAGCTGTAGTGACTGGGACTGAACCTGCCATCCTAAGAGGTATACCATTGCGATCAAGAAACAAAAGTCCCAGAGCTGGTGCTGCATTCATCCCTATCAAACAATCCTGACTGCTGTTTGGCTGCACAAAGAAAACAGTGGGCACCGATGTTCCACCTGCCTCTACTTGCAACGTCACTTGAGCTGTGACATTCAGCTCGTGTTGACCTGCCACTCCATCCTTACCATACAAACGTACTGTTGCTTGGAAATTGGATTACACTAGCATATAATTGTCATGATTTATTATCCTCGAGACAGAACCGTAAAATTAGTCATTAGATTTGAGGCATGCAGGATGGCTATTTAGCTGCAAAATTCAGCCACCTCGCTATTGCGGCCAAACTGCACTGTCCCAAAGGTAACCAGATTAACAAAAGTCAAGAAAATTTAGCGATAGATGTGTCGAATTTTACCAAAGCTTCTAAGCAGCGAAGGCATGTCATTGATTAGCCTCCTTTACTGGCCTCCCCAAGAGAAGGCCTGCTACTGACTGCTTGCGCATGCGCAAAATTATTAGATATTTTTTCCCGTGAAATGTCCTATAATAACAGAAAATATCCTGACAAAGTGTATTGAAAGTCATACACAGAGCTATTATAGCTAGCTAGCTATCACAGCTGTAGGTTTCTTGTAGCACGGAGTGAAAGCTGACAATAGCCTAATGACAGGCCATGCCCATCTAATACTAACTTTGGTGAAAGTCTACTATACTATGCTCTTGTCAGCTTTCACTCCGTTCAGACGATTGTCCTTCACACTGTTGCTAGCTTTGAGGTATTTTGTTAGCATAGCAGGCTAGGAGTAGCTGTCAGAATACTATCAGATATGGGCTAGAAACCTTCAATCGAACTTTCTATCTACTTCCTTCAATCCACTTCCGTTTGTTGTGATGTCACTGTTTTACTGACCATAAACGCAGTTATCCGGATCCGGCAAATGGTTAGCGCATGCGCAAGCAGTCGATACCAGGCCCACTTCCCTGATAAAATGCGGCCTGGCCCAAGCCGCCAAATTAAAGAACGCCAATTCGGTTTAATGCTGTTATTAAGGCGTCATAGATATTTTGACTCAGATTTATCAATAAGTCATCAGTATATATATAGTGGTGAGTATACATGTGTCCTACAAATAAACGTTTAATTAGAGCACTGAAGTGCAAACCCTCGGCGTTAATTTGGGGTTCAATGAAGTCTATACCGTATAGCGGGTAAGTTTCGTGGAGTAAAAATTCGTTCAACTCGAGAAATGGTAGTTTTCGTGAGTAAAAATTTCGTTTAGTCTCGTGGCTGCACGGCATTTCTACGTTCAGATAAGCCACGCCTACGATAACATTTCGTGGAGGTCAGCCTGCCCACGAAAATAACGAATATTTTACCCTACGAAAATTACCCGCGTTAAAGCCTCGTATACATCTATAGGCCAACGTGCAGGTTCAAGCTTCTTAGCTTCTTAGCTTTTACTCACTTTTATTTGACAACGAAACTTTACTGCCAAATTTAAAACTACTACCTATGAGGCTATATTCATGGTACAAACCCAGTGCTATCGCCTCCAAGTGAGCAGACTCAAATACACAGAACGACAGACAGACTGACCGACTACTATAACCCGAGTCGCCGCGGCATGGCCTCAGGTTAACGGTATCTTGAACAATGGCCCTATGTCTATCATCTAGTATGTCAGGAGTGAATAATCCACTGGATTCCAGTTCAAAGGTCGTGCACATGCACAATGAAAATAGTAATGCTAGTGAAGTCTGATTACCAAACATGCATGATTACTTGCATACAGTTTGTTTAATGTGTATAATGATGTTTGCATTCTTAAACGTATACAGTTTTGACTATAGATGGTATATAATACTAACGATCAATCGCAAGTGGCAATATATTGTTATCACTTAACCCTTCACCTGCTATTGACTCAATATAGCGAGTCATAAACACGTGCCCTGCACTGTGTCCATCAGAAACCTTAAAAGTTCAGAGCCAACCCTTAAAAAGCTGCTATTTCGCCCATGTTCGAGTATCTCACCAATGATCAAATTCCTCGCTATACAGAATCAGATGTCAGCGGACCAGCATAACAAGTCACCACAGCACCATTCAGTGACTGATCAACTGGCATTGCCGCGCAACACAAGAGTAGACATCCTTGTGGGTTGATTCAGAGCACTGATATATTAATGATAAATGCTTCACACATCTGAGTTGGTAGAGTGAGTAACAGTAGCAGTGCCAGAGCACCAATCACCCAACGAGTCAGATCGCCAGTGCTGTCATGAGAACAGGTGAGGCTAGCTGACGGTAGTGTCTGGACATACTTGTAAGGCCCCATCAGTACAGTCTCACAGTACCACCATCCACTGCTATACTGCATGCATATGACTTCTAAACTCTGCTCACAGCACCTGCAGATTATTTCAGTAAACATGCAGCTGTGTCATATGAATCTTTTAACTTGCGTGAATATGATTTTAGTGAACAGACCACAAAACCACAAACACTAGAGAGTCATTGAGTATGACAACTGTTCTGCAAACTGGTTTCCATACACCTTGTACTGCAACCACAATGTTGTGATTAATTATCTGTCTGTGTTATTTTAGTCCACCCACACATCACAAAATTAAAGGTCAAAGGATATCTCAAAGTGGATGTACATGCTGTATACTACGTACTGCACAGCATTTATCACTCCTGCTTCCGAAAAATCCAATCTCGAGCAACTCCTTGTTCAATTTTGGTTTACTATGCAGCGGTATATAGTTGTACCCAAATAAAAAGTAAATATATACATGCAGGATCGACCACAGTTAGCTCACATTATTTTGGCAAAATGAAGCAAGCAGCTGAGCTACCATCGCAACAGAGTGTGGTTACGCCTCGAGGCATAATAATGTTATATGATTGCAAATAACCACTCGTGTGTGATGATCAGCACAATTAACTTAGTATAGTCTGGGGGCCAGACCTTTTCTCAGAGGGGGGAGGGGGAAGAGAGAAAGAGTAATCCTAGCTCTCTAGATTTTGCCTCCGAGCTGTATTAGGTCTGGCCCCCAGACTACAGCACAACTATTATAGTCAGCTCCACTCCCTCAACTCACTATGTAGATTTACACGTATAGCATAACGACATCGGTAACAGACAGAGGTAAGCACCGGGGTGGGGAAACCTGGATGAAGTTTAGTGAAATTGACCAGCGAACATTACAAATAAAATGTGGTGTACTCAACGGTTAAAGCTGATTACATCATAGATACTAGAGGAGGAGGATTGGAAACGAGGTCACGTGCGCTATCAATCCTACACAATAGCTCTGGCTAATCTGCGCTATGGTGACAAGAGGGTTAAATGAGTGGCAACGAAGGCATGTTTGAAGCTATTCTTCAACTACCAAGGTAAGCTAAGAGCATCACAGCATGCATCAATCACTGTTTATGATATCCTGGAGACTAAAGCGTTACAAACCTTTTGTAAGCACACAAAGTAGGCTTTTTATATAATTATTCAGAACACTGCAGGAGGTAACTCACTTACAGTACTATTATAGAACTTTAGAACTGTACAACTAACATTTTGCTGTATTGCTTCAGCTAGTTTTTATAATGTACATGCCTATCTTTGATCAATATAATTATCGGCGGAAAGCGGCATATGAAAAGTGCTTAGACTGGTCAAAGTTAAATGTTGCATTTTATCAATTCTGCCTCGCAGGCAATGCAAAAAGGAACGCGGTCTGCAGAATTTGTTTAAGACACGACCACTAGACAGCTGACTGCAATGAAGTAGACAAAAACTACCAGAGGCCAGGGTATCCCACACCCGATATGGGATTCAGCAGACCGGTAAATTCAGGGGTGGAGATTTGCAGGCCGCTCTACAATGCAATGGGCGAATCCAAGTGTAAGTATAAAGAATGCAGATTCGCGCATTTATGCAAATTCTGCAAAAAGCCCCATCCAGCCTCGAAGTGCCAGGATCGTCTAGAGAGACAAACAAGCAAAAAAACTGAGAACTCAACGAACTATACTACTATACATTTCTATTGTGTGCTTAGTCATTAATAATTATGCTATATATTTAATTATTACTCATATATATCAGTTTCAATCTTTTTATGCTTATCAGCTTGCTCATGTGCCGCCTGCTTGCGCATGCATGTGCTTGTCATCCAGACGGGGTAAACAGGTCAATAAGCATTTGTATTGTGTGCATGCAATGCCACATTTTAGCAGCATGCATGCATAGCGCATGCAGGCAGTCTGTATCCAACAAGGTGGCTCTAAATCAGTTGTTCAGTTTATTTTTTTCTACCCTTGCGGCATGACCTTGAGAGCATTCAGTAGTGATACTGTTTGTTCTCACAGTTCCTGACAATGGCTTTCTTTATTTTGCTTGCTGCAGGCTATCAATACGCTGATTTTATATTAGTTGCCCTGGAGCAATTCAGCCAGTCTGAGCATACTGTTGTGACATCGGCTGAGTCGAATTGTCACACCGCTAAATGCCAAGGCCTGGGAAGCCTGTTTGCTGAACCATCCAGATAGGTTGAATTGTTTGCTTATTATTCCAGCAATGGTGTGTTCGATGCGGTTTTCGTTTGCTACAATCGAGAGTCTAAGGTAGTCTCGGTAAGATCCAACATGATCTCAGCTGCTGCACACCCCTCAATTTAGCGGATTATATTGCAAAAGAGTTTGTTAAGGGCCGTACTGTTCCTTGGCACTCATTACCGGCTCAAGTCAGTCGATTTGGAGTAATTCCGAAAAAGCATCAGCCAGGCGAATGGCAGTTGGTTGTTGATCTCTCAGCACCAGAGGGCTAAATGACGGTATTCAAAAACAACTTTGCTCACGGGGTATCTACACGGCTGTAGGGGTTTATCCAAGCCTCATAAATGACGGTATTCAAAAACAACTTGCTCACGGGGTATCTACACGGCTGTAGGGGTTTGTTTATCCAAGCCTCATCACCTAAACAAGGCAGTTCGATCCGATTTAGCTTGGTGGTTAGCATTTATGGAGAAATGGAATGGCATCACCCTGTCTCTACCTGATGCACAACAATTCTGTCGGCGATTGTTACGTCGGATGCTTCAGGTTCCTGGGGCTGTGGTGCATATACCAGGCATCACTGGTTTCAGATCCCATGGGCTCTATCTATATGAAAGTTATGCCGCTGAAAATATCGCAACCAAAGAAATGCTCCCCATCATCATTGCAGCAGCTTTGTGGGGTAGTTGTTGGCAATAATTATGGCAGTAGTTGCAGCACTTTCAAAACGGTTTTGCAGGGACAGACAGATGATGCATTTGCTCCGTTGTTTGCATTTTTCGAAACTTACTACAGGTTCAATCTTATTTCTGAACATATTTGTGGTATTGATAATTTAACTGATGATCTGTCATGTGATAATCTCTCTGCTTTCTTACAGAAGTCCAACCTCTCGGCAACAGCGGTATCAGCAATACCTTTCGAGCTGTTAGAAATGTTGATGGGCTCCAGGCCAGATTGGATATCACAACATTGGATCGAGGCGGATGTTCAACGCTACTTTGAACAAGGTTTAGCTTAGTCTCGCGAGCAGCCGTCAAAGGGGGAAGGACGTCTGGTCGAAGTGGCCGGTTTTCCATGGGCCAATGTTGTCGCACCAATCGGATTGCCAGAATACTAATAATTAAACATTGTGGGCGGGGTTGCAATGTGCTCTGACGTACCGTAAAAAAGGAAACACTTTATCATTATTGTTGCCATGCATAGATGGAAGTATCTATTATAAACTGCTGCAATTCGTGTCGCTACTATAAAGCTAGGATATAAGGAGCTGAAACCCAGTCAAGAGCTAGCTGTAAAAAGCTTAGTAGATGGTAGAGACGTGTTTGTCAGCTTACCTACTGGTAGTGGGAAATCTCTAGTGTCCTACCTGGAGTAATCGATGAGATCAGAAAATCACCTGGCTCTTCATTAGTCATTGTAGTGAGCCCTCTTGTGGCACTGATGAAAGATCAAGTGAAAGCCATGACTGACAGAGGTACTAGTGCAGTTTATGTGGGATCCCCTACAATGTTTTCTGACGACGTTTGACGTTTTATGACAATTTTTATAATGATATTCATACATAATCACAAACATTCCTGAGCCCATGGAAAACCGGCCACTTCGACCAGACGTCCTTCCCCCTTAGACTCGCCAGCCAGCCCTTCCTCAGGGTAAGGACTGGTGGATTGCCTATCTGAGAGTTGTGCCGTTACCTGAATCTGGTAATGACCAATCAGAGTGCAGTATCAATGTCATGTGACATTCTTACGCCCACAGTATTGCTTAGTTAATTCTTTGTGGTAGAATGCATGATAATAACAAAATAATGGATGAGCAAGACTGTGCTAGTGCAAGATTAAGCGACCAAGCAGAGCTTATCAATCAAGCTGCAATTGAGACAAATCCTCCAGTGACTTTAGTATGTAAATGAATTGCACCACTTGTCTTACATTGGAGAAAATCTTTCCAGTCTGGGGATGGAAAGGGCTTGACAGTAGCCTTCTACCACCAGTCTCAATGTTTCTCTGCCACAAACTAAGCAAGGGGAGCTTATTTGTAATTGTGTAGCTATTTGCAACCCACGCATATCAGACATTACAAACCACATGATGATGTCATACATGATGTCATGCAACTCATTAAAATTCCACCGGCACAACTCTCAGATAGCAATCCACCAGTCCCTTACCCCGAGGAAGGGCTGGCTGGCGAGTCTACTTCCCCCTTTGACAGCTGCTCGCAAGACTAGGTTTAGCCATAGATAGTAAAGGAAAGGGTTGTTATAAAACAGGGAATGAGAAATGAGGAAATGAGGAAATGAGGAAATAAGAAATAGGAAATGAGGAAATGAAGAAATAAGAAATAGAAATGAGCTGTTAGGCAGAGCATATCTATGGGCAGAGCAAGTCTGAAGACGAAGCTAACATCTACTGAGCTACAGGTACGTACCTCCTGGTGACAAGTCTCCTGGTGCTCTGCCACCATACAGAACTTATGTTCCTCTGGTACACGGTGTGACACTCCCTACCTCTATCTACTTGTGTGCCATGTACGACTGGCATGGTTCAGACATCAGATCTACCTACGTAACGGTACTTACATGTACTGTCCTACAGTCCCACAGTCTCAAACATTTACCTATGCGTGGCTATACTGGCAATACATTCACTGATTTCACAATCCGGTGGGCAAGTGATAGTCAATGGACTGGACTCAATGTCAACATCTACATATAAGTAACAGCAAAGAAACCTCCAAAACTGTTTGTCAAACCAAGCAAATTCTAATGATCTGCCAGTCCTGTCGTAAAGCTGCAGGAAGTAATGACATTAGTACACTGTACTGGTATCATATCCAATCTCGCTACAGGGTGAAGAAAGCAATTCCCATTACCATTCTCACAAGCAATGCCTAGTGAAAGCTGATGCTACCTTTAAGGAAGAAAGCTCACTGTGCCATCTGAATCGATGGTAAAATTTAATTCTTACAATGTGTCCGACAACCTGTACTGTGTGGAGGTGCCACTATAATTATATATTTGATAACTAAATACTTAGTCACCTACTAGCTTCTTGGCTGATATCAGTCATTACTTTTGTGCAATTATTATTATAATAATGTCATAATTATTGTGATGAAAATTAATGCCATGGTGATGATCGTAACCATGCATAAATATAATAATTATTATTATTATTCTATTTCTTATTTCTTCATTTCCTCATTTCCTATTTCTTATATCCTCATTTCCTCATTTCTTATTTCTCATTTCCTCATTTCTCATTCCCTGTTTTATAACAACTCTAAAGGAAAGGGATTGGAAACACATCACGTGCACCAATGTTTTCAACAGAGCTTGTGTGTCACTAGCCTCGATTCAAGGCCGATTAAAATACGTATTTTAATCGGCCTGGAATCGAGGCTAGTGTGTCACCATCCTACTTACGATTTTTAATGTTATTCATTGCTAGTCAAAAGGTCATTTGCTGTTTTTAAAGCTATATTTTGGGGCCTCAAGATCATTCTTTCAGCGTTCAAGCCAATCAAGTGAGCTATTTGGGTACATAAAAACATAAGCTTTCCAATGGTAGTGGTACCATAAAGTTTGGATGTATATTGTACCCAAAAAAGTGTTTTTCTACCTTGAAAGTTAGGGTGAGTTGTTTGCAGGCGCTTTATTACTCAATAGGAGGTAACAAGGATTGATTGCACGAAAGAATCTTTTTCTGGCATGATTGAGCTATAAGGTGGTATGTGATATAAGAGGCATGTTACATGGATTAGTGAGTTATACTTGGTTTTAATCAAAATTATTCTCGTTGTAGTGACAATTTTGTGGGCACCTTTTCTCAATAATGCTTTGGCAGATTTTTTTTATTTTATTCGTATGTTGTAGTACTCATGCTAGTAAATGAGGTGCAAATGATTTTTTGGAGTGATCAAGACACCCACTATTGATTTACAACAACTTTTACGTACAGTGCATCCAGTCTAAAGAGTAGAATACCAAAAATGTGTGAGTAGTTGTACTTAAATGTAAATATGTTATGATTGGAACATTTCTAAGAAAATCTGCTGATATCATTGTGTAGGCGAATGAATAAGCTACAACATATCCAAAATTGTTTCCATGACAACGTAAGGTGGTGGGTTTGTGGTGATTAATAAAACAGTACCCAATTGTTATAGTGGGTAATCGGTTAGGGAGAGAAAAGGCCAACGGTTTCCGGCTAAGGTTTGGAACTTTGTCACAACATCTATAGATAGTTTGGCTATCTTATGAAAGATTCGATGTTACTTAAATACCTACACATCCTTCGCAGTGCTCAAAATTGCTAGTTTTTAGTGCCGTTTTGGTTAGGGAGAGATTTGAAGAAAATCTCACGGCTAAGGTCTAAAAATTACACGGAGTACTTGAATAAATTGTCTAACTTTTGATAAGAAAAATTTTTCCAAAATTTCTTTAGTTCCAGAGATAATTGATGTTACGTACATTTTTTTACGATCACCCCCATTATCTCCTAAAATTATTTCCCACTACAACAACTTTTGGGGAAATATTTTTGAATCATGTTGTAGCTTATTCTTTTACCTATACAATGGTATCAGCACAATTTCTTAGAAATGTTCCAATCTTGAGCTACATCTAAGTACAACTACTCACCAATTTTCTACTCTCTAGACTGGATGCACTGTACATGTTTTTTAATGTGATTTATATAATTGTCTTTTTAGGATGTGAAGCAAAAAGCTCGTAAGAAAAAATTCAAGCCATCCTCGATCTCAACCAGATCCTACCCTCTCTCAACAAAACAAAAGCATCTAGGAAGATATAAATTCAACCATAAGACACTTAGTAACCTCACCTGTCACCTCATCATTAAGTATACATAATTATATACATGTTTATTTTTGCTTGTGTGTATACACTGTAGTTTTGCAACCACTTACTTTAAACATTATATAATATAATTTATTGACATCCCTTAGAGTACAGTATTACACTTATGATTAGTGTCAAGACTCACAAAGGGAGTTTAGTAAGATAATAAATACATTGTTGTCGTGCTTATATTATGTATATACCGTATATCTTCTAATTTATCGGACAGCAAAAAATAATTATTTTGGAAATTGTCCGGGTATAATTGGAACAGATTTTTATAGAGCATGCAAAGTGTCCGGAATAATTAGAACAAGCAAGCAGCTGCATGCGAGCTAGCTAAGTTTAATAGAACAAGGTACAACTGAATAGTTGCAATAGCTATCTAAAACTAGCTCTCAAAGCTATCTAACTGCAGCACTCTTAAGTCTAATACTTGCCGTCTATGAATGAAACTCAACTTTTCAAGGGTATTGTCCGGATATTTAGAACAAATGTAATATTAAAGCACTGGATTGTCCGTTGTATTAGAACAATGAAAATTGCCCAAAAGAGTCCGATAAATTAGAAGATATACGGTAACTAAAATAGATCTAGCTTTTTTTTACTGATATGGATACCATCATGAAGCCCTTATCCTTTAACTACACTGTCCACAGTATGAGCTTAGACATGCTTAGGGCTCCAGCTTGAGATACTCTCATAATTATACCATGTGGCTTCGATTTATGCCGCAATGGAGGGCCTGTAATCAAGGCTACAATCCGTAAGTAGGAGTGTGACATATGACGTAATGCGTTTCCAATCCCTTTCCTTTACTATCTATGGTTTAGCTCGGTCCACCCAAAAAACTTACAAAAGTGGAATTAATAAGTTTTGTGAGTTTTGTGCTACGTTACGTTTTCCCCCTCAGTTTGTGTCGCTCCCTATTACTCAATCTATACTTTGGTTATATGTAGCTCGCAGTGGTCTATCATATTCCACTATCAATTCGTACCTCTCGGCATTGCATCACCTGCATATCCTTCATAACTTGCCCGAACTTCAGCAAGTGGCTTGGCAAAAATTCATGCTATAGTCAAGAGAGGCATTAGAAAAGAGAAAGCAATCTCTCACCCCCAAAAATTTAGGCTGCCTATTACCCCAGACATTTTGAGGCAGATAAAAGCACTATGATCTGTTGAACCAATACAACCAGATGCAGTCATGCTTTGCAGGGCTGCGAGCTGTTGGTGCTTTTTCGGTTTCTTCAGGTTAGGAGAAATTACTTGCTTGTCCGCCAATGCAGTCAATCTTCACAAGGACCTGCTCCTTGCTGATCTGGCAGTCGATAGCCTAGCCTCGATCCCAGGCCGAGTTTTCGCTTTTATAACGGTTAGGCGAACAACTGGGCCTGGTACTAGTTGTCTGCGCATGCGTCAGTCGTTCGTCAGATTCTGACGAATGGATATTCTCGTTCACTTTTGTGACATTTATATTCGTGTACTATCGTGTACTAGAAGTCAGTTCCCGTTTTATCATTATTGGAATCGATTGGAATGGCTCTTAGCTGAAGCTTCTCTCTTCTCTGAAGCTTATTCTGAAGACTGAACAACAAGGGAAGAGGTATAAAGCTTTGTCAAGCTTGTTAAGGTCAGATATTTTTGTGTGGGCCCTATGGCCGGCTATGCTATCAAGTCTTGTTCATGTTTGGCAAGAATGTAGGTAGACTATAGTTTCATCATTAATATGGTGGATCAAGTGAAGAGTGTGAGCTAGAGAACTTGGTGCTGCCATCATCAGCTCGTCGACAATGACACTATAACCGAGAAATTTAATATGTATAGATCTACACGTATTTAAAATGTCTACTTCTCTGCAATGGCTAATATCCAGCTATCCCAACAGTGCTCCTCTTGGCTATACTAACGGACGAGACTGGACAGTTTGAGGTAAGGGTTTAACCGTCTTTGGTTTCTTTTAATATTGTCCTATACTCACAGACACAGGACTGGAGTATGACCTGCTCATTCGAGCGTTGCTGGGTAGCTCAGAGACATCAAGAGAATCTACATTTTCTCAAGCAATGAGTTACGAGTTGGGGCCTAGAATCAGAGAAGTCCAGCAGCCTGCTGAATCTTTTTGAAACGTAATTTGAAGGCATTCAATCATCCTGAAGTTGCCCTGGGTCACTGTAATTGTGCTGCAGCACAACTGGCAACTCCCCAGGCCTTTGTGAAGCAGCTCCCTATGTGCATCTTTTGTGTACTCACTCTGTGCATTTTCTGTGTAGAAATTTCTATTATTGATTTATTAAATATTTTTGCCGACCACAAATATACAATGAAAATTTGACGCATGCGCAGACAACTAGTACCAGGCCCAGTTGTTCGCCTAACCGTTATAAAAGCGAAAACTCGGCCTGGGATCGAGGCTATCGATAGCCATGCTGCATCTCTGTCACCTTGAAGCAGTCCAAAACAGACCAATTCCGGAGAGGTGCGCGATTTATGCCTTGTAGCAGCCCTTTTACAATACATCGCGATTCGAGGTCCACATTCAGGACCCTTGTTTATTTACGCCGACGGGAAGTTCCTGACAAAACATAGCTTTGTTCCACGCATCAGGGAAGCCTTATCGGCTCTCGGTTTGAATAATACTCACTACGCTGGTCACAGTTTTCATATCAGGGCAGCTTCAACCGCTGCCAAAGCGAATATTGAAAATTCAATGATAAAAACGTTAGGACAATGGGAAAGCAGTGCCTTCCTGACGTACATTCCTAGAGGGGCAATCAAGCGCTAAACCAGCACATTCAACAGGATGTAGACCGTAGATTAACGATACAATCAATACTGCGACCTAGCGTGGGCCTGGGGTCGAGGCTACTACTGTACATGTATAGCGGTTAATTTTCGTGGGGCAAAATATTCATGTACGTGGTTTTTGTGGTTGGAGCTCAGAACACAAATATTTTACCCACAAATGAAGCGACATTTACCTGCAGTGCAAGCAGCTACCACGGAAATATTACCCCCGAAATGTCTCAATATTGCTAAACCACGAATATTTTGTCCCCTGAAAATTACCCGCTATATATATGATATCAGGAAAAACGCACATTTGCCACAATAATTATAGCCACACACTAGGCGTGAAAACCACATAATTTATTACAGTGTAGCAACTACAATGTCAATGTAGCCTCATCGATCTAACAGAAGTGCTGGGCGTAAATTGCCTATCCCTCTCAGCTCTTTCGTTAACTATGAACAGATACAAACGTAAACATAAACAAAAATAATAGCCAGTCATGAAGTGACTGGACTATATACTGACAAAATTTGTTTGTAAACATTCACACTATCAGAATCATTTCAGAATTTTTAAAACTGATGCTATAATTATACTCATAACGACAATTTGTGCTGTGCTGCATAAAGTTACAGGCTTTTAGGTCATTTTTTAATTGGCACAAGCATATTGCATGCATATGTGAGCATCCATGGTAGATGTTGAGTTCTCGATTTTAGATGACTCGGATTCGGATTCCAGCAACCACTATAATCAGATAATTTGTCATGCGGTGACCATAAGCAATTGACAACATCAGTTGCTCCCAAGAGTTTTTCACGCAGTTTTTCACAAGCTAACGTTTTCTCTTGAAGTACAAAAGGTTTCACCAAGAATCTTACAATATCTTCTATGCACTTTGTCACCAAAATTCTGCAAACTAGTGTAGCGTCAGGGTGCATAACGATCAGTGAAGACCCCCTCACGCAAGCTTTGCTCTTTAAACACATAATGCAAATTTGTGCTGTGTAGCATTTAAATTTGGATGTCTTGTAGTTGGCACAAACATACATATACTTGTACACCTCCATGGTAAACGTTGAGTTTGTCAATATGAGGTGACGGTTAGGGCCTTGTTTTAATCTGCATTGTATTTTGTAGTTGCCACAAGCATACGTATACACCCTCATGGTAAATGTTGAGTTCTCGAAAGGTGTCAATACGAGGTTAGGGCATTGTTTTAATTTGCAATGAGTTTTGTAGTTGGCACAAACATACTTGTTCATTTCCATGGTAGACATTGAGTTCTCGAAAGGTGTCAATACGAGGTTAGGGCATTGTTTTAATTTGCAATGAGTTTTGTAGTTGGCACAAACATACTTGTTCATTTCCATGGTAGACATTGAGTTCTCGAAAGCAAAAAGTGTCGATTCGGGGTTAGGGCAGTTGGCATAAGCATACATACGTATACACACCTCCATGGTAGATGTTGAGTTCTCGAAAACGAAAAGTCTAAATTTGGGGTTAGGGCCTTGTTTTAATCTGCATTGGTTGGAACAAGCATGATACGTATACACCCTCATGGTAAACGTTGAGTTCTCGAAAAGTGTATTAGGGTTAGGGCCTTGTTTTAATCTGCATTGGTTGGAACAAGCATGATACGTATACACCCTCATGGTAAACGTTGAGTTCTCGAAAAGTGTATTAGGGTTAGGGCATTGTTTTAATTTGCAACGAGTTTTTTTGTTGGCACAAACATACTTGTTCATTTCCATGGTAGTTGTTGAGTTCTCGAAAACGAAAAGTGTCAATTCGGGGTTAGGCCCTTGTTTTAATTGGTTGGCATAAGCATGATACGTATACACCCTCATGGTAAACGTTGAGTTCTCGAAAAGTGTCAATACGGGATTAGGGTTAGGGCATTGTTTTAATTTGCATTGTGTTTTGCAGTTGGCACAAACATACTTGTTCATTTCCATGGTAGACGTTGAGTTCTCAAAAACGAAAAGTGTCAATTCGGGGTTAGGGCCTTGTTTTAATCTCCATCGTGTTTTGTAGTTGGCACAAGCATACGTGTTCATTTCCATGGTAGACGTTGAGTTCTCGAAAACGAAAAGTGTTAATTCGGGGTTAGGGCTTTGTTTTAATCTGCATTGTGTTTTGTAGTTGGCACAAGCACATGTGTTCACCTCTATGGTAGATGTTGCGTTCTTGAAAAGTGTCAATACGGGATTCAGATTGAATAACTTTGTCCACATACAGCAAGACTCAGAGAGATTGTTTGAACGGCAGTTCATATTTATAAAATGTATGAAAGGTATATTTATCCAATCGCAATAGAAAGGACTCGGTCGCAAGCTTATAGAATGAGATTGAAGAACGCTTTCATTCAGTATGGACATAGTGTTTCCATGGCGTCTATCAGATGTACCAAGTTGAGCATGTAATATAATGAGTGCAGATATCAGCAGAAAGAAACAAAGTTTCTTCAGAAAGCTGCAATCTGTAAAAGTATATTAACACAGATCCTTAGGAGTAAAAATGCTTACTTTCTATGATTCCTTCCTCATCACTTCGCTGAATAAGGGCTTGTGCGTCCCCTAATAACAAGTAATGAATACGTAAAAATATCAAGGCACATCATGCAGATACCAGGTAGAACCAAAAACAATGTTAGCAGGGCACAGAATACGTACCAGAGATCTTGAGTTGATTCAACAAAGATGGAGTATTTGACAGTTTTGATTTGTGGTAGTCATAAACATTTAGAGTAGGACCCACAAGTTTCTTCTCCGGAGTCTTACAAACACTGCAATGATCGACGTGTAGTAAGTGATCGACCTCACTGTATAATACTTACCAAGATGGCATTTCACTTGGACTTCTTTCATCAGGCAACTGGATGTCTGGATCTTCAAGTTCAGAAGGAGGATCTGTCTTTGGAGGCTGATATGGTGGACTTAGCCAGTTCCTAGCAATTGGACAGTAAGTTATCTATATTTATCCTATAATTATTATTATATTCACCTAAATTGCTTGATGCTTTGGTCAGTTTTTTCCTCAGTTCCAGCTGCTGTTGCTACAATTAAAGAAAAAGCTAAAAGTAATAATTTTTATAGCAGTGTGCACATGCAGGGTATGCATGGCGTACCAGAGTCCTCCCTCTGAAGCTGATCATCTTGAATGGAACTTTTTGCTGGCTGTAGTTTTCGATAGCCACTAGTATGTAACAGGACGTCTAGACTCTCTAGACTATCAAGTAGACTGGACGCCTGGCCGTCTGGACTATCAAGTTTAGGAAGATGTGTCTCAGGAGGCTGGCATGGTGGATTCACCCAGTTCCTAGAAACATTGTGTGATTAAGTGTGTGATCTCACCTTACGCATGCCATAAATATTACTACAGTGTGACAGGTAGACTTTGATTTTTGTAAATATTTTCTGAAGTAAAGGTGTTATGATCCATTTGAATACAGGTATTGAAAGTTCAACTATTGGCGCTTACCTAGGTCCACCACCTGTTACATCATATTGCATCAATACTACAAAATGGCTGCCAAAAGATGTGTATACCTATCGAGGAATAGAACTAGCCTATAACTTTGTTGAGTTAAGAACCTGAAATTTTATGTGTATGAACTTGAGTACTCCTAACAGATTTTGGTAGGTACAGGCAGCCGTTTTGTAGTGATAATGCAATATGATGTAACAGGTGGTGGTCCCAGGTAAGCGCCAATAGTTGAACTTTAAATATACCTGTATTCATAGCAGCCAGGGGGTACTAGGGGTGCTCGAGCACCCTCAACCAGCCTGCGTCAAGTATACAAATCACAGAGAAATGTATCTGATTATTCAGCTGCATGAGCACCCACCCCTTCTCTTCCAGATCTTGCTGCAGTTAGGCTGTTATAGCTAGCTAGTATTTAAATCTATAAATTAGTTCTCTTTTGTGATCGTGGCCAGCCTTTCTATGCAAATAAAGATTCAGCCACGCCCAACTTGGCAGATAAGTTAATTATGACGTCATTAATAAGAGGTATGGCTTCCAGTCACCAAATTTCGGCGCTGCGCGGCTAAAAATGGGGCACTTTGTGCCCTCTTTCATTTATGATAGCATCCCTTTATCCAAAATCCTGGCTACACCCCTGACCTTTATACTATAACCCTTTCCCGGCTTTAATCATAGATTGAAGAGTTAGAGGGATAGGAAACGGAGTGGTGCACGTGATGATTTTACATTGAATCTGCAGTGGAGCCTCGAAAATTATCCGCGCTACGCCCTATGAACGAGGCTATTAAGCACATTTTTGCCGGGTAACTCCCAAAGCTGTGTTTCCTCGAGACATCATCTCTTTCAGCAATTTATAACACGCCTAGTCCATGAGCCACGTGTAGTACTTGCTAATGTCTGACCACACCCAGTAAAAAGAGACTTTCCAATAAAGTTATATGTTCCCAAGGCTATTTTAGAGCTATTGGAACATATAACATGTAAGAGTGCTGGTTATGACTACTACAATAGGTATAGACCTTGAAATATAAGTGAGTTGCACGGACTAAGCACAGTTACTTGTAGTTTATTACGCACTGAGTGTAGAAATAGATATTGTTATGATGGCCTTGATTAAACCGCAGCGTAGCGCGGATGTTACTCGAGATACAAACCGTTTCCTATCCCTCTAACTCTTCAATCTATGCTTTAATTAAAAAAACAAAATACAGAATAAATACACATTTTTCTTTAAAAATACATATCTCATGAACCATGCATTGTAATCACTTGCAACTATTTCCTACAGGTAGCCCATATCCTGGGGGTACCATGACATCATCATCGTTACCTAGCAACTGACCACCCCCCACTAATTAACGATTTTTTTTCCACATTTCACAATTATGAACATAAACAATATTGTATGAAGGCATGAAGTAACTAAAGACACTAAATAAGTGTTCTCAATGTTCTCACGGTGACATGGTTCAATCAGGATCAGCAGAAACTTCTCTGCGAGGTCGTATCGGCAGACGCTTATTTCCCGGGAAATGTTTTCTTCACCTACACACAGGTCTACAAGTTCAATGGTGGCTCATGATGTCCACTTGTGTACTAACTAGACTAAGCATACCATACTGAAGCTATCCAGACTACATTATGATACTCCATATAGTTACTTACAAGGTCCAGGACTTTGGTTCATGCTCAGGAGCTTCTTCCTCAGGTTCTTCAGGCTCTATATTTATAGCTTGACCTCTGAAAAGTAGTTTCCTCTCTTGGTATGATCCCAGTCACTGTCCTCTTACTCAACAAGGCTATAGGCATCGTTATTCTCACTGTCTAGCTGCCCTAGAACCTCGCTGAGGTTGTACTATGAAGATCTTGTAGCCATTATCAAACGGTCACTTTTCTTTCGACAGTACTGCACAAAGCGTACCTCGAGGCAATATATTAAAGATACCACGTGAAAGAGCAGCCCAATGCGCATGTGCTGGTACCTACAACGTGCGCATAGCTCCAACACAGCGCCCACAACGATTTTTTGAAAAATATCACTACCGCTGCCGTCATATGACGGCTAAAGCCGGGAAAGGGTTAAGATGCTCACAAAAAATAAAAAATTTACTCTCGTTGGTTGATGCACTGTAATTTTAATACTCACCTAAATGGCTTGATGTGTGTATCACTTTTCTTCTTTTTAACTGTTCCTATATTATGGTTTGAAATGTAGAAATGCACTGGGTATTAACTCTATATATGTACATACCCTTAAAATACGCAGTGTCCTTCGTATTCTCGATATTCATATTCCACACAAAAAAATTGGTAGTTGGTAACAATTTTTGTCCGATGTAGCCACCAGTATGTAACGGAATGTCTGAATTCCCAATTGCCCTCCTTTCGGGAGGATTTGTTATATTGTTCCCAAGACGCTCATGTGGTGGATTCAGCTCATTTTGGTCAACCCTATAGTAATTATGATCAAATACTATAATTATATTGACAACCTTTGCCACAGGTATACTCACCTAAAAGGCATTATCTTTTGATCAGTTTCCTCACTTTCAGCTGCTACCTTGAGTTCAGCACCACATGCATGTGTACATGTGTGATTCCCATTGCTACTCTCAACATTGAGTGTCTGCATACAAAATTAGAGGAACATTTAAAACCCTCATAGTTACCGTATAGCGCGAAATTTTCGAGGCACTTATATTTCGTGGATTGGCCTCTAAAAGCCATTTCGTTGCACAATGTTCGCGGAATGACTGCTTACCGGAAGCCACGCCTTTAAATCTTGCACGTTATAGCAGGTAAAGAACGATTTTCGTGGACTTAATTTTCGTGTAGGATTGCTAACCCACGAAATCCACGAAAATTAAGCCCCTCGAAAATTTCGCGCTATACGGTATGTTACCGATAGTCGAGGAGCATGATTTTGAACATAGAATTTAAGTAGCGAAGTAACATTTGGAGTCATCCAGTAGTGTAAATTAACCTCTATCGAAGGAAATCAGCATGCAGGCAACGGCAGTGCTATATAGTTTGTCAATAATTACATACACATGCAGTATTCTATAAGCTTGCTTAAGCATTAGAGTGTTATAAGAGGGAGCTCAATGAAACAGAAATGTGATGGCTATACAGACGATGATCTTAGGGGAGGATCTGCAGAGGGGTTAAAGTTCACAATGACTGCTGCTTCTGGCAGTGTACAGCTCTTTTCTTACTCGTACATAGGCTTTAGTGCAAGACTATAATTATAACTCATATAAGTTGATGCTCCAAACAATTCTGAGGAGACTGCAACAGCCAAACTTAACTAAAAAAATAAGCTTACAAATCAAAATCCAAGAGAACGTGCCTATAAAAGATTTTGCAACCATTTAAGCAGTATAAGCTGGAATACACAGACACAAACACATAATGAATATACATACTATGAAATATTTTCGAGGAAAAGGCTATATATAGCGCATTTCCTTGTTTGTATTATAATTATTGCTGTGTACATTGAATAAGGATAGCGGTTTGACATACTTATATGACAATGTTTGTACATAGCAGGACGATATCATTTTTGCATGTATAGTAAACCTCTCATTTGCTCCTGAGGATACCATAATAATACCAAGAGTGTATGAAGAGGAGTATGTGCAAATTCCATTCTACATCTAGGACTGAATTCGGCGCTAACACTAGTCTTGTAGTTGTGTAAACTGTTAGCCATGAATAAAATTAAATGTGGGCTGGAGGTACAAACCACACGTGTGTATGCTGATATCATTTTTAACTAATAAACCACTACACCTACGCACCCACTTAAGATGCGGTCTGGTAGTGCCGTGTTATGACATACTTGTACCGAAACCTGGTTTACACTACAACTGCTACAGTTGGATACTCCTCTTCATACACTTCTATAATACTAATAGCTTATAAGGGTATGCACTTAGCTATTCTCAGACTAAGCAAAATTTAGACATTCTACCCCCGCGAAATGTTATTTTTAGACGCGGAACTTTGCCAGTATAATAATTATATTGGATTCTATTATTTTATGCTTCTGATATAAATTTTGCTGGGTATGTAAGATAGTTGCATGCATGCATGCCCTTTTCTCGCTTATATATATAAGCCTTGTGTTCTTATGTTTGACCACACCTTGGTAGTTTTGATTGTAACCATTATTTGACCAACACCTAGATAGGACATTACGTTGTAATATTACCTGTTCTGAGCATGGCAGTTGCTCAATATCAGAATTATTGGAAGTAGAATAGCTGCTAGTACTTCTCTCACATTCGAGGGAGTGATACTATATTTATTGATGAAAGAACATGAGATACTGGCATGGCTTGCTATTTGTTTAGCACTAACCTCCATGAAGCAGCGTGGAAGCCGTACTCTACAGGAGAAACACGCTTCAATTGGGCACACATTTGCAATGCTTGCCTATGAAATTTAAATGTTATAGTATAAAGTTCGATAAAATACACGATAGAAAACCGAACCTGAGAGATGTATGGACAATCTGATGTATGTTCCTGGCTGCCATCTTCCACATCTGTTTTATACAAATTAATTGTTTTGGTTCAGTGAACTATTGGCTTACCATCAAGTTCATCTTTTCGGTAGTCAGCTTGGCACACATCATCGTAAAGCTTTTTGATTGTATCCCTGCAGCTCTATGAAAATTACCATGGTGCAGTTACAACTTATACTCCATGCACCTTTAAATAGCTCTCGGCCCACTTTCACACTCTTTATATACCAACGCTTCAAATGGATTGCATTTAGTGAGTAACCTTAGATACCACAAAAAAAAAACCAACGGACTACTATAACCCGCTGGCCGCGGCACGACCTTGGGTTAACGACTACTATAACCGCTGGCCGCGGCCATGGTTAATTACCTTATCACTGAGCAGTTTTACGTTTCACCCATGTGAAAATCAGTAGCATTATATAAACATGGAAACCTAGCAGAAACTACCTGAACTATATATACAGAAGAAAATAAGATTTGAATGCTAGGCTAACGGCAGTGGTGGATCAGCATGCATGCATGGTCAGACATGCACTATAAGACTATAATTATAGCCGAGTTAGCCTAAAATGTTATACAAATAAGGTTCCAATCAAAAGATATCAACATTTAAGTACAACTACTCACACAATTGTGGTAATCTATACTCTCTAAACTGGATGCACTGTACCTCATCACTGTAAACATAATTATTAACATTTAAGTACAACTACTCACACAATTGTGGTAATCTACTCTCTAAGCTGGATGCACTGTACCTCATCACTGAGAAGCTCACAGCAACAGTAGGGCACCTGACCGTCATATTCAAGAAGGATGATGTTGTTGGCCAACAGTTCTTGCTTTTGAACATTATCTAGGGTAGGGTCAAATTCTTCATCAGCACGCAAACTAATCATCTCAAAGCATATTTCCACACAGCCTTCCCTGACAGAGGTAACTCGAAGGTTAATATGTGGAGGCAGTTTAAGAATTGTTTTCACTACCTTCTTGAAATGGTAAAGGCGATCAATTCTAAACTTGAGATACTCTTCTTCAACTTTAATCTTTAGCTTTTTGTGCACTGAATAGGTGCTTCCATTGGCATCTTGCAGAATGGTAGGTACAAGAACGACTCGGTGTTGAGCATACTCCTTGAAACTAGCCTCGTATCTTTCAGCTGCGGCTTCGGCAGAACGTCTGAGTTCATTTTCTGTACCTGATAACTTCAAGATACTAAGCCGATGTAACAAAATGTCGTAATTTATGAAGTTAGCTCCTTCTCGGAATTGTCTGTACAATTTCTCAAAACTTGATTGTTCATGCTCAGTAAGATCTAGAGCATCTTTTATGAGACTTTCAATATCAGGAATTGATTTGGCATACATGCGCACAGCTACTATAAATGCCATAAACTCCTTCTCGACACTCTGAGTTTGTTCTTTAAGCTCCATATTCAGCTGCTTCTTGTCGTATTTGCTAGATTTCAGATCAACTTCTGGAAAGTTTCGGCTATCAGAATGGCGGTTGACTAGGCAATCGGGTGGAGGGTGGAGAATGTGTGAGAAATCGCAACTACCACATGGACATCTGCAGGGAACAGCATTGCCAATATCATCCAAGGCAATTACGGTGTCAATATCTGATCCTTCTGTGCAAATGGCAGGGATACCTGAATAAATACAACAGACAATGATTGCTCGCTTTTTGCTGTATAGTATATTTCCCAAATAAATGTGCCTAATAGTTATGCACCAAACAGCCCAGGTGATCTCGACCCACATTGTTGATGATTCCCGGCGTACATTATACTTCCCAGTTCAGGATATACAGAATACTTGAGATCGAAACGAATATATATGCAAATGCTCGTCTAGTATATAATACATGTTGCTGAAGAACTTGAGGCTTTGAATACGATAATAAAATTATGGTCTAACTCACCATTATTTCTAAAAATGGCATGTCCATGCTATAATTATATAGGCAGTACAGAACAATGACATACGCACATGCACATGCACATTTATATGCATGCCTGAGTATTGTGTAATGAACATACCACTGGGTAGGGTACTTTCAACACCGCTAGGATAAGAAGGGTTTGAGCTGGATCCACCTAAAAATTGAATAGCTATCATTATACTCTCAAAGTATATGCATTTTCAGAAAAAAAATTTTTTTTAATAGATTCATAAATGCGTTTTATTATTAGCGCGTACTTAATTTAGCGTTAATTACAAATTAAAATTTTGCTGAAATTAGTACCCGTTTATAATAATAATAGTAACTAGTGTTCAAGCTGGCGCTGTGCTAATGCCTCTCGCCATGTTTTTGCTTTCGCTCAAAAGTGTTATATTAGTTTCTATAATGAATTTTATATTAAAGTTAGCTTATCTATATAAAGTCACTGAGAAGAAAAGACTTATTTACATGCATCTATTGTTGTTATTATTTATTGTATTATGTGGCTTAACAGGACCTCAAGAAAGATTCTTCCAGGATCTGTAGTTCAGTGTATATAATATCTAAGACCTGTGTACATGCATATTGTTATCTATATTGTTATATATGGTAGTGTTTTGTGGCTTACCAGGCCCTCAAGACAAAGATGATTCTGCCAGGAGGATCTGGATCTGGATCTTGGATATTATTTTCTCACACATGGGGAATGAGCGCACATGTGCATTACATCCACAGGAATAATAAGATTATAATTAAAGGGTGTGTCCAATTTCACAAAATTAATAGCTACTGCATGCTAGCTAGCTATAGCTAGCTGTTTTAACAGATATTTTCTGAGTATTATAGCTAACATAAAGCTAGCGCTTTAGTGCAAGGCTAACTCATATGTTGAATAGCAAGTTTGTGAGGACAGATGATGCTTCTGCAACAAATGCTCTCGTCTGATTTCTTGTTTCCACGCTTTTTTGTGGTTCTTTGTGGTTCCCCTGGCCAATCCTAGCAATTTTTCACATTGCAAATGTTTTTCTAGTCGGATAATTATAGTAACATTAAGGTAATGCAAGTGTGTTCATCAATTTTTAAAAAAGCTATACTAATGTAGCTTTATGTTGTATAAATTTGACACCTCCATCAAGGCATCAGCACCTGCAGTGATTTCATTATTTTTTGTACTCATGCCCTTTTATCAACCTTTATGTGAAATACTGCGCATGGGCACAAGAGCTAGCTACACTCAGCATAGCCTCGATTACAGGCCGACCTCGAAACTCGGATTGGCAGCCTGGTATACATTGTATGCGCAAGCATGTGCGTACATTACCCCAAAAAGGGGATAATCCGTATATTTTGTATTCTGAAGTTGTAGTCCGTGTTACATCATCACATAGAAGTATTGTGCAAAGATGCCAGCTTTAGCTTACGCTCTTTATTGTGTCAAGCCAAGTCTCAAGAGCTTAACGACACCTTATACACTGTAATATACTCGCAAGCTGTCACTGTTGCACAGCGAACAGTAGACTGGTCAAACTTCGTATAGAGACTCGTGCAACGTTTGCTACGATATATTTGTGGCAACTCAAGTGGCTAGACCGCATGCGGTTGCCACAAGATCATTGATAGTGATCGACGTAGCACTGGAAAATTCTAGGTAGCACATGCAGTATACTGACCTCACGAAAACCGCAGCCACTTAGAATCTTATCTGATTATGCAACACGAGTCTCTACACAGAGTTTGACCAGTCTACTGTTCGCTGTGCTAACAGTGACGGCTTGCGAGTCCAAACACTGTAAGGCTACAGATGTTATAGGAAAGGCATGATGTGTTCCTGTGGGTCCCCTGTAGGGGTTGGTAGATTATGCTCGCGATATTACCTATTATGCTATTCTTTTATGCTTGAGTTAACAGCTTTTCAAATCGGCTCACATTATTACAGTAGAACCTCGATTATCCGGAACCTCGATTATCCGGCTTGGCAGTTTTCTTTTTAATCAGATTACATAATTCAGAAAATGGGCGTGTCCCTAAAATGCGCATGCTCGTTGCAGCTGTTACCATGGAGACATGCCTGCTTTTCTTTTGCGCATGCGCAGACAACATGTGGCACTGCTGTTCATCAATAAAGTGGGTGGATCAAGGCGTGGTTTATCTATTCGATTATCCGGCATATTCACTTATCCGGCCTGCTTCTGGAACCAAGGTGTCCGGATAATCGAGGTTCTACTGTACTCCAAAGCACAACATAGACCCCATGTTATCGCACAAGTAACATCAAAGTATAAATAATGCTCAGGGGTATTTAAGGACTGTTCAAATTAAAATGACATGGAATTTTGTTATAATGATATTCATGCGTGTGACGTCACAGCTTTGGAATGTTTATCACGTGGGTGGGTGGCAAACGTCTGCAATTACTAGTGAGGGCGGAACTTGGGTCACATGACACTGTACTTAAGTTGACCGTAGCTAGTTGATCGAGTAAAACCCTGAAAGCATTTGTTGTAGGCTACCTAGTAGCTATTAAAGGCCTTAACTAAGACTATTAGATAGTAGAGAACTTGTTTCCTGCTGCGCAAGACAGAGTGCAGCCAAGCAAGAAAGTTAGGAGGAGAAATCAGGGACAATTCAGGTAAATATTAGCTTGTTGTTTGTATAGACCATAATTACCTATGAATCTGCTTTTGCGCAGCAGGATTTCATCAGTATATGATATGTACATCAGGATTCCAGGAAAAGATAGGATCTAACTAAACTGGAACAAATGCTTATTTTATAATTAGTTTTACAAGGAAATTTCATGTTAATTGGTCACATGATAATTACGTGATCTTTATTTTTGATTAAGGAAACTTAAATTTTTATGAGAAAACAAAAATTAATGTCAAATTAATATGTTTAATATCGCACACTTTTTAACGTATGTGACGTTGGCCTTTTCTTGATTCTGGACGTGCCTTAATTAATGCACCTGAGTGGTCTATAATTATTACACTTTATATCCCGTTGCTACGTTGTTGCCAAGTGCAATATGCAGCATAATGCACTGCTGAAAGTCATATAATGCACTAACCGCAAAGTCATAATGCACTAACCACAAAACGCCCCTCTGGCACATCAGACAGACAAAATAAAAAAAATTATCATGAGGTATCAAAGTAATTAAAGCCATGCAGGAATGTTCAGCACTGCTGGACTGGACTCTGGAGCTTCTTCTTTGCAACCTTAACCATGCAGGTTTTAAAATAGTCCAAGGTTCATTTTTTGGAAGATTCTGTGTTCCTATAGACCTAGTTCTCGACCTCGTAATGCATGTCAATTCTGTTTCACCATAGCACTAGAAGCGGCTCTTTTTGCTGGGGACTTGAGCTGTTTTGCAGCAGTGTAGAGGCGAGCTTCTTGGCTTGGTTGTGATGCCGAGGATAGACCACCGTGGAGAGCTGTTCGAGCAGAAGTTACACTGAGTAGTGGGCCATGGGGTGGGGCTGTTTCTTCGCAGCAGTAGTGGGGTGGGGCTGTTTCTTTGTAGCAGTAGTGGGGTGGGGCTGGTTTGCAGCACCAGAAGTGGGGTGGGGCTGTTTTGCAGTGGTTTCAGCGGTGGGACTCCAACAATTTTGTGTCAAGCCATTCGTCGGTCATGTCAATCTTATATACGCTGCAGATACTGGCGTCTAGAAGAGAGAAGAGATGGAGCTGTGTCTAGAGTTGTCTCTGTCATCTTTTTGTGCAGTTTATATTGTGTTACTAAGACAGTGTTATGTTGCTATGCCCTCGGAATATAAACTAGTTATAACATACAGAATGCCAAAGAGATAATTAACCACCACTACGACCATCAGGCCTACAAATGTTTATACTATGATTATAGTACTGACCTGTACTTACAAAACCTACCTATAATTATGTCAGCATAATTCTCACCAAAAAATGTGCCAAAAAGCTACAGAAGTAGTACCAATCCTAGTTAAAGCCTTTAACAATAGCTTTATAGCTTTGACACCCACCAAGCTTTCATAAATAAAAGAAAATGACTTGACAATGTTCAGCCAGTGATACTTATTTTCATCCCTGCGCTATAGCTGGAGCTAGCTCATTCCTGACATGAGGCCAGAAACATGCAATGCAGTCAAATTCTCTCTGCTTTCTAGTCAAAGCTGTGCATGGCTCAATACTGTCACAAATAGTGCACAGTTGACGTTGATAGACTATACTAGAGCCAAACGGCAGGCTCTGTTGTGATATTAGTGGGCGAGTCTGGTCAATTAAAATTTATGGCTGTAAGTTCCAGCAGAACGTATAGCTGTACTGTACTGCACTGCATGATTGGAAAAGTAGCTACTATATACAGCTCTATTGTTAGTAACTGGTCTACACCTGCATATCCTGAGGCAAAGGGGTTGTTAAAGTAAGCTTGACTGTCTCGTTTAAATAACTGTTTTAATTTTGTTGACTGGTATAAATTGCCTAATATATAATTATGGCTGATAACCAACCACAGCCTCGGGCTGGCACTAGTCACCCATGGTCAATAATTTACTATCTGCATGCAAAGAATGTTAAGCCAGATACTCACAAAGTATATAGCTGTACTTTGTATAGTATAGGCAGGCTATATATAAAGTTAGTTGGGCATGGCAAAAGAAAGGAGGTCAGGTTTTAAGCTTAATATGTCATGCTGTATTATGTAACATGCTATGAATAATTATTAAAGTGGGTGTTATACATTGTTTGTGGTTGCGCAACCGGATATGAAACTAAAATGCTGTAATCTGATAAAATCCTGACATAAGCTTGTAATCCGACTTCCTTTCTGGTTGGGCCATACACAACTATAGTATATAGTATGCACATTATTGCCTCGAGGCGTAGTCGCACGAGGAATACGATAAAGCTGACTGTGTGTGTGTGTGTGTGTGTTTGTCTTTATATTTAATTGAAAACTATAACAGCTTCTATAGCCACGTATGTCAGGCTCTTGGATTTTTGAAATGACGCCGCGCCGGCCGCCATATGATCTAGCCTTGCAGATGAAAATATTATACACTTACTTTGACCCTCAGCCATGTGTCACACTCAGCTTGTCAGTTTAACGGAGCCTGAAAAATACACGCTGTGAATGTGAATAATAAAATTAATATACCGGTAATTATAACAATGTGATATTAATTAAATAATACAAGTCAGTAGAACTATTTATCACAAATGATATCAGTATATAATAATAGTCTATTATAGAATCAATACACAGTAGACGCCTACCTTACACTTCACTAAAGCACACACAAAGGTTGTTTAACAGCAGCATGCAGACACAATAATTCTGCTCTAAGTATACACTGTAGACAAGAGATCAACACAGCTACAGAGAGATCAACAGTTGCGTAACGTACGTACGTATGCCTGTACCATGCATAGACAGTATAGTATTGTAGTAATGCCTGTACATGTACATAATATAGCCTCATAGGGGCTTACCCCGGTAGAGCCCCAGGTACATTCCCTTCTGTGGGAGAGGGAATGCCCCTTTATTATGAGAGTTACAGTACTAGCCTCGATTCCAGGCCGCTCTCAATTGAGAAAGACCTGGTATACACTGTCTGCGCATGTGTCAATTGCCCCCAAGAAATATTCAAGTGCGAATAGACTATACATGTATTTATACCACACTTACGTCACCACAAATTGATCTCATTGGTCAACAGCTGTAGGATATATAGAATATTAGCATACAGCCCCAGGCATGCACAGTTTTTCAAGTTGTTTTTAAGTTTTTTCATTTGTTCAAGAAAGTAAGCAAAGAGAAAAGAGCCATGCTTGACGGTACTAAGACTCAAAGCGACGGCAGAAACACGGAAGGTGCTGTCCAACAAGATGGCTAAGCTTCCATGGGCGCGGTTTAGATAGATTTTATCCAAGAAGAGCTTGCAACTCCAGTAAGGGACATCGAATGGTCAACGCTTGGACCAAGGAAGCTCTTGAGCATCTGTAGGAGTCAACATGTTGCTCAACTAGCTCTTTGACGGCTGCAAAATCCGGCATAGTCCTGTTCTTTTTTGCAGTCTGGCATCGTGATTGAATTGTTGCTAGGGGGAGGTCCTTTTATAGTGCTGCCGGTCACGTGGTATAAGTCAGATATGCCACACCTACTCGGAGGATATGCACCCTATATATCCTCCGCTACCGTGGTTACATACCCCTCGGCTCCGCCTCGGAGTAACCACGGTAGCGGAGGATATATGGGTGCTTATATCCCGTTGCTACGTTGTTGCCAAGTGCAATATGAAGCATAATGCACTGCTGAAAGTCATATTGCACTGACCGCAAAGTCATATTGCACTGACCACAAAACGCCCCTCTGGCAATTAGACAATTAAATTTAATACGCATGAGAAATAACAAGTATCAAAGTATGTCCAGCCATGCAGGAATGAATGTTCAGCACTGCTGGAGTTTCTTCTTGCAACCATGCAGGTTTTAAAATTGTCCAAGATTCATTTTGTGGAAGATTCTGTGTTCCTAGATCGACCTAGTCCTTGACCTCTTGATGCATGTCAATTCTGCTTCACCGTAGCACTAGAAGTGGCTCTTTTTGCTGGGGGCATGAGCTGTTTTGCAGCAGTGTAGAAGCGAGCTTTCTTGGCTTGGTTATGAGGCAGAGCGTAGACCAGCAGCTAATACATGTATTCACTGAGTAGTGGGGTGGGGCTGTTTCTTTGCAGCAGTAAGTACGTGGGGCGGGGCTGTTTTGCAGCACCAGAAGTGGGGTGGGGCTGTTTTGCAGATTTCAGTTGAAACTCCAACAATTTTGTGTCAAGCCATTTGTCGGTCATGCCAATCTTATATGCTGCAGATACTGGCGTCTAGAAGAGAGAAGAGATGAAGCTGTGTCTAGAGTTGTCTCTGTCTTTTTTTGTGCTGTTTATATTGTGTTACTAGGACAGTGTTATGTTGCTATGCCCTCGGGATATAAACTAGTTATAACACGTGCACTCGGGCTGCATGGCATATATTGCACTCAGCCCTCGGGGCTGGCGCCCTCGTGCTTCAGTGCAATATATTCCATACATCCCTCGTGCCCGTGTTATAACTATAACATATCCTCCTCTTAGGTGTGGTATATCCTATACATACACAGCCAAAAATCCACAGGGCGTGTCAGGTCCGTTACATGTCCGTTACAGGACGTTTACCACATCCTGATACGGGACCGTTGGGTAGACACTACTAAACAGGCCGTTCACATACAGCCTGTAAACAGCCCGTACAAACGGCCTGTATTCAGCCTGTATCATACTGTTCTCATGCACAATTTAATAAGCTAGTATATCATGCTTCAAAAGGTCACAATTCAAAGACAAAGAAGACAAGAACAAGATATATTAATTTCTGTTCAGCTACATTATATAATTATGTCTCTCATTATCATGTCCGTGTCTTCACATCCCACGGTGGCACTGCAGATAAAAACAACCAGTTGAACCGTACGTTAACGCCACATAAGTATACTAACTTACTGTATTTATATTCGTCTTGTTTTTGTGCAGATACACAAAGATAGACTCTGAGGAGAAGAGGCTGGGAATTGTACAAAAAATACACCACTGCTTACCGGCGTACTATGAAGTCAGCTTGAAGGGCCGTTCTTCATCTCCGAGATAGCTCGCCAGCTGTACACTAATAATACTTATTCACATAGATTAAACTAAGTTGCTTACCAGGCAATTGTTGCATTCTCTTTATCATTCGTCTAAAAACTTCAATCTATGAGGCATATAATGCATCACCAAACACATACAAAATAATGGCACTTACCTAACACATCCAGACTCCAACTCGGCATGCCAATAAAGAAATCTATTAAATAACATGTGTAACGAGTGCTAAAGATGAAAACAATAAACAAACCTTGAGTTTTGCAACATCTGAATAAGAGTTAGGAGATTAAAAGAAGAACACACCACTGTGAATAATCTTACCGGCGTACTATGAAGTCAGTCAACAGCTTACAGTGTGCTGTACACATTACAAGGGCTCTTTTTCATCTCGAAGATATCTCGCAACTGTACACCAATACGCTATTCACACAGATTACATAGTTGCTGAATTTTCTTACCAGGAAACTGTTGCTTTATTTTTAGTTCATTCTTCTGACAACATCTAGTGTCTACAGAAGCAATAACGTATCACAAAACACAATAGAACAGTGGCACTTACGTAATTAGTCCAGACTTCAACTCGGCAGCATTATCTAAAGTCAATTTGATCGCATGTTTAATATGTGAATGCTAGTGAAAGAGAATAACAAACCTGGGAGCATTCTTCAACACCTCTTTATCAAAAGTGAAAAAACTTCAGATGGGAGCCTACGATGAGGAGGATTATTTCAAAAAGGAAGCAAAACGAAACGTTTACCTTGTAAAATTGGCCGGTGTTCCAGCTTCAAAAGTCCATAACAACGTGCAAACCTGAATTTATAAACATACAGTAGAGGTGAAATTTACAGACCTTTGCTGCCAACTACACTAGAGGTCAAATTCACTACAGATTTGAAATAGCTGTGGAACTAGAGGAACACAAACTGCTATGAGAAAGTTCAATAAAAATAATATAACTGTTATAATAACATGCTGCTACAGCTTCACCTTTTTCTGTTCACAGGTAGACTAATAGTAATGGACTGTATAGTCCTCTTCAAGTTGTCTTTTTGGACCAGCAGCTCCTCTTGTGACAAGCAGCAGGATTTTTTCTTAGAGCTCTGTCTGTCTCATTCTCTTTTTGTAGTCAGGTGACGTCATCCTGCCCCAAGCTAGCGCATGCGCATAAGCTACAGCTGCAATAGCCTGTATACAGGACGTGGGTGCTACGCCCTGATACAGGCCTGTATCCACGGGCTGTAAACAGGACGTGGGCTAACGTCCTGTTTACAGCCCGTGAGAACGGCCTGTATACAGGACGTGGGTGGGCTACATCCTGTATACAGGCCGTTCACGGGCCCGTAACGGCCCGTTTTCAACTAACGGCCTGAAACGGACCCGTGGATTTTTGGCTGTGTATACCCAAGTCTCACAAATCTTTAGAACTCTAAATACGTACATGTTTATTTTTTCTAACTGGCCTTCCACATTATAATTTTGAAAAAAAAAAAAAATTGCCCCCAAGAATCTTGTGGGTAGAAATATCTTAGTAAATCAGCAGACTCTCGCTATTCCGGCTCCCTGAAGTACGGCCACAGGGTTTTCAATGTAATTTTATACGTGTACTTACGGCCGGATATGACGTTTTGGGTGTGGTTTAGCAAATAAAATTGAATTATATGTTGGAGCTGGGGTCAAAGGTCTGCCCAGGGCACGGGCCTTTTGTACCGCAACAGGCGGAAGTGAATCTAAACATTAACCGCGCGCGCCTTATAAAGCCAACATGCTCGTTTAAATAGAGAACAAAATGATTCATTATCCTCGAGACAAGAACCGCAAAAGTAGTCATTAGATTCGAGGTAAGGTCGTTTTAAGCCGCGGCTATTTCCTGAGCTGCAGCCACCTCGCTATTCCGGCCAAGCTGCATGGTCCCAAGGGTGACCGGATTAACGAGAGTCTACTGTATACTGTATATTTACCATGATGTTATTGCACAAATCATAGCAGTTTTAATAAAATAACACAGATACTTGCAACATTTATGGCCTAGACTACAGCTAGTGACTAGTTTTGTTGTGATTGCTTCTACTTCTCTTCAGCTCTTGCTCACGCTCCCTCCAGTGTTGAAAAGTCAGGTTTTGTCTTCTTTTGTACTGTGGTAGAGTGGTGGACGTTTTCTGTCAGTACCGACTGACTCTGGTAAGTCTACTTGCCTCCTAGCCTCGAATCCAGGCCGATTAAAATACGGCCTGGTACCTACCGTATAGCAGGTAATTTTCGGGGGACAAAATATTCATGGTTCAGCAATATTGAGACATTTCGTGGGTAATATTTTCGTGGTTGCTGCTTGGATTGTAGGTAAAGGTAGGCAAGGTCGCTTCATTCATGGGTAAAATATTCGTGGTCAGACCTCCAACCACGAAAACCACAAATATTTTGCCCCACGAAAATTACCCGCTATACGGTATTGCATGTGTAATTAATCATAGGCGTGGCCGTCCACGCCCATGTACTATCTATTGTTATATGTACCTGCAAAAAAATAATGCTATAAGGAGACAGTATTAAGTGTTGTTTGAGAATTTCTGTGAGCCCCGTTCTGAGAATCATGCAGGTTTCTGAATGTTTTGCTACTACCATAATTATACCTGGTTTCGAATAGATTGCAAATGGAGAGGTTTCCACATAATTGCATAGGTCGCAAACGAAAAAAAGGAAAAGCGGGTGCATACAATTCGCCATAGTTAGACGCAACCAGGCTTGTACACTGTCATTCGCAAATATTATCGGAATACGGTATACGGTAGTGGCTGTTGAGATAAGTAGTTTTCTTGTGCAGGTTTGGAAGCGGTTACAAATGTGAAAGCCAACACAACTACTTTGTCTTGGACACAGCCGGAAAACACTGCTTCAGATGGCTGCAACTCTGGCTATATCATCTCCTGGACTGAAGGAGAAGATACTACGGTCGGTTCTCGCACTTCAGTCCTGGTGTCAAATCTACACAACTTCCCTTTCTGTCAAAGTCAAACTCTAACGGTGACACCCAATACACAATCTGGTCGTCTCACTGTGGGTACCAGTTTGCAGAATGTGATATTTGAGCACCCAGGTACATAGTTTTGTGCCTCTAAAAGGTTTTAACTTGATCCTACATGTGTCTACACTTTACAGATTTTGCTGCTCCTGTAGTATCAGTCTTTTTCACTCTCCAGTCCGATAATGTGGTCATTAACATCAACTGGCAGGTACATGTAACAGGTTGTTTAATATTTCATCAAGAATCATTCTTGTATATATGTATGTATAGGATATCTCTTTAGAGGCAGTTCCATTGAGAATGTTTGGGTTCAGTAAAATCAGGGAGGGTGTGTGTAACCCTCGGTTTAGTGCAACTGGTTCATCAGGAACCCAGTCAGTACCATGAGCTCAGTCTGGTGACAGGTACACTGTCTGTGTGGTGTTTATCAACAACGAGTGCATGAAACGTACAGATGACACTGTCAGAGGTGAGAGAAAGCTTTGTGTGCCTAATTTATCCATTTTGTATATCTCTACAGTTCTGGTGCAACTGCTCACCAATCCACTGCTATCTGTTGGTGATAGTTCTGTCTCAATAGTGATAACTGTATCTCCCTCTCCCCCCATGAGTCTTGACTCCCTGTCCATAATCGCAACTATTGATCCCCCTCATGCTAGTGCTGTGTTGGCAAACTATCCCACATCATCTCAACAGTACACGGTGATGCTTGATAGTCTGATCCCTGGAACAATCTACATTTACGACATAAAGGTGATACTCAAGAATGACTCTACCACCACTATTGGTCTACCGGTGACTGGATCCTTCACTGTTCCAGGTAACTATACCTTCTACAGAAAATGTATGTGTCTGTTTATTAAATCTGTATCTCTCCTCAGCATGTGGCACAGTTTGTGTAACCGTGGTTATTGTAGTGAGTGCAGTACTGCTAGTGGTTGCTGTTTTTTGCCTAGCTGGAGGCTTCGGTGCTTACAAGTACAAAAACAGATCTAAAGGTACATGTAATGTAACAGATGTGCTCAGAATTTTTTGTAACTAGCTTGATTAAGTTCATAAACATGATCTTCCTGCATCCGAAAGATTGGTCTGCGAGATCGTTCAAATCCGAAAACACAGAGAAGCACGAACTTACGTAAGTGAAAGCCATAATTGTCTCGGTGTGCATTCTAGTGTGCGTGTGTGTTTGTGTGTGTGTCTGGCTGTGTAGACTGTTACAGCTGCTCAGTGATAAATGAAGTGCAAGTAAGAGCTTCTAGTCATGTTTTCTTCGTGAATTTGCAAAATAATACTTGTTCTCGAATTATGGCTAGTTTTGCTTACTTTGAAGGGCATTGCAGTCTCTTCAGACTCGTGTGTAGCAAAATCTGTTGATATGACTTAGCTATTTAACTTAACATGTTAGCTCTGCACTAGCCTCGATTCAAGGCCGATTAAAATACGGCCTGGTACCTATTGCAGGGGTGATAGTGCGCATGCGTTAGTTTATTCACCAGAATCTGGGGAATCCCCTTTTTCTTCCTTCATCTATTTTCTATCTTTGTGTAACAATTATTCATTGATTATAATATTATTCATTGTTTTTGTGACAGTTGGTCATGTGATGTGACAGAGTCTTGATATGATAAATCAGAGATACAAAAGAAAGGGGATTGGAAACGACCGCCCACGCCCTATGTAAAAGGACTGACATCCGGTGAAGCACTCCGTGTAATTATTGCGCTCGCAAATAATTACATGGAAAAGTTTTATATCCCTGGTTTCTAGCTCTCCTATCCACTAGAGATCACTCAGGGCCTGGGAGATACTTGAGAGAAGTAAGCTTATACCACTGACAAGCTCTAAGTCCGTTGTCTTTACTCAGTTTCCAATTTTTTTGAGTTTAGCTTGAATTACTCTATGTCAACTTTTCTCTGTCCCTCCTGTGAAGTCAAAACAGCAAAGGACATTGCTTGACTTGGTTATTATGTATCTAAGTGCTACATAGAATGGCTTCATGCTATAAATAAGCTGTACTGTTCATAAACGTTTGCAGTATAGTCCTTCAAACTGCTTTAGTATACTTTTAGACACACCACGGGCCTGTCCCTCTTACGACTTCATAGTAAAGGCTATTTCTTCTTGCATAGCATTTATTTGTCTAGTAATAGTGGCTGCATGGCTTAGTCGACTTTTTAGAGCTAAATTCTCTTTACTTTTTAGAAAAATCAACATTAAAAATTAGATATGGCGTGATATGGGCACACGAATTATGTACGCACATAAATGCAACAGTAGCACGTTGCATGGGATCGCCATTACTGTGGCTGTATAATCAAGGATTCGAGGCTATCCATCCCACTAGCTAGTGCGGCCTGGTAATCGAGGTACTTAAGTAGCCTCGATTACTTAGAGTGTATGGAATCAAGGCTAAGACTTAGCCTATAAGTCCACGCATCAGAGGAGGTCCGACAGGCGACAGGCGCGGTGCAGCTCAAGTAATTAGCCCTTTGATTACTCTCAGCAAAAACATACGACGTGGACGGATAATTATTCAAAGGCTAATTGCCTGAGCTGCACCGCGCCTCCTCTGTCCACGCATGATCACTTGCACTGCATGCACCGTTGCATCTGTTGCATCTGTTGCACCGTTGCATCTGTTGCACCGTTGCATCTGTTGCACTGTTGCATCTGTTGCATCTGTTGCACCGTTGCATCTGTTGCATCTGTTGCATCTGTTGCACCGTTGCATCTGTTGCACCGTTGCATCTGTTGCACCGTTGCATCTGTTGCATCTGTTGCACCGTTGCATCTGTTGCATCTGTTGCATCTGTTGCATCTGTTGCACCGTTGCATCTGTTGCACCGTTGCATCTGTTGCATCTGTTGCATTTGTTGCATCTGTTGCACCGTTGCATCTGTTGCACCGTTGCATCTGTTGCATCTGTTGCACCGTTGCATCTGTTGCATCTGTTGCATCTGTTGCATCTGTTGCACCGCTGCATCTGTTGCATCGTTGCATCTGTTGCACCGTTGCATCTGTTGCACCGTTGCATCTGTTGCATCTGTTGCACCGTTGCATCTGTTGCACCGTTGCATCTGTTGCATCTGTTGCACCGTTGCATCTGTTGCACCGTTGCATCTGGAAATCCAAGCAAATGTTTGCTCTGCTGTCATGAGGTTAAGTAGAGGGTTCAATTCTCGAACCTTGGAAGGATGGTAAGTTGTCTGACAGTCTGTTCGTACATGATTTTTAATGTGCAATTAATTCATGGCAGTCATCATTATTATTATATATATATATATAGCCTCCTCTGAACTGAAACAAACTCCTGCATCCTCCTCTCAACAAACTCCTGCACGTGAGGCTCACCAGAGCAGGAATGTGAGGCAAACAGCTGCAGTTACATTGAAGAAATAATTGTATTCTCCTGCCAAGTTGTGTAGGTCTCCCAAGAAGAAGCGATGCACGAGACCACACCTCTCACTTTCTTTGAATGGATCACCTTCAAGTTCTGAGGCAGAATTACACACCTCTCAACAGATCACCTCTCAACAGATCACACCAATTACATCGGACAATGATGAAGTTGAGTTTACTACACGGTCCGACGGTATTGAGCATTCCTCACTACTTAATCCTCAAAAGAAGAGAAAAGAGAGAGCTCTGCCGACACCAAGAGGAGTTTTTACTAGCACTCCAATTAACAAACATTCTGTGGCTGCTCTCAATCAATCAATTTCTCCAATCTGCCACAAGATTAAACCGAGAAAGCTACAAAAACATTTTGAGGGCAGTCGTCATGATGCAGATGAAAAGACCTCCATTTCATCCATTACTCAAAGGCCACATCAGGATCCCCCAATGCTTTAATTGCAGCAAAAAGTCTCCCCTGGTAAGTGAGATAGGTCGGCCGGGACCAGCTATAATTATGCATGCATCTATATAAATTATAGGTTTTCACGATTGTGCAAAATAACAGCAATAATTTTTTAATGGAGGTTCCATTTTGTGGACGTTTTGTAGAATGTGTTTCGCGCTATACGGTATAGACTCTCGGCTCTTTGAATTACGGTCACCTCTCTATATATATAATTATATACCTTTTGTTTCGCTAGGCACGAATTAATTGGCATGCATGCAGGCTGTTAAAGCAGCCACCTTGCTATTGCGGCCACTGCATGCGACACTGTCCCTATATTTTATATAATTCTTATAATAATACATGTACATACATGCATACATTATGTACATTATAGGGTGACCGGACTATAATAATTATAGTATGTCAATGTTGAGCTCGAATGCATTATTATAAATTATGCATGCAGAACAACAGATCATAGCTATTGAAGTGGTTGACTCGGTCATCAAACTCAAGAAAATACCAGGTAACTTTTCCGGCATAGTCCATATAAATTATGTGAGGATGCATGCATGATTATACCACCAGCATGCATTAGTGCGTTTTGGTGCTGCTTTTTATGAGAGGTGCGTTTTAAAAAATAGGTGGTGCAATTTTTGGAGAGGTACATTTTTCAGAGAACGACGTTTTGCACAGAGGTGCGTTTTTTAGAGAGGTGAATTTTGTAGAGAGACGTTTTGTACAGAGGTGCGTTTTTTAGAGAGGTGAATTTTGTAGAGAGATGCATTTTGTAGAGAGGCGCATTTTTCATAGAGCGTTTTTTCAGCCAACTCCACCCATCATGTGGTTTGGTCAAGACGCTAGCAGCATCTAAAATATGGCTTTTGCAAACATACCTCTGCTTTCAAGCGTGAAAGTAAAAATCATGCACACATGCATGCATGCACTGTCATGCACACAGTAATTTGTTTTCTCAACAGCAACATTTTATTCATGCACACGTCACCATGCCCATTAATATTTTGTGCTACTGTATATAATTATACAGAAGACGAGAAACACTGCCAGCAAAATTAATGTGGAGGGAAATTTACGAAGAAGGGAAAACGCATGTGGGTCGGGTGTGAGGCTGACTCATGCTGGCGATGGTATCACTACACCTGTGTAGGTTTGAAGGAGCTGCCTTTCGAGAGCCAAGTTTGGATATGTCCAAGCTGTCATCCACCAGCTGGAAAGTTATCCGTGATTAACTGAATAATGCCAAAACTAATTGTACGGTATATATACTATTATTATCTATTTACCCAGTTATGGTCATAATTACATGCATAATATGTTTGATTTGTGGCATTATAATTATTATAATCCGTTGTCATCGTCGTTCAGCCGGTCACTCTTTATCTGCATGGTAAACATTCAGTATTACCGGCAGAGAACTCTGATACTGATACTGACATAGAGCACAGGATCCGATTCACATTTTAGTGGGATAGGTGGCCAGATTGACTTTCTATTATTAACTAGTCTAGAGCAAGGAATCTAGGTTAGTATTAAACTCCGAGCTGCTATATATAGCGCCTTTGCATACGGGTTGGATTTGCCTGCACAGTACAGTGTAGCCTCGATTCCAAGCCGCTGTTCAAGGGGCTGGAGTCGAGGCTAAGTACAGTGCAGTGTTGCTAGACTGGAAACCACGCCCATAGTATAAATCAGCTGCCCTTCCTTGGGCCTGGGGGCTGCAACAGGTGCAACACATGCAACAGTTGCATTTTTTGTTCTTAATATTCGATCTACCCAAATCAATCCACAAGTGAACAGATCTGGATCTCACTTGCACTATATCTATATCTATAAAAGATGGCTGCCAATTAATGTCATGTGCTAGGACTCATGCATCATCATGCATCATAATGTGACAGGCTGCGACAGCCACCTACACGTGTAGATAGATCATATCAGCTTTGTGGTTTGTGGTGTGAGTACTCACTTCAACATTCAACTTTGAATGTATTCAACCTACTTGAAAAGTACTGTATACATAAACTTGTATTGAGTACACTGATTCTAAAAGTCATGTAGCTTAGTTTTCAATGAAGTTGAGCTTACAATGTCTTCTGGTAGACTGTTCCATAAGTACGGGGCATTAATAAAGTATGAATGCCTGTAACCGTCAATTCTTGACTGTTCACATGCAGAGGTAGTGGTGCCTTAATTGTGTGCGTGGTAGATACCGTATAGAGGGTAATTTCGCTAGACTGGTCCTTTAGTCAACACTCAATTCCGCTTCCAATATTAGACTACTTCCAATATTAGACTATACTAGATCTAGTCTAATATTGGAAGCGGAATTGAGTGTTGACTAAAGGACCAAACCAGACGACTATTATGCACACTGTTCTATAGCTTCTATATATAATACTGTACAAGTATATACCCTCTTAGTTAGTTGTGAAAGTAGTTTATCTGATGCACCCAAAGTACAAAACTAAATGTCTATAGAAAATCCCAATCTGAGCTAGCGATGGTAATATTAGCACAAAACTATCAACACTTCCAGCACATGCAGCTTGAAAGGAGAGGTCAAGTAGTAAATAATGTCTTGTCAATTAATATTGAGCTAATCGACTTCCAATAAATTTAGCTATTAATTGCTGTATGTTGTTGGTGATCAAATGGCTGCATCCTACCTGTCTTAAAACACAAACCAAACATGCGTGCAAGTCTTTGAATATGGCAAACTCAATAATTTACAACTCAGAGAGGCTCTGACTGAGCTATTCAGTAGGTAGCTAACATCACCTCCTAGGTAAGACTCAAAGTCCACAATAGAATACTGAATACGTGTTTGTATTAACAGAATATTTTCACACATGATACACGTCACTGGAGTAAGGAAGAGATCCTTCAGCTGCAGAGACTGCACCTGTAGGCTGTTATTCGCTGCAATACACTCAGTTGCCTGTCCAGAATTCGGTCCCTTCCAATAGAATTCGAGTGTGACCTATAGCTAAGCATTAATTTTGCATGGGCTCAATTATAACATACAACTTTAGCATTCATATCACACAACTATTGACTTAGCTTGCTATACCTAGAATTTAGATTTTTGAGATTCGGTCAATGTACGAAAAAGCGACTGAATTAAGGACATTAACTAAATGTATAACTATGGTTTTAGATAAGCTTGTGATTTGTCGTAAATAGTATTAGTTCTAATAGTGGTTGATTTTAGTTTTACATAACCTGTATTAGTGTTCTAGAAACTTTTTCTGTGTTTCTGTTTTGTAGCATGCATGTGTGTCTCTTTATGAATACTGATTCGATTGTTGCTCCTTGAACCTCTGTGAGTCTGACCTATATAGCTAAGCTATAACTGAGGCATTAAATCCCCTGCCAACACATCATGCGTCTGATAATGTGCAGGTATCTTTTTTGGTGAGAATTATGCTGGCATAATGGGTTAACAATTATATGAGAATAGGCAGATTTTGGAAATGCAGGTCATAATAATTTTAAACATTTGTAGGCCTGATGGAAGTACTGGTGGTTAATTATCTCCTTGAATCATGTGGTCATTAGATGTTACTTATGCGACAACATGGGGTCTATGTTGTGCTTTGGAGGAATAATGTGGGAATAATAGGCTGTTAAAACTTGAAAAGAATACAATAATAATTATCTCGAGCATAATCTACCAACCCCTAATCATAACACACCACACTACATGCACAGTAAGAGTGTAAACACAGTGCACATTGAAAGTATTATGTCACAGCACTAATACTATATACACTGAATACAAAGTTGTTTACATCATGTGAAAACATCTAGATCTAGCTTTGCTTATACCAATAAACATAGGTGGAGCATGATGGATATCAAAGTGAACTTTTAAAGTGAACTTTTGAAGCAGGTCAGAGTTCACAATACAGATGCCATGCATGCACACCGTCTCAGACTACATAATAATTATTTATTAATTTCTATCATCATCGTCAACAATAAAACATTCAACTTAGGGAAAAAAGTTTCGTATCAAGTACAAACTAAGCTGATCAAAAAAGATACTTAATTTTCCAGACTCGTGTAATTAACTATTAAACTGCAAGGTCCATGATATTAGTGCATAGATTTTGCTGGGGAAAATGGGTAAATTTTATGACTTGGAGGAGCAAATAGGTATACAGTAGACTCTCGTTAATCCGGTCACCCTTGGGACCATGCAGCTTGGCCGGAAAATAGCGAGGTGGCTGTAGCTCAGGAAATAGCCACGGCTTAAAAACGACCTTACCTCAAATCTAATGACTACTTTTGCGGTTCTTGTCTCGAGGATAATGTAGGATAATGAATCACACCCAAAACTTCATATCCGGCCGTAATATACGTATAAAATTACATTGAAAACCTTGTTTGGGACAGGTTCTACCAGGCTTGACTGACACCCCAAGTCACTCACTCACATAAATCAGTTTATATAAAGCGTATTTTAAAATCGTAATAGCAGCATAAATAGGTGAATAGAAAAATTGGTGAATACATGTAACTAGAAAAGAAAAAAAAGTTTGATGTTACTTGAGTGCCAACATGAGATAATTATAATTAGTGAGAATAAAAGGAAATTCGAAAATATTATTTGAGAAAGAATATTAAATAGGCAATGCCCTGAGCATAATCTACCAACCCCCTCTTAGTAAGTATGGTTCTTATTATTATATCGTCTGTTTGCTCACAACCGCAAACCATGTTTATTCTTCTATGATAGTGGCTAAAGTGCTCTGAATATTGACCCACATCTTTGAACTACTGTCAGGATCACCACTGTCATGTCATGCAAGATCATGATTTTGCTAATCTAGACTGTTCATGACGTTGCATGTGACAAACGGTTTTCTCCCTTACTCTCTTGTTTCTCCCTTACTCTCTTGTTTCCCCCCAGCCAATCCTATATCACCCAATGTATTAATGTGTTTTTAGAAAGATTCATAATATAGCTGTGACGCTGCATATGACGGATTGACGTAGAAATTTAGGCCTGTACCAAATATTCACCAAATTATTTATTCTCAGCCTATTATTATTCAACTTTATCAGTCTAGCTCTGATTCAAAAAATTATTACTGACACCGATAGCGAAATAACAGACCTATAGCACCAAAAGCCATAATTTTTAACATTCAAATATTGGACTATAATTATAACGATCAGATTTACGCCATGTCATTTTGGAGCTATACTGCGCTGTCTGCGCCATGCATGTGCTCAATGAACTATTTTTTGCAGTGTATATACTGGCCACATGAAATATCTGTGGCTATACATTATAACACCGTATAACGGGAAAATTTGGCGATTAAAATTTTGACCGAAGATCGATAAATTAATTTAAAAGCAATGAAAGCACGTCATTGACATAGTATAGCCACGCCTGAGACACCAAATTAAAAAATGCCAATTCGATTCAAATATAAATGCTCACAAAATTTTCACGTTATCGACAGAATGTCGCTCAGGCTGCCGTGTTTTGATGAGCTTCGTCTGCATGGGAAACACTTTGCTTTACCAATGCAGTAGCCACAGGAATTAATAGAACACAGCTATTTAATATCTAAGCTGACTCATAGTACTGTTAGCACCGCGGGCTTGAAATTGTTGCCGCTGCATTTTAATACAAACTGTGTTATCACTGCAAAACTTTTGTTCCACAATACAATTTGTACTTCATAAAAACCCTAAGAAAATGCATCAGATGCAAACAGTCTAAAAACCAAAATTTCCTGGGGGGCATGCCCCCAGACGACCGTGTACCTGCACATAATTATGGATATTCGGCCTGTTCCCCCCCCCATTTTTCTAAAATGTGACTTTTTCCCCCCCTGTCAATTTTTGTTGTATGAAGGCTTGCTAGTTCTCTAAATTGCCAGCCTATATACTGTTTCTATATTATTATACATGCAACACACATCAATTACTAACTAGGATATAGTCTAGAAGAGGTTCACTGAATTGCTACAGTGCGCAGTTGTAGTTTACCACCTGATTAATTGCTTCCTCTAAAAAGAATTCAAAATTAATTGTGCCTACGAACAGTTTTGCTTTTGCGATTCGGAGTGTGTAATAAATGAACTCGTTTTATGCATGCAATTGTATAATTGAAAAGTATACTGAGATCAATATTGGTGCAGGAAATGGTCAAACAGGCGGCCCAACCACCTGGAGAGTATCCAGTGGAGTTTCCAGTGTGGAACTTACAGCCGTAAAACAGAACAAACAATTTTTGTGTTCACGCAAGAGCTATAGAGATCAAGAATTGTTTACATCACACTTCATTACTATTGGATCATTGTTAATAATTGACACCACCACGTACCAGTGTATTAAGCTGTTATTGAGGTGCTATTAATTATTTTGACTGTCATCAGTATAATTATAGTGGTGAGTATATACACCGTAAAATGATGCGTGGTTCATACAAAACAGTGTGTGAATGAGTGATTTGGCATAATAGTCACGCAAAATTAGGTTGTTTTTAACACACTATACCGTATTACTAGATCTAGAACGTTTTGCGAGCATCAAACATTAATTTGAATTTTGCGAGGGTTGATCAATTCGCAACAATAAAATCCGCAAAACCTAAATTATTACTAGTAAATACACACAATCTTTGCCAGAATGCAATAGTTAGATTGCAAATGGTCAAATTTTCTGCTGATTTGGCTCATTTGCAAAGGTTTTTCACCCGCAAAATATTCTAGTAATACGGTATAAAATTCCACGCAGCAAACGCCTCGTAACTATACCAAGTGAAAGTTTGTAAAATAGACAATAAGAATAACGCACAAACAAAATTAATGTTAACAAAATAAGCCAGTCTCGCAAATTAAAAAGACGTCAACATCGTTGTTTTCAGCTTCCACTGAATAATGTGTATTCAATTGCTGCTGCTTTCATCCTCAGGGAAGCCTGCATGGACAATTAATTATATCATGCCTATATCTATAAGGCAAGGCGCTTGCTTCAATTCAGACGTTAATGGTATGAATACTGTCCGTTACATAGAAATTTATCACTGTCTTTTTATAGGAGAGTATTAAAGTGCTCTACCCTCAACGTTTCTATAAGTATGTCTCACAACCAGCTAGAGGAGTGTTACAAAATAAAAACTATAACAGGAGAACTATGAAACTGTAGAGGGCATGCTGATCAGAAGTAAGTTAATTTTTACTGATGTTGAACGCTATTGCAAGGCTTTGAGAGTGGCAATGGTGCATAGTAAGACATGTACTGCACACATGCATGGGACTACCGTAGTTATTCATATTTAATAATTATAATGCCACTTTTATTGGAGGGCGAATAATTAATGTTGCAGTCCTTGTGTCGCATATTTAGAGGGTTGCATCTAATAGGATGTCGGTCGGGTTACTCTATTAGCCTCGATTTTAGACCGCTTACAGGGTTTTATCTTGTGGGGAGCAGGGGTGAACCTTCCCCCCACAAAAATGTTGTAGAATAATGACATCATCACATTAGTACAACAGCAGACATATATATAACATCATCAATTATTAGTACAATATCAGACGCTTACAGGCACCCAAACCTTCCCTTCTAAACTTTTCATCCTACATGAAACCCTGGCTTAAACATTGTTTCTAGCGGCCTAAATTATATATATATAACAGAGGTCAAAGTATAACCACCTATAAATGGCCATATTTGACCTCTGTTTAGGATGCAACATAAAAAATAAGTCAATGCTACCTTTAGAGGTCAGAAAATTCCCTAAGATGGAAGATGTCGCAAATCGCCTTAATTAATTATAGTCTATCTAATTTTAGTACATTGCAGTACCAGAGGAGGTATAATACGATACGCATCTCGTGCTCTCTCTTTTAATCGCATTCCAATTTTTTTGACATTGGCTTTCAATGTATTGTGTTCCCATAAAACATTTAACTAGCTCTGTAAGTTGCTCAAGTGTTTTTCCAGCTGATGCCCTGGTTATAACTCATTCAGATACCGTATAGCGGTATAGTATAGTATTTTGCGGAAAACCATTTGAAAGGTTTTCGCAGATTTAATTTTCGTGGAATAGCAGCCTTCATTGCATATAATTAATTTCGCGGGTATAAATGTTTGCACATACATACTTAATTAGCAAAAACTGCGAACATTTATACCCTCAAAATACGCCCGTTATAAGGTATTTATGGAGCAAGCATATCTCTTAACTGAATAGGGATTCACTGAGGTTCAGGAATGGAAACAGTTTAATCTAGGACCTATACATGTACTACTAATTTTGAAAAGCCCACAATGGAATTCAATTAAAAACAGTGTCGTACCTCCTCTGACTCAGCGAAGCTTTTACTGCCACAATTGAATGAGGCTATCAACGCAGCACAGCGCTTTGGCAGCCAGGTGAGCCAACACAAACAGACACACTGGCAGACCCACGGCCACCCGTGTCAATAAAAGGTGGAGATATCAGCATTAATACGTGTATTATGATTATATATACACACTAACCGGCTTGTATGCTTTAAGTTGGGCCTTATAAATTCATGGTCAGGGACAACATGAGAGACCAAACCAGAGCATCCATATTATCTAGGAGATTCCTGAATAGCTTTACAACTTCTCACCTAAACAGCAACGTCACAAGCTGAGTAGCTGGAACTTAACTTTCATCCGGACCTTTTTAAATAATGATGTACAATCATAAAAAAACATGACCGTAATTAGCAAACTATGTAGTTCATTCTTACTTTTAGTGGACAGGGTTTCATCTAGTGGGGGACAGGGGGTGAACCTTCTCCCCCCTCCCCAACATTCTGTGGAATAATGACACCATCAATTAGTACTACGCACATGAGACTTAAACATAGCTAATTATTTTCATAATATATTTATTAACCCAACTATGTGCTTATAACCTGTAACTTCAAAAGTAGACTCTACTGTAATATTATAATGCACAAAATGGGGGGTGTAGTCAACAAGTGGGCATGGCCCCCACAATTCTGCGGTGCGCTAAGTTCTTTCTTTTCTCTTAAATGAAACCCTGATGGAGACTTCTGCTCCCCTTTAGAGCTCTACATTGATGCAAAAACAGCAGAGTCTGAAGGATTCTTAATAATATTATTTATCGTATAATTATAGAAGATTAAGGAGATTCCTTTTACAATAAAATAAAACCTAAACAACAGCATCACAATCACTGAAATTCCAACTGGACCTTTTGGAGTTTCTATATAATTATATGCACATAAAACAGCATGACTTTAATTAATCACGAAGTATGTATACTGTATAGCGGGAAGTTTTCGCTATATGGCTCAAGAGCCCTCAAAAGAAATGTTCATAGTTATAATAATTACTGTCTTTCTTCTAATTACAGCGTCACTTAGTGGCGCACAAATAGAACAAGAAAAAACTCAGTTTGGCGCTTATATTAGCTTAACAAGTGAACGTACGAGTAGCTATTTCCATGAGGCTTCATAGATCAGTTGTATATAAAGTCTCGATTAAAGGCCACGTATTGTAATTACCTAAGCGCCAGCAAAAAATAATTCCAGAATTTACTTAACGTTCAATTGGAATAAAACAAAAATTATTTTGTGAACTTAGCGCTTCTATTAGAGCGGCGCTGTAATTAGAAGACAGTATTCGCGTTAAAAATCACACGACCCACCCACCCACCAACACCAACTAAGTTTTCATGCATAAATGTATAAAATACAGGTACGTGGGCCAGTTTAATTTTCGCAGTACCGTACTTATTTGATTTAAGGCAACACTTTAAATAATTACAAAACCAGAGATCGTTTCTTTTGGAGGTTATGCACTTGTCAATCTAATGCCCCACCCTCCCTACCGGGGATAGGTGGGGCATTAGACCAATCACCTGATCTAATACCCCTACCTTAGGGCATGTTATTTGGTCTAATCCCCTGGTAGCCCCTAGTACAACATGGGGGTTATGTGGGGATTAGACCTGTATCACTATAGCTATTTGTTCATGGTTTCTAGCGAGAAGATAAAGTTAACAGATTATTTGAATCACTATATAAATATTGACAGCTATACTCCTATAGCTAGTGAAGTCAAGAAGGCAGAGATTGCTTAGGATTAATGAACTGTAAATTTTGCTCTCACTGTACTCAGCCTGTGTTGGAAGGAAGAGTGTGGCAGACATCATGTGATATTTAATTGACCTTTGACCCAATGCATGCATCAGGTGATCTGTCTAAGTCCCCTAGGTAGGGGAGCAACTTCAAGTCTAATCCCCACCTATCCCCGGTAGGGGGAGATGGGGAATTACTTTGACAAGTGCATTATGTTGAAGTCCTGGTGTTGTATATTTAGAGGGTCGCATCTAATTGGAGATTACTCTACTATCCTCGATCATAGGCCGTTTAAATTACATTGTTTCCTAGCTGGAATCGAGGCTGTGGTTTGACCTCGATTTAGGACGCGACATAAAAAAATAATTGTCAACGCAGCACACACTAGAACTTTTAGAGGTCAAAAAATTGGAAAAGATCGAGGGTGTCGCATATTTGGCCATTGGAGGATCGCTTTAAATCGAATAAGTATGCAAAATTTCCTGCTATATAGAGTCTAGACGTCTACGTACGGTAGTTCATTCTTACTTTTGGTGCTGATGACTTGAGACTTCTGCTCTCCTTTGGAGCTCAAAGTGCAAAGAACAGCACGATCTGAAGAATTTTCTAAGGACTTAGACTTGATCTCAAAAGAAATAGAAGAGCAGCTGCAACTGCATTGCAGAAAAATTGATCATGTGATCCAGAGCCTCCCTGGCCATGTGCGCGCACACACACAAATGCAGTCTTCTTCCATAGATAGAGTAAGTAACCCATCTTCGCCAGGCACCTATAATCGGCGGCTATTGCACGAAGCACAAGACAATTTTGCACAAAACTAACTACATGGATCTACAGATGGGTAAGAAAGTAACAGCTCCCCAAAATTTGGAAAGAATAACTTGCTTGCGGACGGAATGGTGGTCATGAGAAGTGAGCTGCCGAATGTATCGATAATCGTCAGTGAGACACTTATCTCCGTCTTTGCACGCTTACCAAGCACTGAAACTACCAACACTAAACAATGCTTCTTGGCACAACTCTAACTAGTGAGCACTACTTGCAGGCAAAGCAGCGTTAGCTGCAGATCGAGCCCCACCCAGCTAGGCATGACGAAAATTTTGCAGAAAATAATGCTGATTCAGCAATAATTGTGCACATTCAGCAATAATTGTGGCAAATTAAACTGGGATTAGCCTCGATTGC